>NC_084661.1:5945625-6282500 GCF_019802595.1 Syngnathoides biaculeatus
GTAAGTTTTTTTCAGTTCTTTCATTTATTAATTGAACTAACAATTTTGCATACATTGCCTGTGGATGAAATTATCTGCTTTTTTTTTTTTCCATTATTGCGCAAAAATAGGAACCGTTGCAAATGCTTATTGGTTGTCTGTATAAATCGTTAAATTTTTCTTTAGTTTACATGCCTCAGTTAGTGTTCGTTGTACTGTTTTTTTTTTTGCAGAAAATGCTGCAGCATATTCTGATTTGGTTTTCCCAAATACGTACACATTTCCTATTGGTAATGGCTGGTCTTTCATGTCACATCTGCTTTATTTATTAAAAAAAAAAAAATCTTTCTTTCCCAATTTTTGACAATCATGTTTTGTTCCATGTCCCGGAAATGGCAACATTTGCTGGATTAAGATTTGTACATCTTTCTATTGTGATAGAAATGTCATGTTTTGCAGAAGGTGAAACAAAACAGTTAATGCACTTATTTCTTTAAAGTCATAAAGTGACCTTTTTAAATCCTAATCTTATCACAATTTGGCACAATCAAGACCGCACTTGTCACCAATGCTTGCTTTATGTTGCAAAATGCTTTTTGTGCTTATGCCCTCCATTTCAACAATGATGTCATTTTTAAGTCTTCCTTATTGCATCATTTTGTGTCATGGAGTTATTTGGTACCCAAATTCACCATTAATTTGTCAGTCCCAAAAATGACACATTGTTGTTATTACGATGAATATTATTGCATCTGGTCTGAGGGAATTAAAGTGTCAAAGTCAGGCACGCAAAGTAGTCTTATTTTGAATGTCCTGAGGTGCAGTCGGCACACTCCCCTTAAAAAGTTTTGTCCAAGTCCAGTCTGTCTCAGTTGCTCATTATTTTATGATGTCATGTCATATTGTGAAAAAGGCAGTTGGGGGTAGAGAGGCGCGTGCACTCACCTATCCGTTCTTAATTTTCATCTTTCCTTTATTGTCCTGATGTCAGTCCTTTTCTGTCATCATCTCTTCTATGAAACATTCAATTTTCTTTCTCTCAACATTCTCATCTCTCTCATGCTATTTTCTTCCAATATTCTATATATCTCTATTACTACTTATTTTATTATGTACTCTTGCAAGGTCGCTATTTTCTGGCTATTTAACTGACCAGTGAAGTTGTTAATATCCATTTATATAAATATTAGTTTTGTGTTGGGTTAATTTTTTCCGGCATATTTCCAATCTTTACACTGCAGTGTGTCTCTAAATTTTTCCTTACTATTATTTTTTTCCCATTTTAGTCACTTTAAAGAGAATTATTGCCTTTATTTTCCACAGTGGTGTGTTAAGTTTACAACTGAGCGTAGACCATGACTTTAACTCAATTTTCTCTTGCAGACGGGAATAGGGAATTTTATGGAATTTATTGTGAAGCTATTTACACACGGAATTTAAATGCGCGACAGGGCTCCCTCACCCTCAAACTGCTTGACATTGACTAGTATAGGACAAGGCTTGATCGTGTCTCCTTGCACGCTTTAATGACTCCACGTCATTTACTCTTTGAACCGGTTTCACTCTTTTTAAACCAAAATTGGACTCACCCTGTTGTCTTCCGTCCGTCTCTGGATCCCGTCAACCGTCGGATACCAGCCAGCGGGCTGCACACCAGAAAGGGTCTTTAGACTCAAAGTCTGTCGTGCCCACGGTCTTTCTGGTATTCAACACACCTGCCGGATTCCTCAGGCATCTTGGGATCCAGCTCGAAGGACCAATTTAATGTCAGGTTTAAACAGCCTAGGACATTTAAAGTAAAATTTAACAAGGAAGGAAGACAAGAGGAACTTCTGGCTTGCGAGGAGAACGTGAGATGTGTCTCTTTCACAATCTCCAACCCGTTCTAATCACATCTCCACTTTTTTTATTCCTAAGCGTGGTCCGCATCACACAAAAAAAATTGTGACAAACAAAGCAACCGTGACAAAAATAGTCAATGTGAGTCTTTGCGATGTCTTCACCATCCTCTGGATATCGTCAGTCTTGGTTGTCTTCTGGATCACTGTCTGGTGTTTCCACGGCACCCAATGTAAATTGATTGCATCACAATGTTAAAGTACATTATACCAAAGTTTCCATGGCACCCAATGTGCCTCTCGATTGCATTGCATTAAAAACCCAAGAAAGCAAATATGAGAATTTTATATCCAATTAATCCAACAACAGTAACAACTCATGTTCATTTTCACATTACATTCGGCCATTCGGAACGTAACTAAAACGCAAGTTGAGGAGCGTCTGTAATGGAATGACCGCGGTATTGTGAGATTTTGGGGAATAACCTCATTCCCTCGGTCAGAGCATGGAAGATAGGTTGTAGCTGGGTCTTTCAACATGCCATTGACCCGAAGCACACAGCCAGGAAAACCAAGGAGTGGCTCCGTAAGAAGCATATCAAGGGTCTGGCATGGCCGAGCCAGTCTCCAGACCTAAACCCAATAGAAAATCTTTGGAGGGAGCCTAAACTCCGTGTTTCTCAGCAACAGCCCAGAAACCTGTCTGATCTAGAGAAGATCTGTGTGGAGGAGTGGGCCAAAAGCCCACCGGCAGTGTGTGGAAACCTGGTGAACACCTACAAGAAACGTTTGACCTCTGTAATTGCAAATAAAGTTTACTGTTCAAATATTAACATTGGTTTTCAGGTGTTCAAATAGTTATTTGCAGCCGTATCACACATAAATTGCTAAAAATGTGATTTTTGGGTTTTTCTTTAGATTAACTCTCTCACAGTAGACATGCACCTACGATAAAAATTTCAGACCCATCCATGATTTCTAAGTGGGAGAACTTGCAATACAGCAGGGTGTTCAAATACTTATTTTCTTTTACTGTATTTTAGACAGACTTATTTAGTTAAATCTTTAATTACTTATAAACACAATATATAAAGTATTATAAATTTATAATATAAATTATAAAATGGATTGCTTTTATAATTACCTTTCATCACTCAGACTCTTCTGCTGGAGGCGCTGGCGATGTAGCTTTTTTTTTTTTTTTTTTTTTTTTTTTAAAGCTTTGAGATGGGGTGTTGTTTTTTGTTTGTGTGTGCGTGTGTCTGTATGTGGGTACCAAAATGTTTAAAACATGTACAAGTATTTATACTTTGCATAGTTGAAACAAAAATTACAAGAGTCTAGTAAACAACAAACATTTTATTGCAGTACAGAATTAACATTCTTCACTCATAGAATCTACTGTTGTATAGTACATAGCTTCCCCCACATAATGCAGTTTTTTTTTTTTTTTTTTGATGTATTTTCTTTTTTTCCTTTCGGCTTGTCCCGTTAGGGGTCGGCACAGCATGTCATCTTTTTCCATCTTAGCCTATCTCCTGCATCCTCCTCTCTAAACCCAAGTGCCCTCATGTCTTCCCTCACAACATCCATGAACCTTCTCTTTGGTCTTCCTCTTGCTCTTTTGCCTGGCAGCTCCATCCTCAGCACTTTTCTACCAAGAGATTCACTCTCTCGCCTCTGGACATGTCCAAACCATCGAAGTCTGCTCTCTCGAACCTTGTCTCCAAAACATCCAACTTTGGGTCTCCCTCTGATGAACTCATTTCTAATCCTATTCAACCTGGTCACTCCTAGTGAGAACCTCAACAGCTTCATTTCTTCTACCTCAAGTTCTGCTTCCTGTTGTTTCTTCAGAGCCACGATCTCTGATCTGTACATCATGGCCTCACCACGGTTTTATAAACTTTACCCTTCATCCTAGCAGAGACCCTTCTGTCACATAACACACCAGACACCTTCCGCCAGCTATTCCAACCTGCTTGGACACGTTTCTTCACTTCCTTACCACATTCACCATTGCTCTGTTTTTTTTTGACCCCAAGTATTTGAAGTCATCCACCCTCTCTAGCTCTTCTCCCAGGAGCCTCACTCTTTCCCCTCCATCCCTCTCATTCACGCACATATATTCTCTGTTACTTTGGCTAATCTTCATTTTTTTTGAGAGAAATCAGACACAGTGTCATTAGTAAAACACAGTACTTTGGTGTTCTCACTGCAAAAGTGTTTCACATCCTTGCTGGCTCCATCACCAACTGTTAATGTTTGGGGTCTCAATTTTTTGTTGGATGATTTAATTTCATAACATTCAGTGGTGGTGGAGGATGAGCCTTCTTGGCCTGGGTCTCGTAAGAGTGCCTCAGATCTATTTGTAAGTCTGACATCAATATTTTGCACTGACTCACATTTTTATCTTGCTCTTTGCTGTTACGACGGTCCATCCATTGCCGCTCACTTGGTGTTGAGGCCGCCCGCAACGCAGGCCAGCCAGGTTCTTCAGTAATCTCTTGGTGTGTTGTCTTCCTATTTAAATGTCCCATATGTTTGGGCTTTGCTCACAATAAATTCCAGGGAGAACTGCTGGGGTGTTAGTTATCCTTTCCACAGTTCACTTCAGTCCTCGTTGTTGAGGTCGGCGGATGTGTGTTAGCTTACCCATGCTCACCATTTTTAGAAAACCACCCTTACCTGCTGCACATCCTTCCCATCTCTATCCCTGTCTGGCCAACCTGTAGAGATCCTTTCGTCCTTCTTTCCTGTGCAACCTGGTGTACATGTCGTCATATACCTCTTGTTTAGCCTTTGCCACCTCTACCTTTCCCCTACGTTGCATCTCAATGTATTCCTTTCGCCTCTCCTCAGTCCTCTGTGTGCCACTTCTTCTTCACTGGTCTCTTTCCTTGGATGACTTCTTCTATTTTGAGGTTCCACCACCAAGTCTCCTTCTCCCCTATCCTGCCAGAAGACACCCCAAGTACTCTCCTGCCTGCCTTTCTGAATACCTTGGCAGTAGTATTCCAGTCTTCTGAGAGTTCCTCTAGAGCCTGTCTCAGCTCTTTCCGAAAGGCCACACAAAATTCCTCCTTTCTCAGCTTCCACTACATTGTTCTCTGCTCTACTTTTGTCTTTTTAATCTTCCTACCCACCACCAGAGTCACCCTACACACCACCATCTTATGCTGTCGAGCTACACTCTCCCCTACAACTACTTTACAGTTAGTAACCTCCTTCAGATTACATTGTATGCACAAAATATAGTCCAGCTGCATGGGTTCCTATCTCCGCTCTTGTAGATCACTCTATGTTCCTGCCTCTTCTGGGAAAAAGTTGTTCACTCCTGCCATTTCCATTCTTTTTGCTAAGTCTAACCAGCATCTGTCCCACAAAGTTCTTTTTCTGAATGCCGTACTACCAATCACTTCATTACCCTTGTTTCCTTTACCAACATGCCCAATACAACCTACACCAATCACAACTCTCTCTCTCTGTCTGGGTTGCTCAGAACTACTTCATCTAGTTCCTTCCAGAATTTCTCTTTCATCTCTAGGTCACGTCGTACCTATGGGCCATACCCACTCATCACATTTTAAATAACACCCTCAATTTAAAATTTCAGTCTCCTCACTTGATCTGATACTCTTTTCACCTCACCCCTACTGCGTTTCTCTTACCAGTAACTCCATGGTAAAATAATTTAAACCCTGCTCCTAAACTTCTAGCCTCATTACCTTTCCACCTGCTCTCTTGGATGCACAATATATCAACCTTTCTCCTAATCATCATGTCAACCAACTCTTGAGCTTTTCCCGTCATCGTCCCAGCATTCAAACTCCCTATACTCAGCTTTAGGCTCTGTCTATTCCTCTTCTTCTGTCGACGAGTCCAGTTTCCTCCTCTACTTTGTCTTCGACCCACAGTTACTGCACTTTGCACCGACTCACTGCAGATTTGCAGTGCCGGGGGCGGTCGTTATTAACGCGGGCCACGACCGATCTGGTATGATATTTTTTAGATGAACGCTCATGTATACATGTGTATTTGGGTGCCACAATGTTTAAAATGTCTACATTATGTATTCAGGATTAGCATATTTAAGATGTACAAGTGTCTTGTTAAATATTAATTTCAACCTTGTGCTGCTGCACATTAACATTTTTATTGCCCTATTCTGCTGGACGTGGTCATGGTTTTTATATTATATTAAAAACTTGTTGTCTTTGTTTTTCCTTCTGCTTCAAAACTCCCCTGTTCAAGGACATAAACCCTTCAACACAATTGCTAAACTCAATAGCTCATACCAGGTTGTTGTTGTCTTGGGAAAATTCTTCCCCCCACGTAATGCCGAGCAGCATCATTGTCACCGGAGGAATCCTCACCATGCAGAGGCATGCTTCTGAGACTGTAACGAGTTTGAAATTTTTCAAACCATCCTTTGCTTGCTGATAAGCCTCGTCCTCGAAGGGGTAAATTCCTCATTGCAGCTTGAGGTTCCTCAAAATTTTCTTAAGTCTCTTCATCGTCACCAGGCCATTTTTTTTGGGGGTGGGGGTGGAAACAACCACGAAGCACTGAAGCCACAAACGGTGAAGTGCGAAGTAGTGAGGGAACGCTGTACTAAACTTAAAGCTCCTGCACAGGTCTCCTCAGGCTTGTTTATTTAGGGACGATCAGCACATTTCAAAGAACGACATCCAATCACAAGATGGATCAATGTCTACTTTAAGGACCAGTTCATTTACTGTATAGACTTGTGTACTTAATTACTCAAAATATATATTTACAATAGTACCATTATTTATGCCAGTGAGGCATAGTGACAAACCGAGCAAATTAATCTTTGTCTGCGAGATGGCAGTCAGTACATAAAGCAATGAATATATCTACTTTTTGACATTTTTGTTTGTTGGTTTGCTGTGGCATTTTTCAATTATAAAGTAAGAGCCCTGGCGCCATAAAGGTTGGAAATCACTACTCTAGTCAGATTTATTGTACAGAATGCAACTTGCTTACACACAAGCGCTAGCACTTGCGAGGCTACGTAACATTTTGTTGCCTGCTTGCAAGACATTTCGTTCTAAAAGTATGTGAACAAACGTCAAACAAATCTTAAGTGAACGTCCTTCGTTGTCCTGAGCACTGGTGACCACCAACACACATCCTTCCCACCCCATTTACTTCTTATAATACAGTCGGCGCGATCCACTTGTCATCCCCAATCTCGAGAGCAAATTTGTCTTGTAGTCTAATCCGGACATTAAGTGTCTCTCTCTGGTGTTTTTCCTCTCCCGTGCTGCAGTTTTTTTATTTTGTGGGGTAGAAGGGGGCTTTAGTTCTATATCAAAAAACACTTGAAGGCTCAGATAAACAATTTTTTTTTTTTTTATTTTAAATATACTGGGCACGATGGCGACGGGGAGTAAAGGTCTTTTGCTGAGACGATCAGTGGTGTCGTTGATTGGATCAGCAAATTATGACATGAAACCCGATCATCAGAAAAATGCTCATTATCTGCTGATACTGATATCACCAAATCAAATCGGCGTAGTCTATTAAATTACAGGGACTCCTCGGGTTTCAAGATCCTCCACCTACAACATTTCGACTTTATGAGGCCTGTGTCGTCCGCCATTTTGTCTCCAGCACAATTGTGCTTCTGCTTTAGCGAATGCATATTGCTTATTTGTTTTTGTGTGCCAGGAGTATAATTGCCTTTTTCGCTCAGCTTTTTAATATTATGGCCCAAAAGAAGGGTTTTTAATTATTTTTTTATAAATCAAGCAATGCTGGTCTAGCCTAAAGAAAAGCGATTACCGTGGAAACAAAGCTTAACATCATAAAAAGATCGAAGAAAGGAGTAACACCATCGAATATCGGTAAAGACTTGGGCTTCGGTCGGTCAACCGTGACGATCATTATTCAGGACAATGCCCGTATTTAAGCGCACGTGAAGCGTTTCACCGCTTCTTGGGATACAGTGATCACAAAGCATTTTTTTTTTTTTTTTTTAAAAAACAAACAAAGCGAAGGAACATTCTTCGATCGCTCCCGAGATAGAAAGATTACTTGCGATATGGATCAAGGATCAGAATCCATGTCTGCTTTAATTATCCTAATGTTCATTATGGGATAAGGCACAGAGTATTCTCCGACCTTTGAAAGAGCAGATAGGTTTGCATGGTAAAAGGTGACGTGCTGTGTCCACCCCTAAAGGGACAAGCCGAAAGGAAAAAGAAGAACAATTTTTAAGACTGAAACCATTTAGAACAGTAGCAGAACTTTAAAATCTGGGAGTCAGACTTAAGAGTTTGAATAATATGATCAAACCTCTTTCCTTTGGTCAGAACCTGAGCTGCATTATTCTAAACGAGCAACAACTGTTCAGTGATCTTTTTTTTGGGGGGGGTCCAGTCAAAAGATCATGACACAATAGTAGTATAGTCTACATGATAAAAACACAGATGAGCTTCTCTTGCTCAGCTTGGCACATGCAAGCCACCCTGGATAAGTTCTTCAGATGGAGGAATTATTTTTAGTAATTATACCAATAAGTATGAGCCATGTTGGAAACTATCACTACAGTAAGAGTTTGGACTTTGTCTTTAGTTTTTAAAGAGTGACTCTAGGTACTGAATTTACTAACAGTCCCTTTTATTCCCAAAGACAGTTCTAAATTTTGTTGTCTTCTAATTTAATTTAATTTGACGCATCCAATTAATTACCTGTATTCGACAGTGACACAACACATCAATTGAACTGTCGTCATCGTGAGACACTGCTTGATAAATCTTTCATCTGCTTAGTTACGATAACCAACATTAAAGTTCTGAAGTTTTGATCAAAACAGAGCCTTAACATGTTGAACAGGAGGATAAACCAAAACTAAAAATATGGAGAGGTACTGTATGCAGTGAATCAGTGTTTTAAATTACCTGGTTGGATGGTCATGTTTTAACCAACAAAAGCACATATTTACAATATTACAGTACTGCATTGGATATTTTATTGTATTTTTGACTTAATTGTTAAATCGCAACCAATGCTACATCTGCCATAAATTAATTTTGAAAAAGAACCTACTTTTTCCAATGCTGCAGAAAACCTCCCACAAAGAGTTGAGTACTCCAATGATGATCCTCAAATAGGCATATACACAATCACCCAAAAACTTATTAATCGACCATCAAATGCCTCCTTTAAACATGAAGTGTTTTTCTCATCTTATAATTTGTCTATTTTTTTTTCTTTTTTTCCTAGAGGTGGCTCCATGTACATTCTGCTGAGCATCTGAATCCACCACAAAAACGTCTCATCTACCAAAAAATAGCTGGCGTGTGTTTGCTGACTTCTTTCAAAGGTGCACCAACCTGCTTTCTCATTTCTGCCTCCAAATTCATTAAGTATCCGCAGGCTGAGTAGGAGTTCACTAACTGAGCGCTCCTATTGTCCAAATTTGGATTTGGCATTCACTGACTGCAAACTGTCAAGTCGTGTTGACTAGGGCAGGAGCAGACCATGAGGAGTGGCGCCTGTTCACATGGAATCAAAGGATATGAAACAAGTGAGTTGAATATCTGCTTGTTTTCTGATGTAGTTTCATGAGTTGGGCTGTTGTTTACAAAACCAGAGAGACCCCTTGAGTTTGGTAATGGTTGACTACACGAAACCAGAGAGGCATGCAAAAGCAGCCACGCAGTGGTACACATGGGATTCATGGTTGTTAATGTCAATTGTGTGGTTTTACATAAGGGGGAAGAATATATAGAAAATTATTGTATTATTACCACCTTTTATTAAGAACACACCTCAGTCATTTAAAACAGCCACCCTAACATGAAAATAACTTACTTACTAACCAAATAAAATACAATGGATATGGAAAGTATTGAGACGCCCTTAGAATTTTCTTTGTTGTACTGTAGCCATTTGCGAAAATCATTTTTCCTGAAGGTACGTATGGCACCCCTTATTGAAAGGGGGGGGGGGGACAATTGCTGAAAATTTTGCAGCATAATTAAAAAAGAAACTGAAATATCACATACCCATAAGTATATAGATCCTTTGCTCAGTATTTAGTCGAAGGACATTTCTGCCCGAGGACAGCCGTGAGTGTTTTGGGGAATAATGCAACAAGTTTTTCACACCTGGATTCGGGGATCCACTGCCAATCCTACTTGCGGATTATTTCCAATTCTCAGGTTGGACGGAGAATATTGGTGGACAGCCATTTTCAGGTCTCGCCAGAGATGCTCAAGTAGGTTGAAGTCAGTGCTCTGGTAGGGCCATTCAAGAAGTGTTGTTCTGAAACCATTTATCATTTTAGCTGTGTGCTGAGGTTCCTTGTCTTATTGGAAGGTGAACATTCAGCACAGTCAGAGTTCCTGAGCACTCGTCAAGTTTTTATCCAGGATGTCTTTGCATTTGGCTGGCATCTTTCCTTCGATTGCAACCAGTTGTCCTGTCCCTGGAGCTGAAAAACATCCCCACAGCATGATGCTGCCGCAACCATGCTTCATTCTTGGGGCTGTGTTGGACAGGTGATAAGCAGTGACTGATTTTTCTCCACACATCCATCCTTACATTATCCGAGACGCTTATCCTCACGAGCGTTGCAAAGTACTGGTGCCAATTATAGCTCTATTCAGGCTGGAGGTGGGGTACACCCTGAAATGGTTGCCAGCCAATCGCAATGCACATAGACTGTTTAGAATTAAGACCAAAAAGTTCTTTTTTTGGTTTCCTCAGATCATTTCTCACCATCTTTGGATCGTTCATATCATTCCTTTAGCAAACTCCATGGGCGTTTTCATGTATCTTGCACTGAGGAGAGGCAATCGTCAGGCCACTGCATAAAAGACACAGCTGCTGGAGGGCTGCAGTGATGGTTGGGTTTCTAGAACTTTCTCCCATTTCCCAACTGCATCTCTGGAGATCAGCCAAAGTGATCTTTGGGTTCTTCTTTACCTCTCACACCAAGGCTTTGTTCTATTCATTGCTCAATTTGTCCTGGCAGCCAGCTTTGTGAAGGGTTCTGGTTGTCCCAAATGTCTTCAATTTAAGGATTATGGGGGCTACTGTGCTATTAGGAACATAAAGTGCAGCAGAATCCCATGCCGAATCGGTCGTGGCCCGGGTTAACAACGCCCGCCCCCGGCACTGCAAACCTGCAAGGAGTCTGTGGAAATTCAGCTACTGTGGGTTGAACACAAAGAAGAGGAGGAAACCGGATCCATCGTCAGAAGAAAAAGAGGAATGCACAGATCCTACAACTGAGTGTAGGGACTTTGAATGTTGGGACTATGACAGTAAAAGCTCAGGAGTTGGTTGACATGATGATTAGGAGAAAGGTTGATATTCTGTGCCTCCAAGAGAACAGGTAGGTAGTAAGGCTAAAAGTTTAGGATCAGGGTTTAAATTATTCTACCACAGAGTAGATGGGAAGAGAAATGGAGTAGGGGTTATTTTAAAGGAAGACCTGGCTAAGAATTTCTTGGAGGTGAAAAGACTATCAGATCGAGTGATGAGACTAAAATTTGAAATTGAGGGTGTTAAGTATAATGTGGTTAGCGGCTATGCACCACAGGTAGGATGTGACCTAGAGTTGAAAGACAAATTCTGGAAGGAACTAGATGAAGTAGTTGTGAGCATCCCAGACAGCGAGAGAGTTGTGATTGGTGCAGATTGTAATGGACATATTGGTAAAGGAAACTGGGGCGATGAAGAAGTGATGGGTAAGTACGGCATCCAGGAATGGAACTTTGAAGGGCAGATGGTGGTGGACTTTGCAAAAGGATGGAGATGGCTATAGTGAACACTTATTTCCAGAAGAGGGAGGAACATAGTGACCTACAAGAGCGGAGGTAGAACCACGCAGGTAGATTATATTTTGTGCAGACTATGTAATTTGAAGGAGATTACTGACTGTAAAGTAGTGGTAGGGGACAGTGTAGCTCAACAGCATAGGATGGTGCTGTGTAGGAAGATTAAGAAGACAAATGTAGAGCAAAGAACCATGTGGTGGAAGCTGAGAAAGGAAGAATGTTGTGGGGCCTTTCGGAAAGAGGTGAGACAGGCTCTCGATGGACAGCAGAAGCTCCTGGAAGACTGGACTACGACAGCCAAGGTAATCAGAGAGACAGGCAGGAGAGTACTTGGTGTGTCTTTTGGTCAGAAAGGGGAGAAGGAGACTTGGTGGTGGAACCCTAAAATACAGGGAGTCATACAAGGAAAGAGATGAGCGAAGAAGTAGGACACTGAGAAGACTGAGGAGAGGCAAAAGGAGCACATCAATATGCGACGTAGGGCAAAGGTACAGGTGGCAAAGGCTAAACGAGGCATATGAAGGAGAAAAGGATCTCTACAGGTTGGGAAGACAGAGGGATAGCGATGGGAAGGATCTGCAGCAGGTAAAGGTGATGAAGGATATAGATGAAAATGTGTTGACTGGTGCCAGGAGTGTGCTAAGTAGATAGATACTTTGAGAAGTTAATGAATGAAGAAAATGGGAGAGAAGGAAGAGTAGAAGACGCAAGAATGAAGGACCAGGAAGTGGAAATGATTACTAAGAAGGAAGTCAGAAAGACACTACAAAGGATGAAAAATGGAAAGGCAGTTGGTCCTGATGACATACCGGTAGAGGTATGTAAGCAATTTGGAGAGATGGCTGTGGAGTTTTTGACCAACTTATTCAACAGAATACTCGCGGGCGAAAAGATGCCTGAAGCATGGAGGAAAAGTGTTCTAGTTCCCATTTTTAAGAACAAAGGGGATGTTCAGAGCTGTGGGAACTATAGAGGAATAAAGTTGATGAGCCACACTATGAAGTTATGGGAAAGAGTAGTGGAGGCTAGACTCAGGACAGAAGTAAGTATCTGCGAGCAACAGTCTGGTTTCATGCCTAGAAAGAGTACCACAGATGCATTATTTGCCTTGAGGATGCTAGTGGAAAAGTACAGAGAAGGTCAGAAGGAGCTACATTGTGTCTTTGTGGATCTAGAGAAAGCCTATGACAGAGTACCAAGAGAAGAACTGTGGTACTGCATGCGTAAGTCTGGTGTGGCAGAGAAGTATGTTAGAATAGTAGAGGACATGTATGATGGCAGCAGAACAATGGTGAGGTGTGCCTTAGGTGTGACAGAAGAATTTAAGGTGGAGGTGGGACTGCATCAGGGATCAGCTCTGCGGATGATGCCGTCAACATGGGTCTGCACTTCATCCTTGAACATCTCGACAGTGAGGTTACTTTTGCAAGGATCCTGTTCGTGGACTTCAGGTCAGTGTTCAACACCATCATACCTGAACTCCTCTCCTTCAAACTTCTCCACCTCAGAATCTCGCCTGCCATCTCCCTGTGGATCGACAACTTCCTGGCTGGGGGACACCACCTAATCTACATGCACAATCATCACCGGAGCACCCCAAGGTTGTTTCCTCTCACCTCTGCTCTTCTCGCTCTACACTAACGACTGCACCTTATGGCATCCTACTGTCAAACTCCTGAAGTTTGCAGGTGACACCAAGCTCATCGGCCTCATCAAAGACTGCAACGAGTTTGCATATCAACAGGAAGTGGTGAGACTGGAGCTTTGGTGTGGTTTTCCCTCTGGCTATTGAGTCATTACATTCTTAAAATCAGCAAATTTACTATTTTCTGCTTTGTGCCATTTTTGGGACACTCACGAGACACTTCATAGCATGAAGGGATGTCATAGGGTTACAGGCTATCTTTGCTTCCCTTGCGACAAGTTAAACTGAGCAAAGCTTAGAAATGTTTGGGCTTCTTCTTCTATCTCAGTTACCTTTCTGTTCCATCTGGCTGTTAACCAATCAGGAATTTTAGCCAATATCCTCTGATTTTTCACCACAGTCATGCAGAATTTCAAGTCCTTTCATCTCACACATTGCTGCTTCACAACCTCGAAGAAAGTCTGAGAACTCTCTTAGTTCAAGACTGTTCTTATCTTTGGCCATGATGGGAGCTTATCTCTAAAGGCTTTAGCAATTATGAACGAGCTTCCATATCTTTCTTCTCAAAAGGTCCATGCTGAATATGGTAAGCTGCATCAGTACCAATCAGAAAATAACTCTCTAACTTTTTTTGCAGGTCCACCAACATATTTGCGTAGGGAGTCAAGCTTTTCATTCACTGGAATGTTCTTCCTGCTAGTCGGAGTTTGAAACAATTTTTCCAATCCTTGTACCTTAGTGCATCTTCACTGAATGCTCCGGTGCAGGCAGAAGGCTTGCATTGATTGCTTCTGCAATTGCACTGGCAAGTGATCCAGTCCTGTGTTCTTGATGGGCAGAGGGCTGCTCCCTTGAGGCATTTTGGTTTAACACAGCAGGTTGACATGTGAAATGGTTTCTGGTCTAAAATGCACATAAAATCTCTTAATTTACATGGTTTCTTGTGCTCAGATTCATGAAGCCATTCTGATATTTTTTGATCTGAGTCTACCTCTTGTCTAAAGACTTGCAGTCTAGCCTTCATTGCATTCATGTTCTTGACTATATCTAAATGCTGTATTTGCATTCGCTTATCTTGTAGAATTTTTAGCCTTGGAGCATTTTCAGCTTCCTGAAGAGCAAGATTTTCTGTTTTCATTTTCCAGCATTTCTAGCTCGTTTCTTACGTTCAATTTCTTGCAGTAGATGCTAAAGAGCTTCAGCTAACTCTGCTACAGCTTCTTCTATCTTCACAGAACACAGACTTGAATGTCCTGAATTTAAGCTTGAACTTACTGCTGATCTACTTCCCTTTGAGTTCACCTTAGAACTTTGGGAGGCTGCAGAAAAGAATATGGAATTAGTCTCAACCCAGCCTGCTTCTTTATCAGTCTTTCCACTCAGATCCCATTGCAAGATCTGTTTGGTGAGAGGATCACGTGTCTACTCAACAACGAGTCTCCATCAGGTGTCTTATGTTGGTGAAGTGCTTCATATGCTTCTTTCACTTCTGATGAAGCATTGTGTATTTTAGTCATTTGGTCTTGTAGTATCTCATTCGGGAGGGTTCCGTCATATGCTCTTTTAACATCCCTCACAAGAGACTTCCATTTCTTGTAGGCAGTTGTGAAAACTTTCAACAGCCTTCTTGATTTGCTTTCTTGTAATTCTTTGCCTTTTTCAGGAAGTGTTCTGGCTCTCTGACTTCTTATTTCCGCTTGAGCAGAAGCTTGTTACTCAATGCCAATCTCATTCTTTTCTAACAAATTAGCATTTAAATTAGGATCCTAAAGATCTTATGACTGGTGTACTTCTATAACTTCAGCATCATCAGGGTAGAAAATCATGTTTATCTAAACTTGTTTTAGCACAAAGGTTACTTTTAAGTATATTCTTCAAAATGGAAATGGTAATTACTCATAAATCAACCCCATTAACCTTACATTTGACCAACTAATTTTAGTGTCTATATATGTCAGGAAAAAATAAATTCTTGAAGCACAAATTAACTTCTTTTCACTTGCAATGAATTACACCGCCTTGTTACTTTGGCAGAATCAAAAGTGATCTTTGGCTAAGTAACAAATATGATGAAATCAGAAACAACTTGCTTGCAATTATGTACACACAACAGGGAAACTTCACCCTTCACCACTTATAGAGACCACGATAAGCTAAACCTTAACATTCAAGTTTTCTAAATGTTTACTTGTTGTTAGCTTAAACACATGATGCTTTTGGACTCTGTTTGGTTGTTTTACTGGTGAGAACACAGTCTTAATTGCTCGTTGCTTAGCCGCAACGTAACTTGCTTGGAAGTCCGTCGAATGGAATCTTACGTCGGGCAGGTTGAAGCAGGTGTACACGTCGTCCTCGCGTCAGGAAGTTTGAGGCAGGCGCACACGTTGTCCTTCCACTTTGGGCAGCATGGGCTCTTACTCGACCGCCCACCTTACATCGAGGAGGCGGAGTTCTTACGCTCGGCATGTTGAATTCTTACTGCTGGGCTGGTCTGAGTTCTTTCTGTAACTCCTCTTCAGTCACTCTGGACAAGTTGCTGTTTTTCACAGGCCTTTATTAGCATGTCAACAAGCTAATATGCCGACATGCCAAAATACTTTGATGCCAAAATGTGAAAGATTCCTTTGCACAGCTGTCATTGCATTGGTCTATTACAGGAACTGCAAACGGCTAAAGGGGCTATACAAGCTTTACACAACGTGGGACGTTGACATAATTTATGTTTGAGTACCACTGGCAACATTTCATCACTTTCATCTTTTGTCATTAACTCACAGCAATCAAGACTGGGAAGAAAGTTGAATTTTAAAATGTAGAGGAAACAACAAATTATATTTTGTGCAGACGATGTAACTTGAAAGAGGGTACTGACTGTAAGGTAGTGGTGGGGGAGAGTGTTGCTCGACAGCATAGGATGGTGGTGTGTAGGATGACTCTGGTAGCGGGTAGGAAGATTAAGAAGACAAAGGTAGAGCAGAGAACCTTGTGGTGAAAGTTGAGAAAGGAAGAATGTTGTGTGGCCTTTCGGAAAGAGGTAAGACAGGAGGAACTCCCAGAAGACTGGAATACTACTGACAAGGTATTCAGAAAGGCAGGCAGGAGAGTACTTGGGGTGTCTTTTGGTAGGAAATGGGAGAAAGAGACTTGGTGGTGGAACTGCAAAATACAGGAAGTTATCCAAGGAAAGAGATCAGCGAAGAAGAAGTGGGACACAGAGAGGACTGAGGAGAGGCGAAAGGAATACATTGAGATGCGATGTAGGGCAAAGCTAGAGGTGGCAAAGGCTAAACAAGAGGCATATGAAGACATGTACATCAGGTTGGACACGAAAGAAGGAGAAAAGGATCTCTACAGGTTGGCAAGACAGAGGGATAGCGATGGGAAGGATCTGCAGCAGGTAAGGGTGATTAAGGATATAGATGAAAATGTATTGACTGGTGCCAGGAGTGTGCTAAGTAGATATATACTTTGAGAAGTTAATGAATGAAGAAAATGGGAGAGAAGGAAGAGTAGAAGAGGCAAGCGTGAATGACCAGGAAGTGGCAATGATTAGTTAGGGGAAAGTAAGAAAGGCACTGAACAGGATGAAAAATGGAAAGAGAGTTGGTCCTGATGATATGTATAAGTATGGAAGCAATTTGGAGAGGTGGCTGTGCAGTTTTTGACCTACTTATTCAACAGAATACTAGCGGGAGAGAAGATGCCAGAAAAATGGCAGAAAAGTGTGCTAGTCTCCATTTTTATGAACAAAGGCGATGTTCAGAACTGAGGAAACTACAGAGAAATAAAGATAATGATCCACACAATGAAGGTATGGGAAAGAGTAGTGGAGGCTAGACTCAGGACGGATGTAAGTATCTGCAAGCGACAGTATGGTTTCATCCTTAGAAAGAGCACCACAGATGCATTATTTGCCTTGAGGATGCTCGTGGAAAAGTACAGAGAAGGTCAGAAGGAGCTACATTGTGTCTTTATAGACCTAGAGAAAGCCTATGGCAGAGTACCAAGAGAGGAACTGTGGTACTGCAGGTGCAAGTCCGGTGTCACTGAGAAATATCTTAGAATAGTACAGGACATGTATGAGGGCACCAGAACAGCGTAGGTGTGTCAGAAGAATTTAAGGTGGAGGTGGGACTGCATCAGCGATCCCCTCTCAGCCCCTTCCTGTTTTCAGTAGAAATGGATAGGCTGACAAATGAGCTTAGACTGTATTCCCTTTGGACTCTGATGTAGCAGATGATATTGTGATATGCAGTGAAAGCAGGGATCAGGTGAAGAAACAATTAGAAAGATGGAAGCACGCAATGGAAAGGAGAGGAATGAAGATGAGCCAAAGTAAAACTGAAAATATGTGAATGAGAGGGTTGGAGGGGGAAGAGTGAGGTTCCAGGGAGAAGTGATCGCGATGGTGGACGACTTCAAATACTTAGTCAAGAATACAAAGCAATGGTTAGTGTGGTAAGGAAGTGAAGAAACGGGTCCAAGCAGTGTGGAACAGTTGGCGGAAGGTGTCTGGTGTCCTGTGTGACAGAAGAGTCTCCGCTTGGATGAAGGCCAAAGTTTATAAAACAGTGGTGAGGCCGGCCATGATGTACTGATTAGAGATGGTGGCACTGAAGAAACAACAGGAAGTAGAACTGGAGGTAGTGGAAATGAAAATGTTGAGGTTCTCGTTCAGAATGAGTAGGTTGGATAAGATTAGAAATAAGATCATTAGCTCCGTAGAGGGATAGCCAAAGTTGGATGTTTTGGAGACATGGTTAGAGAGCAGACTTCGATGGTTTGGACATGTCTCGAGGCGAGAGTGAGTACATTGATAGAAGGGTGCTAAAGATAGAGCTGCCAGGCAAAAGAACAACAGGAAGACCAAAGAAAAGGTTGATGGATGTTGTGAGGGAGGACATGAGTACTGTGGGTGTTTGAGAGGAAGATGGCTGAGATAGAAAAAGATGACCTGCACTGACTACCCATAATGGGGCAAGCTGAAAGGAAAAGGAGAAGAAGAGGAAACAACGCCTGCTGTCAAGTAGTTGGATCAGGAGAGAATTCAAACTTAACTGTTCGGCTCACGTTGTTCATCTGCATACGCAAGATGAACAGATCAATACAGAATTCAACCAATGAAATAGGACATCTAAATTGCTGAAACAAAAGATACCATTAATGAAATAAACAATGACAATAAGCATGTGAACTGTGGGCTTTGGGGGGAAAAAAAGATTTCTTGATGGTCGTACACATATGATGGCGGGCCGGATGGTGGGCGTAGGTTTCGAGTTTTCCATATGAATTTTGTTTTTATCAAACTGTGTGGTGTGTTATAGGAGGACAATCCCGTTGCTTTGGGCTTGCTGACTCACCAGGCTCTGGGAAAGCTTCGGGATCAGCTTAGCAGCCTACTGGACCACCACCAGAAGATAACATGCCAACGGACCTCTACAGAGGTATTTGTACTGATTTAATTCATCTTCTTGTTTGTACATTGAGTTAATTGTACATTGAGTAAACTGTTGTGATCATAAAACATGTGATGTCCAATTAATATGGTTGGAAACATTTACTTGCAAGGAAAAGGCGCTGATCCTTGCACCCATCGAACGCCCAAACCAGGACCCAACTAGGCTCTCCAGGACGGACAGGAGTTGTGCACCACTTCGGGCTGCAGATAGACAAAAACAACCAATAAAATAAACAAAGTCAGCACATAAGATACACCAGGGGTGCTCACTGCGTCGATCGCATCCATCGACCGGTTGATCGCGACGCAGTCTTGGTTGATTGCGGGATGGCGTGCCAAAAAAAAAAAAAACGTCAGCCAATGTTCCCTCTCAACTACGCTCGTGCACAATTGTGTACCGTTGATACAGTCTCTTCCCAGATATTCTGCATTGCGTGCAAAAAAAATAAAAAATACAATGCAAATTGAAAATATAACACCAGGTGGGGTGACTGGTTGTTCCATCCAATGGCACAATTCACATACATACTGTAAAAAATAAAGAGGAACCCACTGGTTTCTTTGGACAGCACAGGAACCTTCTCTAACAACGACCGCTGCTCCGCCACAGTTTTTTTCCTAATTTACCTTACACCCGTCCTCCATCCTCGCTCTTTAAGACGTAAGCTCATAATTACTAATGTTACAGTTCTTATGCAGCTCATCAATGTGTTTTATAATGACAGCGCCCACCACCGCTGATTTAGTTACCACTACAGTCTGGACAACGTCGGGCAAAGACGAGCTAAACATGCTGGTTATGTTTACTTTCGATATTAATGGAGAAAATTAAACAAGATATGCTGTTGTTTTAGGATGCAATGGCTGTCGGAGTATGTGAAAAATCGAAGACAACGTGGTCAAACTGGACGACGTTTTCTCTTTTCCGAGTGGGAAATGTCTGGTCTCAAACCAAAGTAGAAAGTGCTGGATGAGATGGTGTGTAATTTTAAAATTTCACCTTGGCACAGCCTGATCCAGGATGAAAGCACACACAATACAGTGCACAAAAAGCAAATTCTGTATTTTAAATACAGGAGGCAATATAACATTTACTTAAGTTGGGGCGCATCATCACCATCACCACCACAAATTCCCCCTGTTGGTAGCGCGCGAGAGGCTGGCTCCTTGAAAAGTTGATCTTGAGGTAATAAAGTCTGGGCACCCCTGAGATACACAATTCACACATGACTGTCAGGTTCGACACCCAACCGCTAGACTGAATATGCAATTAATTAGGGACAATGAAGAGGTCTTTAATCGGCTCATGAGGAAAACTGGTTTGGCTGACCAACCGCACCTCCAAACACGTTCTGAGTCAGCCAAACTGTTGTACCTCTTTTTATTGCTTTCTCAGGTTACATGGTTACAAGTTCACACAGTACAAATGGTGGAACAGATGGCTACACCCACCCCAACATAAACACTCAGGTACATATTTCTTCAAGGTTGGACAGTGTCCTGATAAACCTACGAGACAAAGCAGGGCATTGTTAAAATACATGTTTATGGTGTTTGGGAGTATCCGCATGTGGTGGAAGGGTGAACATTGCTTCCCCGTGTTGAGAAGTATCTGCTTAAGGTCAGCAGGGAAACACGGTGGGGTCACATTGGAGACATCGCTTCCCAGTGTACGGGAGTATATGCTTGAGGTCGCCAGGGGGGCATCGCCTCCCAGGTATCGCTGTGTCACACTCTAAGTCTCGCACGCAGTTCACAGGGAGAACAATTCAGAGCAAGGCTAACAAACAAATGCATGATAAAACAATTTGAACAATAAAATAATAATAAATTCTTTCACAACTGCAGAGTCTGTTAAAGTTAAAGCCAGATAAAACTCAAACAAACACAGTCAGCATATAAGGTAAAAAAATCACATACTACCTGTGTGAAAATATAATAATGGATAATGGATATGACGATTCAAAGGATATGTGGATGTAAGGGATTAGGTAAGGTTGTTAGCGTGCGAGGCGAGGCTGAATCGTGGGCCGAGCAGTTGCAGTTTTTATATGCACCGCTTGAAAATATTTTTTAATTTTTGGTGGAGAGGGGCTTCCTTTGTCTTTTGTTAACTTGAGTCTTATAATGAATTCCTGGCCTCTTCCCCTTTCAGACCAGTTTTATTAACTTCTTTACTTCTGGAAATGTCCCCTTCTGTAGTTCTACTGCGACGTTTTTGGAATAGATAAGTAGTCTCTCGTCTCCTAGAAAAGGAAGCAGGTTCCACCAGGTCAAGTCATTGAGGGGTCGTCGTTCCAGATTTTTAGGAATGTTCACCCCTAAGTATTTTTTTTTTTTAAGTCCGATTTTACATTAAATTCTTCCATGATGGACTATACTTCCAGGTCCTGTTCCTTAAAGATGTCCCGATCAGTGCTGTTGAAGCAGTCTTGGACTTGTTGGGAAGCACCATCTGACCACGTTAATGCTCTTAGTAATGGTGGGGGGGAGGTTTTTCGGCAGGATCTACACGCAGGAATTGATTGTAGGGTGATGTGGTCTTTAGTGTGGTGCCGGTCTGACCCTGGAACCCAGCTTGATGTTACGATAAACCTTGCCCAACGTGTTGGCTCCTGTCGCTCACGTTACATGCTGGTGGAGTTTAGGAGCACTGATTTTAACTCCACTTGATTTGAATCACTTGCAGTGATGCTGCATGGCTGATTCCACTTCAGCTGTGGAAAAATAAGTTATATGAGCGTGGAAACAATCTTTTAAAAAAAAATTAAAAATTAAAAATGAGAGTCTCTTGTTTTTGAAGATTTATATTGTTTTATCTTACCTCCCTGGAAAACAACTCTATTTCACTTTTGTTCTTCATTAAAAATCACAAGTTAGTCTTCCATTCATGCCCAAGGTTTAAACCCCTGACCACAACTATATTACTTAAACCATCTTATGTTTTCACAGGAACAGTGGGTGAATAGTTTCCTCTACCATGGCAACCGCCACTCCTGTCTCCATTGGCCAGGAGCTGCTCTCACTGTGCTGGTGGCATTTGGACTATTGTGTTGCTATGGCAGTCAACCAGCGGGCAGGTAGGGCCCTTCGATTTGAACGGTTGTATGCTTGATCTGATTGCTTAAAGGTGTGGGCCCACACATCCCTATGCCCAGAACAGCTCAAAAATGTTTGGTCATCCATTTCCTTCTGCAGGAGTTCACAAAAGTGAGCACAGCCATTGTTGTATAGATATGACCTAAATGGAGACACCTTGCACTTAACTTTTCCCAAATAAACCCAAATGTCAGTGTTTATCCAGTAAAGGGTTGCTGGGCAAAAAAAGCAGATATTGTTGCCAAAGGAGTGACGAGCATTACAAAGGAAAGACCGCAGTTAATCGAAGAAATGGAGACGTTACTAGAGAATTGACCCCTCCGTACAGGGCACTTAACCACGCCTCCCGAAGTGACGTCACGCCACGTGCGCTGACGTAAGACAAACAATTCGTAAAAAATGGCAAATACAATACATTAACTGATACAGACGCCATGCTTCTGATTTCATTCAAATCAACGATATATTATAGATTCTAAATACAATACATTCTGAACTGAGACGCCATGCTTCTGATTTCATTCATTCATTCACACGTAGCAATGTTATGCTAGCGAAGAACGTCTCATTCATTTATACGAGACATGTATTAAAAATCAAATTTAGGGCATATCTTCGTGCAAAAACAGTCTGGTTAAGCTTCGGCCGCGAGCCAGCAAGAAAGCGACACGTTTGTGCAGTCCGATCATCGCTAAATATCGCTCAACAAAGAATTATTGTTTCAATCGTTCACACGCAGCAGTGTTATGCTAGCGAAGAACTTCAAATTCATTTATACGAGACATGTATTGAAAATCAAATATAGGGCATACCTTCGTGCAAACTTATCTGTTCCGGTTGATATTAGATGGATTTAGTTGATGATGCGATCTTCCACAAAGTTTGATCCATCGAAGGCATTTTTCGTACTGGGTCTTCGGTTTTGGAAAGGGTACGAATCGAACTCCACCAACTAGCCTTTCAGGATACCTGTCGTCACTATTACAAACTCCGTGACTGCACCTCTTAACCATATTTTCTGTTAAATAACCCAAATACGCAATAAAACGCTAACAAAACCTATACTGGACCATGCAATGTTGTCTGAGAAAATGGCGGGAGCAAAAAGGGGCTTTGGTTTATGCAGATCTCTGGCCTCTGATTGGTCAGTGACGCGGATTGCGCAATATCCACGGAGGGGTCAATTACGCAGTCTTGGAGGGGTAACTTCGATACTCTCCTTCCCTCTCAATTCCCTCCAATGCCATCACACCGCCACTAAAAAGGTAATTGAGATGCATTTAAGTTGCTTTGACTTTCTGCATTTTTTTTAAATCCAGGGTGTACTTTTTTTTCCATTTTTCTTTTTTTTACATAATTAGCAATAAAATATAAAATGGGAATTGAGTAAAAATGAGCTCATTAGAGGGACAGCCAAAGTTGGATGTTTTGGAGACAAGATTCGAGAGCAGACAGATGGTTTAGACATGTTCAGAGGCGACAGTGAGTATATTGGTGGAAGGGTGCTGAGGATGGAGCTGCCAGGCAAAAGAGCGAGAGGAAGACCAAAGAAGGTTTATGGATGTGGTCAGGGAAGACATGAGGGCAGTTGGGGTTAGAGAGGAAGATGCAGAAGAAAAAGATGACACGCTGTGGCGACCCCTAACAGGACAAGCCGAAAGGAAAAGAAGGAGGAATGGATTAAACTCATTTACATTATTTCCTATGGGGAAAATATATTTCAGAATTTGAACTCAGATTTTGAACATTTAACGGGAACAAATTATGTTCAAATTCCTAGGTTCCACTGTGTTACTATTACTATGCTGTCATGAAGGCTCTATCCAGTAAAGTGTTTCAAGGCAGTTAAAAAATTAAAACATTTGTGCTGTAACTTTGCTCTGTACAATGTATCAGGAAGGGCTAAGCATTTTTGTCACGGGCCACATTGTATTACAGTTTTCCTCAGAGGACCATTGTGGCTCTGAAACAATAGAAATGTTTCATCGCCTTATTGTTTTACATATATGCTCCAAATTAATGGTTAATCGTTTTGAAATCAGAAGTCAAGGATTACAGCTCACAGGAAATGGCATCTTAATCAGAATTACAATCAGCTTTATTGGCCAAGTGTGGCACAACACACACGGAATTTGTCTCCGGCAGTGTTAATGTAGTTTATGTAAAAGAAGGGTTTTTTTTATAGGGCTTTTTTCCAGATTTTTTTTTCCAGTCAAACCTGTTTGCAGCATCACAACTGGATGTCACAGTAAAAAAACAATAAACAAAATTAGTTTCATATGATCATTGAAAATTATTGCAGTGATGTTTTTTTTAAATTGGTTTTTGATTTTTAAATTTTCATGAAAATTGCTCCGGAAAATTGAAGAAAAATTGCCTAAAATTAATCCGGATATTAGTTGACAAAATTAGACGAACATGCGTTTGAGTTCGTTGTTTTGCTTTCATGATCGGAGCCATGTTGACGCACAAACACTGAGAACAGTAATGCCCCTCCCCTCGCATTCTCTCAAGACGTCGCTTATTTTGTGTGGTCTTGACATTAATTTAAGTGTTTATTTCATAAATGTTAACTAAACAAGGCTGCTTCAAAAAACAACCGGTATTCACCCAGAAACAGGAAATGCAAGTTAACCGAACTGAGCTTGTACGGCGCATGTTCAGAGCGCATTTACGCCAAAAGTCATCAACATCATGAGCCATGTCAAAGGAAATTCAGTTAAACCAGGCAGGTGTGCTCTGTGCGTCGATCGCGATGCAGTGTGACGGCATAAAAAAACAAAACAAAACTGACTATCATCCACCACATCGCCTGATTCAGGTGTGGCCAATACGTCGAGCGCATGCGCATAAATGCGCCTTCGAGCAACCCGGCCTCCTATTTACGGCAGTCCTGTGGTGCGTGCCACCCAACAGTACTTCACCATTGCCGACAGGAATGTTTATTACAATGTATCGCTAGCTTGTTGCTTCGAACCCATATTATGTTAAACTAAACTTTAAAGTATAGACCATTCATATTTATTCCTTGACAGGCCAGTGCATTTCACTTGTCTTCAGGTCAAGTTTGGCAGATCAATTTCTTGATTATTGATGAAAATTTTTAGTTTTATATCCTGTTCTACTAATATCAGTTGAAATTGGAAATTATCATTTCTGTTTTCTATTTTAGTAGTTATGTATTTGTTTATTTTATTTCTAATTTACAGTTATGTTATATTAATCCAGTAAGTTATTTTAAGGCCATCCCTAATCACACCCGCAACTTTATCTGCTAGCATGACTGACCACACCCGTACATGTTTCAAATGTGAGTGACAGTGTGTATCAAAATATGAAAGGCAACTGATTATACCATTCGTATTACGAGATCTATATCTAAGATAGTGAGCAATGTGGTCGAGTGTATCAGTACAACGCGACGTAAGAACTTGGAGACTTAAACGTTAATAGTAATTACTACAGATCAACTTCCTTAACATGTTTTGCTGTACGGTGTAGAAATTCTCGGATATATTTTGTGTATATTCTATATCTACCTATATGTTTTATGTGGGGAAAAGGACAATTTTATGTCTTTTTACTGAATACTTCACTTAATTCATTTGTCTTGAGATAAGATGGCATATTTTAATGACGAATGTGATTTTGTATGATCCAGTGATCGGGGGAGGGAGGGCAAAAAAAAATCTGGGCTTGGCCCTTGGAACTTCTGCCCAATTGTTTTTTGGGTCAAGACTTAGAAATTTTACTTTCAATTTTTGTCTGACTTTTGTTCACAGATATCGCCAGAATGCACCACAGCCATACATTTTTTGAAAAATTTCCCGGGTGGGGGTGGGTTGGAGGAATGCCCCCGGATCCCCTTCTTCTTTTTCTTTCAGGTTGTCCCGTGAGGGGTCGCCACAGCATGTCATCTTTTTCCATCTAAGCCTATCTCGGGCATCCTCCTCTCTAACACCCACTGTCCTCATGTCCTCCCCCTCAACAGCCATCAACCTTTTCTTTGGTCTTCCTCTCGCTCCTTTGCCTAGCAGCTCCATCCTCAGCACCCTTCTACCAACATACTCATTCTCTCGCCTCTGAACATGTCCAAACCATCGAAATTACTCTCTCTCACCTTGTCTCCAAATCATCAAACTTTAGCTGTCCCTCTAATGAGCTAATTTCTAATGCTATCCAACCTGTTCACACCAAGCGAAAACTTCAGCATCTTCATTTCTGCTACCTCAAGTTCTGCTTCCTGTTGTTTCTTCAGGGCCACCGTCTCTAATCCGTACATCATGGCTGGCCTCACCATTGTTTTATAAATTTTGCCCTTCATCTTGGTGGATACTCTTCTGTCACATAGAACACTAAGCACTTTCCAACTTTTCCACCCTGGATGGTCAGGTTTCTTCATTTCCTTTCCACACTCTCCATTGCTTTGTATTGTTGACCCCAAGTATTTGAAGTCCTCCACCTTCATATTTGAACACCCTGCTCTATTGCAAGTTCTCCCACTTAGAAATCATGGAGGGGTCTTGACAGGTTCACCAATCAGACATTCATTAAACAAGACAAAAAAGGAAGCAAAGACACCAGTTCAAGTCTCGCGAGGAGAGGAACTGTCTCGTACAATTCACCACTGCACTCTCTGATTATCCTTTCCTCAGCACCTCTATTTAGTTTTGAGACGCCCCTTATTTACATGGATGTTACAAAAAGGAGACGACAAGCAAAACAGTTTGAAACATGTTTGTTCATGTGCGTGTGCATGTGTGGAGGATTGCTGAATACGTGTGTGGTCATCATTTCTTTAACAGGCAGCAGTTCTAACAGTTCTGATTAAATGTCTTTGCTCTTGCTATCTCCTGCTAGGAGGCTGCCACATTATCTAGGGCAGAGCAAAGCGTTTCTTTATTGGAAGTAAATGTATGATAAATATGATCACAATTATTCCTACAGGTCTGAAATTTTCAGCGTAGGTGCATGTCCACTGTGAGAGAGATAATCTAAGAAGAAAAATCCATAAATCACAATGTATGATTTTTTTTTTTTTACCATTTATTTGTGTGATACAGCTGAAAATAAGTATTTGAACACCTGAGAAAACCAATGTTAATATTTGGTGCAGTGGCCTTTGTTTGCAATTACAGAGGTCAAATGATTCCCGTAGTTGTTCACCAGGTTTGCACACAGCGCAGGAGGGATTTTGGCCCAGTCCTCCACACAGCTTTTCTCTCGATCGGATGGGTTTCTGGGCTGTCGCTGAGAAACAGAGTTTCAGCTCCCTCCTTTTCAATTGGGTTTAGGTCTGGAGACTGGCTAGGCCACGCCAGAACCTTGATATGCTTCTTACAAAACCACTCCTTGGTTTTCCTGGCTGTGTGCTTCAGGTCATTGTCATGTTGAAAAACCCAGCCATGACCCATCTTCAATGCTCTGACTGAGGGAAAGACGTTCCCCAAAATCTCACACATCTTGGCCGCGGTCATTCTCTCCTTAATACAGTGCAAAGTCCCATTTGCAGAAAAACACCTCCAAAGCATGATGCACCCCATGCTTCACAGTCGGGATGGTGTTCTTGGGATGGAACTCATCATTCGTCTTCCTCCAAACACTGTTAATGGAATTATGACCAAAAAGTTCCATTTTGGTCTCATCTGACCACAAAACTTTCTCCCATGACTCCTCTGTATCATGCAAATGGTCATTGGCAAACTTAAGACGGACCTTGACATGTGCTTTTTTTTAAGCAGGGAACCTTTCGTGCCATGCATGATTTCACACCATGATGTCTTAGTGTATTACCAACAGTCACCTTGGATACGGTGGTCCCAGCTCTTTTCATGTCATTGACCAAATCCTGTCATGTTGTTTGGGCTGATTACTCACCTTTCTCAGGATCATTGAGACTCCACAGTCTGATATCTTGCATGGGGCTCCACGCCGTTTGAGATTGACCGTCATGTTTAGCTCCATCCATTTTCTAATGATTGCTCCAACAGTTGGACTTTTTTCACAATGCCGCTTGGCAATATCTCTGTAGCCCTTTCCAGTCATGTGGAGTTGTACAATTTTGTCTCTGTCTTTGGACAGCTCTTTGGTCCTCGCCATATTACAAGTTTGAGTCTTACTGATTGTATGGGGTGGACCGGTGTCTTTATGCGGCTAACGACCTCACACAGGTGCATCTGATTCAGGATCATACATTAAGTGGATCTGGACTTTTAAAGGGGGACTAACCGGTCTTTGAGGGTCAGAATTCTAGCTGATAGACAGGTGTTCAAATCCTTATTTGTATCACACAAGTAAATCGTTAAAAAATCATTTTAAAAATGAATTTACTTGCGCCCAATCTCAAAAAGAGTCGTCAATTTAAGCACTCCAAGTTGCCAAATTCCTTCTCCCGCCAGCTTGCCACACGACTATTACACCTATAGAAAGACCTTGTCTCTTTGTCAGCGAAAACTGAACAAAAAGCCCTGAACTTCCGTATCCAAGGAAGCCTCCCTTGGTTCTTCCTATCGGGCCCCATTTGCCATTC
Source organism: Syngnathoides biaculeatus (assembly GCF_019802595.1). Lineage (NCBI taxonomy): Eukaryota > Metazoa > Chordata > Actinopteri > Syngnathiformes > Syngnathidae > Syngnathoides > Syngnathoides biaculeatus. The sequence continues at coordinate 5,973,992 of NC_084661.1, forward strand.
CTGGCTTGACTTGTCACGCCCTTCTTTAGCTTCACTCAATTTTGTCATTCTCCCTTTAATTAATAAATTCATCTTTAAAAAAACAGGCAAACAGGGACAGCCAAAGTTGGATGTTTTGGAGGCAGACTTCGATGGTTTAGACATGTTCAGAGGCGACAGAGTGAGTATATTTGTGGAAGGGTGCTAAGAATGGAGCTACCAGGCAAAAGAGCTAGAGGAAGACCAAAGAGAAGGTTTATGGATGTGGTGAGGGAAGACATGAGTGCACTTGGAGTTAGAGAGGAAGATGCAGGAGATGGGCTAAGATGGAAAAAGATGACATGCTGTGGCGACCCCCAACGGGACAAGCCGAAAGGAAAAGATCTTTAAAAAATATAACCACAACTCGCGTTCGGTTTCACCCTAGTTTTGAACAATAGCATAAATGTATCAACATTCTTGTGAATACAATTCTCTCATGCATTCTCAGGCTTGTTTTAGTTGGTTGCTCATCATGTGTTGCCTTGTCTGAGAGAGACAGCCATACACAGGTTATATTCTTTTCACAAAGCTGTTTCAAAGCATCTTATTTTCTGCTAAAAGTCCAGTGGAAAAATAGTTGAAATCTATTTCTGCTTGCCGACTTCCCGCGTGGTCATTCGAGTGTGACGGGCTTCCTGTTCAGTAACTTGATGCTGCAACCATCTTAAAAAATGTTAGGTGTGGCTTGACAGCTGCATCCTGTCACTGTCTTTATATCAAAAATAAGATTTGAATACAAACATATAACAATAATTGGGTTCTTAAGGTTGCTAACCCCGATATATGTATGTAATACAAAGATATGAAAAATAATGAGGTTTATATCAGGTTACTGACTTTGGTATACGTATGCAATGCAATGAGAAGCTAAGTGGGTAGACTACGTTTATCAGAGAGATCTTTGCCGTGCTAGTGACCTAATCGAGTGTAAATTTGTTTGCCGACATCTGGTGTCCAATTTGAGAGTTGGAGGCTCAGCTCAAAACATGAACCTTAAGCCATACACTCCAAATGTTATCAATTCGCTCCATTGCTATTTGTGGTATGGCAACCTATCTGACAGCCCCACAACATCCTGAGCCTTTAGCAACTCTGGGCAGATTTCATCCACTCCCGGGGCCCTGCCACCAAGGAGCTTTTTAACCACCTCGGTGACGTCAACCCAAGAGATGGAAGAGCCCGCCTCAGAACACCCAAACTCAGCTTCCTTTTGGGAAGGCATGTTGGTAGAATTGAGGAGGTCTTCGAAGTATTCTCCCCACCAACTCACAACATCCTGACTTGAGGTCAACAGCGCCCCGTCCCCACTAAACACAGTGTTGACAGTGCACTGCTTCCCCCTCCTGAGACGCCGGACGGTGGACCAGAATTTCCCCGAAGCCATCCTGAAGTCGTTCTCCATGGCCTCACCGAACTCCTCCTACGCCCGGGTTTTTGCCTCAGCGACCACCGAAGTGGCATTCTGTTTGGCCAGCCGATACCTATCAGCTGCCACGGGAGTCCCACAGGCCAGAAATGCCCGATAGGACTTCTTCAGCTTGACAGCATCCCTCACTGTTGGTGTCCACCTACGTGTTTGTGGGTTGGCGCCACGACGGGCACCGACCACCTTATGGCCACAGCTCCGGTCGGCCGCCTCAGCAATGGATGCGTGGAACATCGTCCAACCGGATTTCTCTCAAGAGGAGTGGTGCGTAGAGGAGAGTCCGACTATATTTACTCGGAACTTCTCGACTTCACGCACCAACTCGGGCTCCTTCCTTGCCAAAGAGGTGACATTCCATGTCTCTAGAGCTAGTTTCTGTAGCCGGGGATCGGATCGCCAAGGTCCCCGCCTTTGACCACCTCCCACCCCACATCGAGGTGACCCCTATGGCCCCTCTCACAGGTGGTGAGCCCATGGAAAGGGGGACCCATGTTACCCTTTAGGGCTGTGCCCGGGCAAGTCCCATGGGTGCAGGCACGGCCACCAGAAGCTCTCCGAGCCCCACCTCCAGGCCTGGCTCCAGAGGGGCAAGCGTCTGGGCAAGGGAAACCCAGATCCAATTTTTGTTGTCAACATAGGGGGTTTTGGAGTCGTACTTTGTCTGGTCCCTCACCTAGGACCTGTTTGCTATGGGTGACCCTACCAGGGGCATGAAGCCCCCGGACAACTGAGCTCCTTGGATCATCGAGACACACAAACCCCTCCACCACAATAAAGTGATGGCTTGAGGTGGGAGCTCTCCAATTTCATTGTATATTTTCGTATGATGACAATAAATGCCATTCATTCATTAATTCGAATAAATGTCTTTGATACTTCTCAAATGATACAGAAATTTTCCCAAAGTATGCTTTCTCAGTGTGAGTGTGCCAAGTGCACATGTGAGGTTTTGAGAATTGCATAAAATGTGATTTTAACCATAAGTAGTTGATTTTCCATAACCAATGTATAAACTGTCTGTCTGATTGCTTGACCTCTGTGTAAATAGACTACCAAATTGATGTTTTTTTAGAATATTATGATTTTTTTTTTTTTTTTTAAACCCAAATGCAGCCCTATGGGGGCACAAACCAGTGCAATCTGTAGGCTGGTCCCAAGCCCGGATAAATGCAGAGGGTTGCGTCAGGAAGGGCATCCGGCGTAAAAACTGTGCCAAATAAATATGAACGTTCATCTAAAGAATCCCATACCGGATCGGTCGTGGCCCGGGTTAACAACGCCCGCCCCCGGCTGCTAACCTGCAGGGCGTCGGTGGAAATTCAGCTACTGTGGGTCGAAGACAAAGAAGAGGAGGAAACCGGATCCAGCGTCAGAAGAAAAAGAGGAATGCACAGAGCCTACAACTGAGTGTAGGGACTTTGAATGTTGGGACTATGACAGGAAAAGCTCAGGAGTTGGTTGACATGATGATTAGGAGAAAGGTTGATATTCTGTGCATCCAAGAGAGCAGGTGGAAAGGTAGTAAGGAGAGAAGTTTGGGAGCAGGGTTTAAATTATTCTACCACGGAGTAGATGGGAAGAGAAATGGAGTAGGGGTTATTTTAAAAGGAAGAGCTGGCTAAGAATGTCTTGAAGGTGAAAAGAGTATCAGATCGAGTGATGAGACTAAAATTTGAAATTGAGGGTGTTAAGTATAATGTGGTTAGCGGCTATGCACCACAGGTAGGATGTGACCTAGAGTTGAAAGACAAATTCTGGAAGGAACTAGATGAAGTAGTTGTGAGCATCCCAGACAGCGAGAGAGTTGTGATTGGTGCAGATTGTAATGGACATATTGGTAAAGGAAACTGGGGCGATGAAGAAGTGATGGGTAAGTACGGCATCCAGGAAAGGAACTTTGAAGGGCAGATGGTGGTGGACTTTGCAAAAAGGATGGAGATGGCTGTAGTGAACACTTATTTCCAGAAGAGGGAGGAACATAGTGACCTACAAGAGCGGAGGTAGAACCAGGTAGATTATATTTTGTGCAGACGATGTAATCTGAAGGAGGTTACTGACTGTAAAGTAATGGTAGGGAAGAGTGCAGCTCGACAGCATAGGATGGTAGTATGTAGGATGATTCTGGTGGTGGGTAGGAAGATTAAGAAGACAAAGGTAGAGCAGAGAACCATGTGGTGGAAGCTGAGAAAGGAAGAATGTTGTGCGGCCTTCCGGAAAGAGGTGAGACAGGCTCTCGATGGACAACCGAAGCTCCCGGAAGACTGGACGACGACAGCCAAGGTGATCAGAGAGACAGGCAGGAGAGTACTTGGTGTGTCATCTCGTAGGAAAGGGGAGAAGGAGACTTGGTGGTGGAACCCCAAAATACAGGGAGTCATACAAGGAAAGAGATTAGCGAAGAAGAAGTGGGATACTGAGAGGACTGAGGAGAGGCGAAAGGAGTACATCGAGATGCGACGTAGGGCAAAGGTAGAGGTGGCAAAGGGTAAACAAGAGGCATATGAAGACATGTACACCAGGTTGGACACAAAAGAAGGAGAAAAGGATCTCTACAGGTTGGCCAGACAGAGGGATAGCGATGGGAAGGATGTGCAGAAGGTTAGGGTGATTAAGGATAGAGATGGAAATGTGTTGACTGGTCCCGGTAGTGTGCTAAATAGATGGAAAGAATACTTTGAGAAGTTGATGAATGAAGAAAATGAGAGAGAAGGAAGAGTTGAAGAGGCAAGCGTGAAGGACCAGGAAGTGGAAATGATTACTAAGGGGGAAGTCAGAAAGGCACTACAAAGGATGAAAAATGGAAAGGCAGTTGGTCCTGATGACATACCGGTAGAGGTATGGAAGCAATTTGGAGACATGGCTGTGGAGTTTTTGACCAACTTATTCAACAGAATACTAGCGGGCGAAAAGATGCCTGAAGAATGGAGGAAAAGTGTTCTAGTTCCCATTTTTAAGAACAAAGGGGATGTTCAGAGCTGTGGGAACTATAGAGGAATAAAGTTGATGAGCCACACAATGAAGTTATGGGAAAGAGTAGTGGAGGCTAGACTCAGGACAGAAGTAAGTATCTGCGAGCAACAGTATGGTTTCATGCCTAGAAAGAGTACCACAGATGCATTATTTGCCTTGAGGATGCTCGTGGAAAAGTATAGAGAAGGTCAGAAGGAGCTACATTGTGTCTTTGTGGATCTAGAGAAAGCCTATGACAGAGTACCTAGAGAGGAACTGTGGTACTGCATGCGTAAGTCTGGTGTGGCAGAGAAGTTTGTTAAAATAGTACAGGACATGTATGATGGCAGCAGAACAATGGTGAGGTGTGCCTTAGGTGTGACAGAGGAATTTAAGGTGGGGGTGGGACTGCATCAGGGATCAGCTCTGAGCCCCTTCCTGTTTGCAGTGGTAATGGATAGGCTGACAGATGAGGTTAGACTGGAATCCCCTTGGACCATGATGTTCGCAGATGATATTGTGATAAGCAGTGAAAGCAGGGAGCATGCAGAGGAACAATTAGAAAGATGGAGACATGCACTGGAAAGGAGAGGAATGAAGATTAGCTGAAGTAAAACAGAGTATATGTGCGTGAATGAGAAAAGTGGAGGGGGAAGAGTGAGGCTCCAGGGAGAAGAGATAGCGAGGGTGGACGACTTCAAATACTTGGGGTCAACAGAGCAATGGAGAGTGTGGTCAGGAAGTGAAGAAACGAGTCCAAGCAGGTTGGAACAGCTGACGAAAGGTGTCTGGTGTTATGTGACAGAGTGTCTGCTAGGATGAAGGGCAAAGTTTACAAAACAGTGGTGAGGCCGGCCATGATGTATGGATTAGAGACGGTGGCCCTGAAGAAACAACAGGAAGCTGAACTGGAGGTGGCAGAAATGAAGATGTTGAGGTTCTCGCTCGGAGTGACCAGGTTGGATAGGATTAGAAATGAGCTCATTAGAGGGACAGCCAAAGCTGGATGTTTTGGAGACAAGATTCGAGAGAGCAGACTTTGATGGTTTGGACATGTTCAGAGGCGAGAGAGTGAGTATATTGGTAGAAGGATGCTGAGGATGGAGCTCCCAGGCAAAAGAGCGAGAGGAAGACCAAAGAGAAGGTTTATGGATGTGGTGAGGGAAGACATGAGGGCAGTTGGGGTTAGAGAGGAAGATGCAGGAGATAGGCTAAGATGGCAAAAGATGACACGCTGTGGCGACCCCTAACGGGACAAGCCGAAAGGAAAAGAAGAAGATATGATTTTAAAACCATTTTATCAAATTGCGAGAGGTTTCAAGTTAATGGGTTTGGTTATCTCCAAGTCACCAATGCCTCTTGCCCTTGCTCTGCCGTTGGTTTAAACTCATAACTCTTGCCTTCTGGTGCTTTCAAGTTTTTTTATTTTGTTTTGTTTTTTGGCTGAGTTCATGGCTTTTCACCCACGGCATGGCCGTGGGCCACCTCACCCTTTCAGGCACATAGCTCGGTCACCGCGAATCCAACAATAAGAACACACTCTGCTTCCCATCCTTTCGGTGGGGCCACTGCTACACGATCAGAGCAGCTACTACAAGGGTCGCATGTACACTTCCAGCCAGGCGTGATCGCTCTAAAATTACCAGTAAGCCAAAAAAGCGGGAAGATAAACAGTTATACTCCCAACAAGGCATGATGAACAAGCATTTTTTTCTGCCCGTTTTATGCATCTTTTATGCAACCATCCCCGTCACTGTGCTTCTGAGACGAGCACAGAGAGAGACCACCACCCACCAGCGAGAACCTATGCTTGTAAATCGACGGAAAACTTTTGCTAAAGTGTACATTATTAGTTCGTACTAATTAGCGGGAAATTACGAGTTTTCAGACAAAATGTCAAATGTCTTCCCCTCTTGTTCAGATTGAATGCATTAAATGCTTGGCATCTTTACTTTAGGCCAACACACAATGTTCCATTTCCCTTTTTGTACGCCCATTTTATCTTCGTTTTGCCGTTATCAGTGTTAAACTGCATTGCCGTAATAAGTCGCACTCGTTTCCGTCGGGTCTGTACTCCGCCAAGGCTGTCTTTTGTTCAGGCTGTTCAAAACCTTTATAGACAGAATTTCAAGGCGCAGTCGAGGTATAGAGGGGGTCTGGCTTGGTGGCCTCTCTGTTGGATGTCTGATTTTTGAAGATGACGTGATTCTCTTGGCTTCATCAACCCGTGATGTCCAACTCTTACTGGAGCGGTTCTCAGGTGGCTGAGTTGACAATCAGCACCACTAAATATAAGAGCATGATCCTTTGTCAGAAAAGGGTGGAGTGTGCACTCCAGGTCAGGGATGAGGTCTTTCCTGAAGTGGAGTTAAAATATTTTGCGGGCTTGTTCACAAGTGAAATACGAATGGGACGCGAAATCGACAGGCGGATCGTTGCAACATCTGCATTAATCCAAACTTTATATCTGTCCCGTGGTGGTAAAGGAGGTAGGCTAAAGGTGAAGCTCTCTATTTACCTGGCGATCTATATTCCTACTTTCACCATATGGTCACAAGCTGTGGGTGACGACTGAAAGAACAAGATCCCGGATACAAGTAGCTGAAATGAGTTTCATCCACAGGGTGTGCGGGATCCAGCCTTAGAGAGCGGGTAAGAAGCTCAGTCATCCGGGACGGGCTTAGAGTTGAGCCGCTGCTCCTTCGCATTGAGAGGAGCTTGATGAGGTGGCTCCGGAATCCAGTCACTCACATTGGAAAAATATATGGGTGTGGTCAGTCATGCTCGCAGATATAGTTACAGGTGTGGTCCACCATTCATGCCCGCAGATAAAGTTGTGGATGTGATTAGGGATGGAATCTCAAGACCTTAAAATAACTTACTGGCTTAATATAACATAACTGTAAATTAAAAATAAAATAAACAAATACATAACAAATAGAAAACAAAAATTTCAAACCAATGAATATTTATATATATATATATATATATATATATATATATATATATACACACAGACACACACGCAGTCACATTTAAAAAATGTACATGTGTGGTCAGTCATGCTCGCAGATAAAGTTGCGGGTGTGATTAGGGATGGCCTTAAAATAATTTACTGTATTAAGATAACTAATTTAGAAATAAAATAAATTAATACACAACTAAAATAGAAAACTAAAATTTAAAACTCAGAAATGATAATTTCCTATTTCAACTCATATTAGTGGAACATGTTCTAAAACAGTATTTCACATTTTTCATCAAAAAGTTATTACAATTACAAAAGTTAAATGCACTGGCTTGTCAAGGAATAAACACGGTCTATACCTGCAATGTTTTGAAAATGCTGAAAGTTTAGGTAAACACAATGGTGTTAGTGGCAACAAGCTAGTGATACATTGTAACAAACATTCCTGTTGGCACTCGTGATGTATTGTTATAATCTAGCGTAATATACGGTGGGATAAATTCTCAATCCATTCATGAAAGATAGCAGTAGATCTATATCTTCCTAAAGCATCAGGAGGGAAAAAGTTTTCAATTTCACGATAACGCGTACCTCAATTTGAGCCAGTTGAATTTAGAAAACCATTCCTGGCGAATTTTTTCCTGTGCCCTGCACGGGGAGTAGATTTTCTGACAGCAGACAAAGTTGTGTTGGGCGTCTTTCCTGCGTATTGGGCATCCGTCAAAGTTGGCAGCTGACAAGCTCTACTGACATAACTCCCATCCTTTTTTCCGAAGATAATCCCAAAGCCTAAATTTTCCTTAGGATCTACAGCTATCTTGAACGAAAGGTAAGAAAGCGTGGGTTTGACGCGGAACCCGGATGCAGTTGTCTCCGATGTAAATAGTTATTCGCTCAACTTCCGGTGTAGCTTGCGACGAAACTTTCGTAAGGCTAAAGCCAGGAATCAAATACGAATTATTGTAATATACATAAAAGTCTGTAACAGTACTGAATCGTATGCTAGGATGAACAGCCAATTTACATGTTCGCCAATTTTTTTCGCCCTTTTAAAACTTTACTTGCCTCGGTATGTGTTTGCATATGGCGAGGGCGCTGTAACTTATGAACATGCTCCGTACGGTTAACTTGCATTTCCTGTTTCCAGGTGAATACTGATTGTTTAGGGGGAGGCTTCTGTAGTTAACAGTTTATGAAATAAACACAGAAATTAATGTCAAGACTACAATAAGCGATGTCTTTCAATATCTATTTTTTCTCCTCGTAACAAATTTTATGCGCGTGATTTTTCGTGCTCGACTGTGCAGATTTGCGAGCACAATCTTCAAATGTGAGTGACTGTCGATGGATTTAGACAATTTAACATGGTGGATGGTGCGCAACCAAAATACACGTGTAGCGATCACTTCATTTCAGGTAGGAACTATTCTTCTTAATCTCAAATTACCAAGAAGTATTTATAATGCCAAGTTGTCTTATTTGAGAACAATGCGTATTTAAAAAACTGTCGCAGATGATTACAGAGGTTAAGTGTGGCCACAATCGCTTCTGTGTATGTTCCGTGGTGATGATTCCGTCCTTTCTTTTTTTCCAAATCGTAGTTAATGCATGTGAATTTGTGTAAAGCCAGGGGTCATTGATTTAAATATTGGTATTTGTGTTGAATACTAGCTGAAAAGATCGATGGATTCCGGCAAAGGTTAACGTGTGACCGAACGCTTCCGTTTCAGCCGTCAGTCACTTTGTGGGAATTATTCCTAATTGAGAACAGATCCAGCAACGAAGTATTTGTATGCGTCCAGACTTTTAGACGCTTTCAAACTTTTCTGTGTAAATCTCGACGACTAACTCACCAGATACATCTGTATATCCACTTGCTACGTGTGAATTTAGACTAACGTCCCTTTTGTTCAAACCAGCAAAATGCGTCAAGGCAAGTTGTATTGCGCTCATCAAATGTGAGTGACTGGAAATCTGTTTCGGATGCTTCCTGGATGCCTGCCTGATGATGTGTTCCAGGTGTGTCCCACCAGGAGGAAACCCTGGAGATGCCACAGGGCACCCCGTGGAAGACCTGGAGAAAATGGCCGTTAAAGAGTGATGTCTTGGCTTTCTTACTAAAGTTACTGCCCCCGCGACTTGACCACGGATAAGAAGAAAATGGGTGGATGGATGATTAATGAAATCATTTAAAACACATTTTGAGTTCACTTTGGTTAAATTTGTCTGTTTGATGATCTTAATAAAGTGAGGAATGTATGCAAAAAAACTAAGAATTTGAAGAGGGGGACGGTACTTTTAACAGCACTGTATTCATAATAATAGGTCTAACAGCTATAATCAGGTCTCTTTTGAGCCATATTAAAAATATGTGAAAATTACCCCAAGCTTTATTTGGATGTCATCTGAAGCATCCATGGATTATGCCACATCTCTCAACCTGCTCTCTGGGTTGTTTGAAGTGTGTGTAATTTACTGTAAAGTATAACATCAGTGCTAATTTTGTTAGCATGTCCATCTCTTTTTATCACCGTATGCTCGCTCTCAGGTGTGCACAAAGTTCGTTTTAATGTTTTACGTGACATAGTCAACAACAACTGGGAGCTGATGTGGAGAATGTTTTGAGAGCACTATTCAAACTATTATTCTTATGGTAGACCTATGTGTGCAGTGCATGTCTTTTCCCCCCTACATTGTCAGGAACTCTGCACTGCACTGTAAATATTGCGGCTTCGCACATCGCGGTGACGATGATAAAACTAAATAATTCCAGACTCCAGAGACTTGTTTCATATTCCTCAAAAGGCTAATACCCCCACCATGCTGGTCTCTGCTTAGCGCTCTTTGCGATGACAGATGGAACCATCATCACCATGGCCGCCAAGTCAATGTATCGCCTGGAAATGTTCCACATTGAACACAGCCGCCATGTTAGCACAGAAGACGAATTATTTGGATTCCTACATGGTTTATTGGTGGGACACCCTGTTCCAATATTACTGGGGCGTACTGCTGCACAAAGATTGTTTTTTGCATTCCTATAAAACACGCTCTGTTGCTTCCAAATGGGAAAAGAAGTATTTGAGTCTGCCAGAGTTAATGTTTTCCATGAAACTCAACCTACCCAAATTCTAATCTAAACCCATGACACACTGCCTTAAGAGGTAATCCTGGGTCAAAACCTAACCAAAAGAAACTTCCTTATTTTTATTTCATACAGATGTGATACGTTTGAGAGGGACCTCTGGTTACCGCGACATAGTCTGCCCTTGATGCAATTCAGGAGTCAATTATGTTGCATTGGGCCATGTCCTACCGACAAACTCGGGGAATCCTAAAAACACACTACTTAGATATACAATATGACTATATCAAACCTATCTGTTAGCCTGAAACTCACGTTTGATTCTCGGCCTTTATTTTGCCATAGCGCCAGTAAACAACAGTTGCCATATCTAGATCTAATAGTCTGTCCATACCAGTTTAAGTGACAATTGTAAACTGTCTTTAGACAGATTGTTCAGTCCTGACGGTCCATGTTATCTGTTATGTTGATGTATGTTGTATCAAAGTTCCGCTGTCTCATCATGACTTCTATGTCGGGCATAATTCACTGCAAAATGGATATGAAGGTGGGGCTCGAAGGTGAGTTCCTGGTGGCTGGAGCTGCACCCATGGGGCTTGGCCAGGCACAGCCCGAAAGTGTAATATGGGTCCCCCTTCCCATGGCCTCACCACCTGTGAGAGGGGCATAGGGATTGTGTGCAATGTTAGCGTGGCAGTGGCCAAAGGCTACAGAAACTAGCTCTAGGGTCATGAAATGTCACCTCTTTGGCAGGGAAGGAGCCTGAGTTGGTGAACGAAGTCGAGAAGTTCCGACTAGATATAGTCGGACTCGCCTCTATGCACCACTTGGGCTCTGGTACCACTCCTCTTGAGGGGTACGTTGGGGTTTACCACATTGGATGAGAGGGTAGCCTCCCTCCACCTGCAAGTAGGAGGACTGGTCGTGACTGTTGTTTGTTTTCATGCACCAGAAAGCAGTTCAGAGTACCCACCCTTTTTGGAGTGCTAGAGAATGCTCCTTCTGTGGACTCTATCATTCTGATGGGGGACTTCAATGGTCACCTGGGCAATGACAGTGAGACCTGGAATGGCATGATTGGGAGGAACGCCCCCCCCATCCCCCCCCCTCCTGGTCAGAACCCGAGTAGTGTTCTGTTATTGGACTTCGCTGCTCATCACAGATTGTCCATAACGAACACCATGTTCAGGCATTAGGGTGTCCTCATGTGCACCTGGTACCATGAAACCCTAGGCCGCAGTTCAATGATCGACTTTGTAGTCGTGTCATCCGACTTGCGACTCCATTTCTTGGACTCTTGGGTGAAGAGATGGGCAGAGCTGTCAACTGATCATCACCTGGTGGTGAGTTTGCTCCGATAGTGAGGGAAGATGCCAGTCCGACGTGGCAGGCCCAAACGTATTGTGAAGGTCTGCTGAGAGAGGCTGGCAGATACCCCTGTCAGAAGGAATTTCAACTCCCACCTCCGAAAGAACTTTACTCATGCTCCGGTGGGGTGGGGGACATTGAGTCCGAGTGGACGATGTTCCACACCTCCTTTGCTGAGGCAGCCGACCGGAGCTGTGGCCGTAAAGTGGTCGGTGCCTCTCGTAGCGGCAACCCCAGAACACGTTGGTGGACAACAACAGTGAGCGATGCTGTCAAGCTCAAGAAGGAGTCCTGTCGGGCATTTCTGGCCTGTGGGACTCCCGAGGCAGCTGATAAGTACCAGCTGGCCAAGCAGAATGCAGCTTTGGTGGTCGCTGAGGCAAAAACCCGGGCGTGGGAGAAGTTCAGTGAAGCCATGGAAAAGGACTTCAGGACGGCTTTGAGGAAATTCTGGTCCACCGTCCGGTATCTCAGGAGGGGGAAGCAGTACACAGTCAACACTGTGTAGAGTGGGGACGGGGCGCTGCTGACCTCAACTCGGAATGTTGTGAGTCGGTGGGGAGAATACTTCAACTGGGGTGGTGGTTCCCTCTTTTCAAGAAGGATGACCGGAGGGTGTGTTCCAACTGTGGAGGGATCACACTCCTCTGCCTCTGTGGTATAGTCTACTCAGGGGTACTGGAGAGGAGGGTCCATCGGGAAGTAGAGTCTCTGATTCAGGAGGAGCATTGTGGTTTTCGTCCTAGCTGGTGAAAAATGGACCAGCTCTACACCCTCGACAGGATCCTTGAGGGTGTATAGGAGTTCGCCTAACCAGTCTACATTTGTTTTGTGTACTTGGAGAAAGCATTTGACTGTGTCCCTCGCAAGTCCTGGTGGGGGTTCTTCAGCAGTATGGGGTACCGAGCCCTGTAATACGGGCTGTTCGGTTCCTATACGACCGAGAGAGTCAGAGTTTGGTCTGCGTTGCAGGAAATAAGTCGGACTCGTTTTTTGGTGAGAGTTGGACTCCGCAAAGGCTCCCTTTTGTCACCGATTTTGTTCACAACTTTTATGGACAGAATATCTAGGCGGTACAGCTAGGTAGATGTCCGATTTGGTGGCCTCAGCATTGCATCTCTGCTCTTTGCAGATGATGTGATGTTGACTTCATCAAGCCATGATCCCCAACAACACTGGAGTGGTTCGCAGCAGAGTGTGAAGCAACTGGGATGAGAATCCGCACCTCGAAATCAGGGACCATGGTCCTCAGTCGGAAAAGGGTGGCGTGCCCTCTCCGGGTCGGGGATATGAGATCCTGTGTAGGAGTTCAAGTATCTTGGGGTCCTTTTCACAAGCAAGGGAAGAATGGAGCAGGAGATGGACAGACTTATCAGTGCAGTGTCTGCAGTGATCTGCAGCGGACTTCTTATTGGTCTGTTGTGGTAAAGAAAGGGCTAAGTCGAAAGGCGAAGCTCTCAATTTACCAGTCGATCTACGTTCCTATCCTCACCTTTGGGCACGAGCTGTGGGTCGTGACCGAAAGAACAAGATCCGGGAGGGACCCAGTGTAGAGCCGCTGCTCCTCCGCATTGAGAGGAGCCAGATGAGGAGGCTGGGGTATCCGATTCGGATACCTCCCTGGGGAGGTGTTCCGGGCATGTCCTACTGGAAAGAGACCACGAGGATGACCCAGGACACGCTGGAAAGACTGTCTCTCAGCTGGCCTGGGCATGCGTCGGGATCCCTCCGGAATAGCTGGAAAAAGTGGCCAGGGAAAGGGAAGTCTGGGCATCCCTGCTGAAGCTGCTTTCCCCGCGACCCGACCCAGAGAAGTGGTAGTGGTCAATGTTTTTTTTTTTTTTTTTTTTTTTTTTGATCAATTGTATCTTAAAACATCAGTGAAAATAACTCGCATTGATTCAATATTCAGATCATCAATAATCACATTTAATTTCCCTAAAAAGTGTTTTGATAATTTTGTTTGTTCACTGTTTAGTTCCTCTTGCCTTGTTTTTCTTGGTTATTTAGCGAGTCAGTTATAACAGTACATGCAGTTGAATTTATAGTATGTAGTTTTGTTAAACACCCAACAGAAAAATTATTTGACAAAAATTAAAATGAACCTGATTCACAAAGTAATATCTAGATACTATAATTCTCTTCTTTCTCCCCCCCCCCCCCACCTGCAGTTCTGGGATTGAGGTGGTGAATGCTGCTGCACTCCTCATCCTGTTGTTGTTAAATCTAATGCTTGTCAGACGGCAGGAGAACCTAAAAAGGAATGAGATGGTTCGGCGTCTCAAAGGCATCATCACACAGCTCGATGGTGAGTTGGGCTGGATCATTATGGTTGCTTTAGGTGGATGCAGTAGCGATTTTTAATCACCCAACAATTTTCTCTTGCCCTCAGTGGGTTGCGGTTGAGTTGAATTCCATCCCACCTAACTTTCGGATTGAGTTGATTTATTCATAGGAACTCCTCCCTCAAAACACAAACTAATAATTCGCCTAACCATCCCACCACCCACCTGTCAGTCCATCCGTCCATCCAACTTCAACCAAACCACACATCCACCCTAATATATTTGTTGTCTTCAAGGGAGTCATGCTTCTGAACCCCTCCGCCATGAAAAGGTAACAACCCAGGGAAAGATATAGATACACAGATCCATGTTAAAATAAATGGGGTAGAGAATGAAAGGGTACTGGTAAATGCATTTCAATGAGTTGTGAAAAAATTAGCTGTGTTTCAAGGATTGGTCACCCCTGATCGAGGACATATAAAAAAACATTACACACACAACAGCCAAATATCAATTTTTGCGACAAGCGAATAAATATCTGTGCATGATCAACTGGGGTATTTTTCATCAGGAAAATTAAGGAAGACCAGCTCAATTGGTCAGAAAACTTTTCACCTTAGTTCTGGCTTAATGAGTCAAACCTTGTCACTGAAAGAAGTCCACTCATTGACATTACTGTTTCATATTTTTTAACACTTTCCATTTCATGTTATTCATCTTCTGCAGATTATCTTTCCGATTGGGTAGGTGAAGTGGCGTGGTCGCCATCTCTTTACCCTGATCTCTACACACCTTCTTCCCCATCGTGGTCCCTTCACTGGACATACCGTGACTCCCAGTTGGTCAATCTTCCTGTCTGTCTGCTTGTGGAAGGAGATATAATTGTTCTGAGACCTGGGCAAGAAGCATTTGCATCTCTCAGAGGAATCAAGGTTAGTCCTAATAGATGTATTTTCGATATTTTTTCCTGGACACATTTGACTTTGAAATTAAGTTAATGAGTTGAGTCACAGTTCAGCTGTTTATTTTATTTGCATGAGGCACATCACAACATGAAGCCACTGACATCGCCAAATGTTTTCAGTCTTGTTTTATGATTGATTTCACTGTTTCTACAGTAGTCTTATTGCAGTTGTTTTTGGGGGCTTCCTCCCTTCGGTCTAAATTTTTGAAGGTAAAATGCATTCTCCTTTGCAGGAATGTCAAACATTATTACATAGGGGGCCAAATCTCTGAAGCATGCTGAACAGGAAAAACATTAATTGAACAGACCAAAACTTTTTTTTTTTTAACATAAAGTTGTTCAAAACAGATGCTCATTTTAAAACATATTCTTCCTCATACAAGCGAAAGCACGACTTGTGTTCTTTGTAGATGCTGGAACATTTAGTGAACGGAAGCCGGATTCGTGAACTGAAGCAGTATTGTGTGCATTTTGTTCAAAAACCCATTTATTCATGAGCCGGGTGTCTGAAGCATTTAAGATGAACTTGTAACGCTGATAGATTTCTCGGATTTATCCTTGTCAGATGAAGAAAAAGCAGTGTCCGTTGATTGGAAGATGGAGGAATAATTCCATACGAGCTGTGAGCGGCTCGGCTGCTTGGTTGATTAGGAAGGCGGAGGAATACTTCCATTAACAGCCGCGAGTGGTGCCGCCACATGCCAGTTATCCCTGTGGTAACTTTTCTGACACCTCCCGCTTGAAACCCACACACGCACGTCCTCCGTCCCACGCGGGCTCGGGAGCGGGCTGCCGGTGTAGAGCTCAATCGCACAGTGCGCCGTCCCACAGCCGCGCCTGTGCCGGGTCCTGGTTAATTCCGATAACGAACAAGACTCCGGCATGTCGACAAGTTACGCGGCCCACGGCAATGTGAGCGGCACCGCTCATGGCTGTGTATGGAAGTATTCCTCCGTCTTCCTGATCAACCGAGAGGCTGAGCTGCTCACGGCTGTGTATGGACTTATTCCTCCTCCTTCCCGATCAGCCGAGCCGCTCACGGCCGTGCCGCTAACGGCTCTGTATGGAAGTGTTCCTCCATCTTCCCTATCAACTGATACTGCTATTTCTTCATCAGATGAGGATAAATCCGAAAAATTAGCGCTGTGCATAAATGGTTTTCCATGTAATCGAGCCTTTGTAGCACGTTACATCTCCACACGTAGGTCATGTGACTCACAAAAACGGCAACGCCCCTGAAAATTCGGAATTGTCAATTAAAAAATCTTCTCAAAACACAATTAAATGAGAGAGGATTTAACGTCACATTGTCAAAATAGAGTACATATTACATGACCTATTGGATACATTGTTAATCCAAGCCCTGCATTTCCCCTGTAAATGTTTGATGAGAAAATATGTTTGCCTGTGCGTAGTGTTGTTTATGGAAGCCATAATAACACTACTACTACTACTACTAATAATAATAATAATAAGGATTATTATTTATCCATTCATCCATTTTCTAGACCACTTATCCTCACTAGGGTTGTGGACGCACTGGAGCCTATCCCAGCTATCTTCAGGCAAGAGAAGGGTTCGACCCAGAACTGGTTGCCAACCATTCATAGTGCACGTATAAGCAAACAACCATTCACATTCACAACTACTGGTCATTTCAGAATCAGCTTTAATGACCAAGTATGTAACAACAGAAATAATTTGTCTCTGGCAATCAGTGCCACCCTGATATGACTTATGTGAGTACGGAGAGGAACAAACAAACCGAAAAGAACAAAGAATAGACATTCAATTAATAGGGAGCTATTTCTTATGCGAGTCAAAATTTTTCATAGATGTAGTCCTCTAGCATTTAGAGCAGTTACTGAGTAAACGCCCCACAGGTAAGTGCTCTTATCCGTTCGCGTTTCACCGTTATAGAACAGTGCAATGACAATTGTGCAAAGGGTGCAGTTAAAAGTGACGAATCGCGCGATATTCTACATACTGTATCCCGAAACTTCTAGCCTTACTACCTTTTGCACTTGCTCTCTTAGATGCACAATATTCAACCTTTCACCTAATCATCATGTCAACCTGTTTCTGAGCTTTTCCTGTCATCACACCAACATTCAAAGTCGTACACTCAGTTGTAGTCTCTGTGCATTCCTCCTCTTCTTCTGCCGACGAAGCCTCTGTCCTCCTCTTCTTTGTCTTTGACCCACAGTAACTGAATTTCCACCGACGCCCTGCAGGTTAACGGTGCTGGAGGCGGGTGTTGTGAACCCAGGCTATGACCAATCCGGTATCGGATTCTTTAGATCAGGGGTGGGGTGTGACGTGTTTTTTTTTTTTTTTTCTTAGAATGACCAAGTCGCAAAGATCTACCCACTACAAAAATGCAAAACATATTTAAAGTATATTGAGGTTTCTTCGTGTAAATGTAAGTTTGTGTGCCTTGCATTACTGCATGAGCCAATATTACACAAAAACATTTTAAACATTTTTTGTAAGTACCTGACTTCACATTGATGATCACTAAACGCCATTCGAATGAAAATGCAGACTTGTGCTGTGTCACTCATGTAAGTGGATTCGTCCAACTGCAGTGAGAAACATAAAATCCGATGTCCTTCAACAGATCATCCGTTGCTTCACAGCGACGTGTAACTGTACTCCTTTACAGCTGCAGAGATTTCATTGAAGATATTTCCGCCCTATTTTTAAAAGATCGCCTTGGAAGGACTTCTTGTTATTAACGATGTGACGAACCCGGAAATGATGTTTCAGTAGCACAGAAAAATATGGCTCTTATTTTTTTTCTAGCGGCACACCGTCGCGATACACCAAAACTGCCTCGACGCATTGAGCACCCCGGGTCTAGAGTGTTGTTTGCCCTTGTTAGAGATTTCACGTGTTGGTTATATGTTGGAAGTTCGTGGTTACGTTTAGGTGTTTTAAAATCTCCTAGGATAATGAGTAGTTAATCTGGGTGTTTTTTCTCAATCTAATTTTTCTGCTTTACGAGTGTTAGCAGTGTTGCATTCATGCTAGCTTGAGGCGCATTGTAAGCACCGACTAAGATGAAACATGTCAACTCACGTGGCAAATAAAACGACTTAGTTCAAAAACAGTGACTCTAAAAGCGGGCTGCAGTGTGTGCTGAGCTGTGTAAAGTCCATGCACCATTTCTCGTTGATATAAAAGCATATTCCATTCCCTTTCGATTTCCGTGTTAACTCAGCAACACTGTCCGTACAATGGACGTGGAAGCCAAGAATCGTGATGGCGACGTCGGGCACTCATCCACAAAGCCAAGTCTCCGTGAAGCACAGAGCCGCAGAACGTCCAGTCTTTGCTGGTCTTAATCAGAAGCTGAAGTTCATCCATTTATTGGCTTGGGTGCGTACGTTGACAAGATGGATCGACGGAAGCGTTATTTTACTAAGGCTAATCTTCATTCCTCTCCTTTCCAATGCGTACCTCCATCTTTCTAATTGTTCCTCCGCCTGCTACCGGCTTTAACTGCAGATCACAATATCATCTGTGAACATCATGGTCCAAGAGGATTCCAGTCTCACCTCGTCTGTCAGCCAATCCATTACTACCGCAAACAGGAAGGGGCTCAGCGCGGACCCCTTATGTAGTCCCACTTCCACCTACACACACCTACGACACATCTCACCGCTGTTCTCCTGCCCTCATACATGTCCTGTACTATTCTAACATATTTCTCCGCTACACCAGACTTGTGCATGCAGTACCACAGTTCCTCTCTTGGTATTCTGTTATACGCTTTCTCTAGGTCTACAAAAACACAATGTAGCTCTTTCTGACCTCCTTTATACTTTCCTACGAGCATCCTCAAGGCAAATAATACATCTGTGATACTCTTTCTAGGTATGAAACCATACTGTTGCTCGCAGATTACACCATCTGCACAAAATGTAATCCACCTGTGTGCTTCTACCTCGGCTCTTGGAGGTGACTCTATGTTCTTGTCTTTTCTGGAAATAAGTCTTCACCACTTCCAATTTCATCCTTTTTGTGAAATCCACCAACATCTGCCCCTCAAAGTTGCTTTGCTGAATGCCGTACTTACCCATCACTTCATCGCCCCCTTTTCCTTTGCCAACATGTCCATTTGAAATCTGCACCAATCACAACTCTCTCCCTCTCTCTCTGGGATGCTCAGGACTACTTTGTCTAGTTCCTTCCAGAATTTCTCATTCAACTCAAGGTCACATCCTACCTGTGGGCATAGCTGCTAATCACATTGTACCTCATACCCTCAATTTCAAATTTCATCTTCATCACTCAATCTGATACTCTTTTTCACCTCCAAGACATTCTTAGCCAGCTCTTCTTTTAAAATAACCCATACTCCATTTCTCTTCCTATGTACTCCATGATAAAATAATTTAAACCCTGCACCTAAACTTCTAGTGTTACTCCCTTTCCACTTGCTGTCTTGGATTCACAATGTATCAACCTTTCTCCTAATCATCATGTCAACCAACTCCTGAGTTTTTCCTGTCATAGTCCCAACATTCAAATTCCCTCCACACAGCTGTAGGGTTTGTGCATTCCTCGTCTTCTTCCGACTAAGCCGCTTTCCCCCGATGGGGGCACAAACCAGTGCAATCTGTAGACTGGTCCCAAGCCCGGATAAATGCAGAGGGTTGCGTCAGGAAGGGCATCCAGCGTAAAAACTGTGCCAAACAAATATGAGCGTTCATCTAAAGAATCCCATACCGGATCGGTCGTGGCCCGAGTTAACAACGCCCGCCCCCGGCATTGCTAACCAGCAAGGCGTCGGTGGAAATTCAGGTACTGTGGGTCGGAGACAAAGAAGAGGAGGAAACTGGGTCCATCGTCAGAAGAAAAAGAGGAAATTCTGAAAGGAATTAGATGAAGCAGTTCTGAGCATCCCAGACAGCGAGAGAGTTGTGATTGGTGCAGATTGTAATGGACATTTTGGTAAAGGAAACAGCGGAGATGAAGAAGCGATGGGTAAGTACGGCATCCAGGAAAGGAACTTTGAGGTACAGATGGTGGTGCACTTTGTAAAAATGGTGGAGATGGCTGTAGTGAACACTTATTTCCAGAAGAGGGAGGAACATATAGTGACCTACAAGAGCGGAGGTAGAAGCACGCAGATGGATTGTTTTGTGCAGACGATGTAATCTGAAGGAGATTACTGACTGTAAAGTAGTGGTAGGGGAGAGTGTAGCTCAACACCATAGGATGGTGGTGTGTAGGATGACTGGTGGTGGGTAGGAAGATTAAGAAGACAAAGGTGGAGCAAAGAACACTGTGGTGGAAGCTGAGAAAGGAAGAATGTTGTGTGGCCTTACGGAAAGAGGTGTGACAGGCTCTCCATGGACAAGAGGAGCTCCTGGAAGACTGAACAACTACAGGCAAGGTTATCTGAGAGAAAGGCAGGAAAGTACTTGGTGTGTCGTCTGGTAGGAAAATAAAGAAAGTGATACAAGGAAAGAGATGAGTGAAGAAAAAGTGGGACAGTGAGAGTTCTGAGGAGAGGCCAAAGGAATGAGATGCGACGTACGGCAAAGGTAGAGGTGGCGATGGCTAAACAAGAGGCATATGAAGACATGTCCACCAGGTTGGACATGAAAGAAGGAGAAAAAGATCTCTACAAGTTGGCCAGACAGAGGGATAGAGATGGGATGGAAATGGGTTAACTGGTGCCAGTCGTGTGTTAAGTAGATGGAAAGAATACTGAGAAGTTGATGAATGAAGAAAATAAGAGAAAAAGAAGAGTAGAAAGAGGGAAGTGTGAAGAACTAGAAAGTGGCAATAATTAGCAAGGGGGAAGTTCGAAGGCACTGCAAAGGATGATAAATGGAAAGGCAGTTGGTCCCGATGACATAACCAGTGGAGGTATGAAAGCAATTTGGAGAGGTGGCTGTGGAGGTTTTGACCAACTTATTCAACAGAATACTAGCGGGCAAGAAGATGCCTGAAGAATGGAGGAAAAGTGTTCTCATTTTCAAAAACAAAGGGGACTTGCAGAGCTGTGACAACTGTTGAATAAAGTAGATAAGCCACAAAAATGATGTTATGGGAAAGAGTAGTGGAAGGTAGACTCAGGTCATAAGTCTGTATCTGCGAGCAACAGTAGAGTACCACAGATGGATTATTTGCCTTGAGGATGCTGATTGAAAAGTGCAGAGAAGGTCAGAAGGAGCGACATTGTGTCTTTGTGGATCTAGAGAAAGCCTATGACAGAGTACCAAGAGAGGAACTGTGGTACTGCATGCATAAATCTCGTGTGGCAGAGAAGTATGTTAAAATAGTAAAGGACATGTATGATGGCAGCTGAACAATGGTGAGGTGTGCCTTAGGTGTGACAGAAGAATTTAAGGTGGGAGGTGGGACTGCATCAGGGATCAGCTTTGACCCCCTTCCTGTTTGTTGTGGTAATGGTAGGCTGACAGATGAGGTTAGACTGGAATCCCCTTGGACCATGATGTTCGCAGATGATATTGTGATCATCAGTGAAAGCAGGGAGCGTGCAGAGGAACAATTAGAAAGAGGGAGACATGGACTGGAAAGGAGAGGAATGAAGATTAGCCGAAGTAAAACAATAAGAGAGAAGAGAGAGGCTACAGGGAGAAGAGATAGCAAGGGTGGAGGACTTAAAATATTTAGGGTCAACAATCCAGAGCAATGGTGAGGAAGATAGGAATAAGAATGAAAGATGCAGAAGATAGGCCAAGAAGGAAAAAGAAGACACGCTGTGGCGACCCCTAACGGGACAAGCCCAAAGGAAAAGACCTACACTATCTGAATTTCTACCTACGCCTTACAGATTAACAGTTCCGGAGGTGGGCATAGGAAGGGCCACGATTTAACCGTAATGGAATTGACCCCTCCGTACAGGGCACTTAACCACGCCTCCTGAAGTGACGTCACGCCACGTGCGCTCACGTAAGAGAAACAGTAAAAATGCCAAATAAAATACAATACATTCTGAACTGAGACAGACTCTATGCTTCTGATTTCATTCAAATCAACGATATATTATAGCTTCTAAATACAATACATTCTTAACTGAGAGTGACGCCATGCTTCTGATTTCATTCAATCATTCACACGTAGCAATGTTATGCTAGCGCAGAACGTCTCATTCATTATACGAGACGTGTATTAAAAATCAAATTTAGGGCATATCTTCGTGCAAACAGTCTGGTTAAGCTTCGGCCGCGAGCCAGCAAGAAATCAATACGTTTGTGCAGTCCGATCATCGCTAAATATCGCTCAACAGAGAATAAGTGTGTCAATCGTTCACACGCAGCAGTGTTATGCTAGCGAAGAACTTCAAATTCATTTATACGAGACATGTATTGAAAATCAAATATAGGGCATACCTTCGTGCAAACATATGTGTTCCGGTTGATATTAGATGGATTTAGTTGATGATGCGGTCTTCCACAAAGTTTGATCCATCGAAGGCATTTTTCGTACTGGGTCTTCGGTTTTGGAAAGGGTACGAATCGAACTCCACCAACTAGCCTTTCAGGATACCTGTCGTCACTATTACAAAGTCCGTGACTACACCTCTTAACCATATTTTTTGTTAAATAACCCAAATACGCGATAAAACGCTAACTAAACCTATACTGGACCATTCAATGTTGTCAGAGAAAATGGCGGGAGCAAAAACGGGCTTTGGTCTAAGCGGATCTCTGGCCTCTGATTGGTCAGTGACGCGGATTGCGCAATATCCACGGAGGGGTCAATTCGTGTGATGAATGCTCATATATGTTTGCCACAGTTTTACGCGGATGCCCTTCCTTCCCTAACCTGATCCTTATCCTAATCCCGACCTTCCTAACCCTCTGCATTTAACTGGGCTTGGGACCTGCCAACATCTTGCACAATATTGTTCTGCCCAACGGCCTGCAGATAAGAGAGAGAGATAATCCAAAAAGAAAAATCCAGATATCACAATGTATGATTTTTTTTTTTTTTTTTTTTTTTTTTTTTTTTTTTAAATATGTTGAAGATTTCAGACACTTCCATGATTTTTAAGTGGGAGAACTTGCAATATAGCAGGGTGTTCAAATACTTATTTTCTTCACTGTACATGTTCCAGTATTTTCTCTGCTTCTGGAAAGATGTGTTCCTTTCTCATGAACAGAAACTTCACCACTCTGACAACTTTTGGAATGTACCAAAGATGGAGGTTCAGCATCTGCTGGTTTGATGTCAACCTCTTGCGCAGAAGATGCTTCCTGCAACATCTGTAATCAATATATAAATATAAGGTTTAAAGTTTTTAAAATAAGAAAAAATGCATGGATAAAGCACAGGTTTATTTCATTCTATTTCATGGTGTACAAATTATTTTCAAGTTGAAAGTAGGTGTCCTTTTCTGTGAGTGACTAGTATGTAGTACTGCTTGTTTTCATGCTGTGTAGTATTTTATTAAAATTAAAAACCTTGCACAAATAAAAATGTTTGTATCCATCCATTTTCGTAGCCCCTTATCTTCACAAGGGTCGCAAGAGTGCTGGAGTCTATCCCAGCTGTTAACAGGCAAGAGGCAGGGTACACCCTGAACTGGTTTCCAGTCAATTACAGGGTACATAGAGACAGACAACAGTCACAATCACACCTTGGGGCAATTTAGAGTGAAAGAATGACATGCGCTTCTTTCATTCAACCATGTCAACCGTGTCAAAGTATTCAGGAAATAAAAGATGATCAGCGTACTTCTGCAACTTGTCTTATGATACATTCTGTGGGGGAGCTGACCAGGTTCAGTGGCTGATCCAAGTTCACTTTTGGTCTTTAGCAACACCAATCTGTTCAGGTGTCTGTATAGTTGGCACTGATCCAGGTTTAACTTTTTTACATTTAAAACACATCTCGGACATGAGTCTGCCACTAAAAGTGTATTTGTATAAATGTTCACTGCATATGACCGACTGCAGACTTGGTTTGGAAAAATTATTTCTCTTCGTTTGCACAAACCTGACCCACTGTCTTCTGAGGCTTGGGTCTTTGGGTAAATAATATAAACTGTGACCTGAACATTTCAAATTGCTACAAAACTGAACCACACAAGTCTTCAGTATTTTTACATTGTTTTTGGCTTGCAATCACTGAGGAATTCTCAAAACGAATGGGTTTTTCTTCTGCGTCAACACGCAATGCTATGACTTGTCAGATTCTGCTTATCCGCAGGACTAATCGTGAGAAATGTCCTGACCGACTCTCCAGTTAAAGGGTTAACCTACCCCTTTACTCCAGCCCACTCTAACGCCATGCGTGCGGGAGGACGGGAGCTTCGTAAGTCTGTGTCGAGATGAATTCGCCTAGGTGTACTAACTCCCTTTAGTTTTGCAGAGCCAATCCGGTCTGGCCTCACTTATCAGCCCATGTCGAGTAGCCTTACAGAAAGGTGACAAAGTGATCGCTCCGCTTTTACAGCAGCTTCATCTCAAGTGAGATTCAAAGCATTCAAAAGCATCAGAAATTCGGGAAAATAGACATTTTTGAGTGAGCCTGTTCGGGGTGATCAAGTCCTACATAGCTTGAAGCCCAATTTAGTAATAAGGATTTTCGGCATTAAGAATAAATTGTCAAGACAACTTGTCCTTCATGGGTAACCACATAATATCGCTGGTATTATCCTGCCATTACCTTATTATAGTAGTTGTTATACTTGTGCCCAATTTTAAATAGTCGTCAAAAATAAGCATTCCAAGTTGCTAGAAGAATTCTCCCCGCCAGCTTGCCACACGACTATTACTCCTATAGAACGACCTCTTTGTCAGCGAGAACCGAACAAAAAGCCGCGGACTTCCGTATCCAAGGTTTTTTATAGCTTTTTGGTGGAACTTTCTGGAAAATGTTGGCTGAATCCACACCCAACGGGAAGGACTCACTTGGTTTATCCTATTAGGCCCCTTTCGCCATCCCTGGCTTGACTTGTCACGCCCTTCTTAGCTTCACTGAATTTTGTCATTTTCCCTTTAATCAATAAGTGCATCTTTAAAAATGTAACCACAAACTCTCGTTCGGTTTCACCACTTTTTGAGCAATAGCATAAATGTCAACATTCTTGTGAATACAATTCTCTCATGCATTCTCAGGCTTGTTTTAGTTGGTTGCGCATCATGTGTTGCCTTGTCTGAGAGAGACAGTCATACACAGGTCATATTCTTTTCACAAAGCCGTTTCAAAGCATCATATTTTCTGCTAAAGGTTTAATGGGAAAATAGTTGAAATCAATTTCTGGTTGCCGACATCTTGTGTGGTAATTCGATTGTGACAGGCTTCCTGTTCAGTAACTCGGCGACGCTGCAAACGTGTAATACAAAGATATGAAAAATAATGAGGTTTATATAAGGTTACTGACTTTGGTATACGTATGCAATGCAGTGAGTTGCTAAGTAGGAAGGCTACGTTTATCAGAGAGATCTTTGCCGTGCTGGTGACCCAATCAAGTATAATTTTGTTTGGTGACATCTGGTGTTCAATTTGAGAGTTAGTGCTAGGGCTCAGCTCAACACATGAACCCAAGCCATACAAGCCAATTGCTATCAATTCGCTCCATTGCTATTTGTGGCATGGCAACCTTCTTGACAGACTAAAAGGTAGTCCCACAACAATTGGTCTTCTAGTTGTGATGTCAGAGGTAAACCACACGAAAGGAGGCACTTTTCAGGTACAGGAAACTCAGTCAAATTTCGCGGACTTTAATTCATAGATACTTATATTTTTTGGTAAAAATATTGAACAAGATATGCATTTTATGGTACAGTTGAACATAAATTTTCGTCGAGAGAAGAGAACTTGTTCTCAAAAAAGATATTACATACACTTTAATCAGCAGATGAAACGAGTTCCTTTTGTTGGATTTGTTGGATGTATCTGCAAGGTTGATTGCCTTGCTCGTGCCGAGCGTCAGATCGTTGCTGGCTCGCTTCCCTCTGGCATCGTCTCCATACGCCAAAGACTGTAGGATATGAAACCTGGTCCCTCAGAACTGTGAGGCCAATGCTCTACAGCCGCGGCACCGTGGCGCCTGACCTTTATGTGAAACGTCTTAATTTTCTCGTGTCTTCAAAATTGCTCTTTTACAAAATTGCTCTTTTTCTTTTGTTGTTTAAGCAGCACACAAACACGCAATGTGTTCTGATTTGCTGGGGAAACCTCACATCATGTTCCACGTCCCAATTGGCTTCGGGACGGCGAGGTTGCCGGGCGGCCCTGTAGAATATTGACGCACGGTGCCGCGGTGGCGGTCCCGGTACTTGGGGCGGGCAATCCTGCACCAAGGTGCTTCTTCAGAAAAAGATGCTTCCGGCAAAGCAGTGCCAACACTGCAGACATCCTATAAAATACACCTGAGTTGCTATTAATAATTTCTTGTGTATCCGACCTCATAGATTGAACATTCAAATTTATGTCTAAAAGCGATCATATTTTTCTTTTGATAAGAACGTTTATACACGGTCTTGGATAGAGCGGAAGAAAATAGATGTAATGGGTGTTCCAAAAAAATGTATCCGCAATAATTGTAAAATTGATGTTTATTATAATTTTAATAATTTTCAAATAGTTCTTTAAAGACTGTATACATTTTTTGGGACACCCTGTATTGATTTCTCAAATAGGTTTTGGCTTAAGATGGGTTTTGTGTTTTAGTTTCATTATCGAACACAATAGTGTACTCCATCCATCCATCCATTTTCTACTACTTCTCCAGCTCGGGTCGCAGGGGGGGTAACTTCAGTAGGGATACCCAGACTTCCCTTTCCCCAGCCATTTCCTCCAGCTCTTCAGGAGGGATCCCGAGGCGTTCCCAGCCCAGCTGAGAGACATACTGTCTCCAGCATGTCATGGGTCGTCCCCTGGGTCTTTTTCCGGTGGGACATGCCCATAACACCTCACCAGGGAGGCATCTTGATCAGATGCCCCAGCCACCTTATCTGGCTCCTTTCAATGCGGAGGGGCAGCAGCTCGACGCTGTGCCCCACCTGGATGACCGACTTTCTCACCCTTTCGCAAAGGGATGGCCCGGACACCCTGCGGAGTAAAATAATTCAGCCCTTTGTATTAGGGATCTTGGACCACGAACAGTAAGACAAGGACACTTCCCAACCATTGAGTGAAATTAAATAACCAAGGACGAGGTAATGCTAGCGATGAGCTAACGCTAGCCAGACCTATATTGAACTACTAGTTGGAAGACTAAAACGACGACTGTGAAGACTTAGAGGACGCTGGGCACGTGGACACAACCCTCAATTCAACTTTCTCCACTCCGTGCCGTGTGGAACACTATAGTGACATTGTGGTTTGAATCTCTATTATCTCTCTCTTTATTCAATCTTCATATGTGTTCGGGCCCTTACTTTAACTTTGCCTAGGTAGTATGTAAATTGTGTACCTTGTGTGTTGACTTTGATTGTCTTTATATGACTATCTGCAGCCCTTTGGGGGGGCACAAGCTAGTGCAATCTGTAGGCCGGTCCCAAGCCCAGATAAATGCAGAGGGTTGCGTCAGGAAGGGTATCTGGCGTAAAACTGTACCAAACAGACGAGCGTTCTTCAAACGAATCCCATACCGGATTGGTCGTGGCCCGGGTTAACAACGCCCATCCCCGGCACCATTAACCTGCACGGGGTCTTCGGGAATTCAGCTACTGTGGGTCGAAGACAAAGTAGAGGAGGAAAACAGCTTAGTCGGCAGAAGAGGAGGAAGGCACAGAGTCTACAACTGAATAGGGTGTTTGAATGTTGGGACTATGACAGGAAAAGGTCAGGAGTTGGTTGACATATTGTGCATCCCAGAAACCAGGTGGAAAGGTAGCAAGGCTGGAAGTTTAGGAGCAGTGTTTAAATTATTTTACCACGGAGGAGGGGTCATTTTAAAGGAAGAGCTGGCTAAGTACATCTTGGAGGTGAAAAGAGTATCAGATAGACTGATGAGGCTGAAACTTGAATTTGAGGGTGTTATCTATAATGTGATTTGTGGCTATGCCCCACAGGTAGGATGTGACAGAGAGATGAAAGAGAAATTCTGGAAGGAACTAGATGAACAGTGATAAGTCATCTGGATTTTCCCGGAATTCTGGGAGGAACTAGATGAACAGTGATGAAAGTCATCTGGATTTTTCCGGAATTCTGGATTTTCAAGTTTCATGACAATTCCTCTGGAAAATTGAGGAAGAAATGCCAAAAATTAATCCGGATATGAGTTGACAACATTGAATGAACATGCGTTTGAGTTTGTTGTTTTGATTTCACGAGCGTAGTCATGTTGAGGCACTAACAGGATTTATGTTCAAATTCCTAAGTTCCACTGTATTACTATTACTATGCTGTCATGAGGGCTCTATCCAGTAAAGGGTTGCAAGGCAGTTAAAAATTAAAACATTTGTGCTGTAACTTTGCTCTGTACAATCAGGAAGGGCTAAGCATTTTTGTCACGGGCCACATTGTATTAGTTTTCCTCAGAGGACCATTGTGGCTCTGAAACAATAGAAATGTTTCATCGCCTTATTGTTTTACATATATGCTCCAAATTAATGGTTAATAGTTTTGAAATCAGAAGTCAAGGATTACAGCTCACAGGAAATGGCATCTTAATCAGAATTAGAATCAGCTTTATTGGCCAAGTGTGGCACAACACACACGGAATTTGTCTCCGGCAGTGTTAATGTAGTTTATGTAAAAGAAGGGTTTTTTTATAGGGCTTTTTTCCAGCTTTTTTTTCCTGTCAAACCTGTTTGCAGCATCACAACTGGATGTCACAGTAAAAAAACATAATTAGTTTCATACTATCATTGAAAATTATTGCAGTGATGAAAGTTTTTTTAAATTGGTTTTTGATTTTTAAATTTTCATGAAAATTGCTCCGGAAAATTGAAGAAAAATTGCCTAAAATTAATCCGGATATTAGTTGACAACATTGGACAAACATGCATTTGAGTTCGTTGTTTTGCATTCACGAGCGTAGCCATGTTGAGGCACTAACACTAATAACAGTAATGCCCCTCCCTTCGCATTCTCTCAAGACGTTGCTTATTTCGTGTGGTCTTGACATTATTTTACATGTTTATTTCATAAACGTTAGCTAAACAAGGCTGCTTCAAAAAACAACCGGTATTCACCCGGAAACAGGAAATGCAGGTTAAACGTACTGAGCATGTATGGAGCATGTACGAAAGCGCGTGTGTGTGTGTGTGTGTGTGTGTGTGTGTGTGTGTGTGTGTTGTGTGTGTGTGTGTGTGTGTGTGTGTGTGTGTGTGTGGTGTGTGTGTGTGTGTGTGTGTGTGTGTGGTGTGTGTTGTGTGTGTGTGTGTGTGTGTGTGTGTGTGTGTGTGTGTGTGTGTGTGTGTGGCAAAATATTGAAGGCAACTGATTTTACAATTAGTATTAATAGATCTATATTTAAGATAGTGAGCAATGTGGTCGAGTGTATCAGTACAATGCGACGCAACCAGTTTGAGACTTAAACGTTAATATTAATTGCTACAGATCAACTTCTTGAACATGTTTTGCTGTACGGCATAGAAATTCTAGGATATATTTTTGTGTATATTCTATATCTATAATACGTATAATGTGGGGAAAAGGACAATTTTAGATGCCGTTTTCCTGAATAGTTAAAATGAATAGCAAGTTATTATTCTATTAGTATTACTAGATCTGTATTTAAGACCCATCTCAGACATAAGTCCACCAGTAAAAAAATGACGGGTGAAATGTTCACTGTATATGACAGAGTGCTGACCAGGTTTGGAAAAATTAGCCGATTTTGTTTGCACAAATCTTACCCCTTGTCTTCTGAGGCTTGGGTCTTTGGGAAAATAATGCAAACTGTGACCAGAATAATTTTGAATTGCTACAAAACTGAACCACACGTGTTCACCATTTTTACAGATTGGTTTTATCTTCCAATCACTGAAGAATTCTTGAAATGGGTTTTTCTTTGGCGTCAACAGACACTGGTATGACTATACGCTAGTCCCACAACAGGATGTTTACCTGTCGTGACGTCAAAGAATTCAGCGACATGGAAAGAGTGGTATAGTAGGTCAAAATTTGCAGACTTTAATTCATAAACACTTATTTTTTGGTAAAAACATTGAAAAGTTTATGCATTTTATGGTACAGTTGAACATATATTTTTGTCTAGATGAGATAATTTGCGTTAGAAATTAGACATTTCATACACTTTGAAGTAAAAATTGCCGTCCCTCCTAGCCATTGGGATGCCGGGAAGATGCTCCAGCGACAGCCATTGGGAGAGCAGCTTTATCGCGCCACACAAACCAAGATACAGGATGCTCACGTTCGGTCGAATTTGGGGGCTGCGAATACACCTCTTTTATAATATAATAATATCATATACCTCTTTTCGTTTCCTGAATTTCCCTCGTAAGTTGAGACAATATTTTTCTGAGGCATTTTGTTACCTGAATTCCTCGTTACTAGATACATTCATAAGTAGAGGTACGCGTGTATGCAAAATTTTGGAAATATTGCTTCATGTGTCAACCGACATTGATGAATGTTCCATCATGTGGCCAAAATTAAAGACAACTGTTTGTAAGAGTAAGCATCATTTATTTGTATCACTGTAGTAATGCCAATACCAGCGCTGTGTCTGGAGCCTGTTGTAAAGGATCTGAATGTAATAATAAATCCAGATTTTGTGGCAATCAGTTATCTGCCAAACATAATGCCACTTGTGATGTGCTGCTATGCACAAAATTAAAACAATCCACTGCCAGTAGTACTCCTGAGCACAAGAGACAAACCAAAACAACCAATTCTGAAATAAAGACCGAACAATTCCAGACAGAACGTTCCCCTTTGATCAAGTGACACAGGATCCCATCCATGCTCAGTTGAGCAAAATATTGAAAAAAAAAAAAAAAAAACCATTCCCAACAATCATTCATATACTCTCGCGCTAAATAATGGACAGAATTTGGCCCCATGTATATTGACACAAATACTGTGAAAAATACCATCAAGAGTGTCTGTGCAATGTAAATGCTGTCAGATTTGGCGCGCGGGCAGTTTAGCCCAAGTCGAATTGTTGGGGAATTATATTTGCTGGGAGCCCAAACAAAGGGATTTGACTCTGCAAATGTTCAAGACGCACAAAAGAGCATTATGCATGAAGTTCAAAGTTAGAAAGATACCATGCAAAGCAAGTATGTCGTACAACACTAAATTAAAGTGTATTGAATGTGTAATTTTTACCGTAATTCTTATCTGTTCCAACCTGCTTGGACCCGTTTCTTCACTTCCTTACCACACTCACCATTGCTCTGGATTGTTGACCCTAAATATTTGAAGTCGTCCACCCTCGCTATCTCTTCTCCCTGTAGCCTCACTCTTCCCCCTCCACTTTTCTCATTCACGCACATATATTCTGTTTTACTTTGGCTAATCTTCATTCCTCTCCTTTCCAGTGCTTGTCTCCATCTTTCTAATTGTTCCTCTGCATGCTCCCCGCTTTCACTGCATATCACAATATCATCTGGGAACATCATGGTCCAAGGGGATTCCAGTCTAACCTCATCTGTCAGCCTATCCATTACCACTGTAAACAGGAAGGAGCTCAGAGCTGATCCCTGATGCAGTCCCACCTCCACCTTAAATTCCTCTGTCACACCTCAGGCACACCTCACCATAGTTCTGCTGCCATCATACATGTCCTGTACTATTTTAACATACTTCTCTGCCACACCAGACTTATGCATGCAGTACCACAGTTCCTCTCTTGGTTCTCTGTCATAGGCTTTCGCTAGATCTTCTCTGTACTTTTCCACTAGCATCCTCAAGGCAAATAATGCATCTGTGGTACTCTTTCTAGGCATGAAACCATACTGTTGCTCGCAGATACTTACTTCTGTCCTGAGTCTAGCCTCCACTACTCTTTCCCATAACTTCATTGTGTGGCTCATCAACTTTATTCCTCTATAGTTCCCACAGCTCTGAACATCGCCTTTGTTCTTAAAAATGGGAACTGGAACACTTTTCCTCCATTCTTCAGGCATCTTTTCGCCCGCTAGTATTCTGTTGAATAAGTTGGTCAAAAACTCCACAGCCATCTCTCCAAATTGCTTCCATACCGCTCTGTCCTCAGGACCAACTGCCTTTCCATTTTTCATCCTTTGTAGTGCCTTTCTGACTTCCCCCTTAGTAATCATTGCCACTTCCTGGTCCTTCACACTTGCCTCTTCAACTCTTCCTTCTCTCTCATTTTCTTCATTCATCAACTTCTCAAAGTATTCTTTCCATCTATTTAGCACACTACTGGCACCAGTCAACACAATTCCATCTCTATCCTTAATCACCCTTACCTGCTGCACATCCTTCCCATCTCTATCCCTCTGTCTGGCCAACCTGTAGAGATCCTTTTCTCCTTCTTATGTGTCCAACCTGGTGTACATCTCTTCTAATGCCTCTTGTTTAGCCTTTGCCACCTCTACCTTTTCCCTACGTCGCATCTCGATGTACTCCTTTCGCCTCTCCTCAGTCCTCTCAGTATCCCACTTCTTCTTCGTTAATCTCTTTCCTTGTATGACTCCCTGTATTTGGGGTTCCACCACCAAGTCTCCTTCTCCCCTTTCCTTCCAAAAGACACACCAAGTACTCTCCCTCCCTGTCTCTCTGATTACCTTGGCTGTCGTTGTCCAGTCTTCCGGGAGTTTCTGCTGTGCCTGTCTTACTGACACCAAAAACATGATTTTTAGTCTATTTTTAATTTTAAAAAGGCAGTCGAAATGGACCCATCCTTTTTCATCACCACACAACCTGATTTTGACATATATGGCTTTTTGTAACTCCCGCCATGAAAATCCTCTCGAGGCATTTGTTTTGGAGATGAAGGAGGAAGTGACATTATCATCAGGAGTGCACTCAGGTGATCATGTGTTTAAACCAGTTTTACCTGCGGGAAGGAAGCTCTTTGTTCCTTCGTATTAGCCAAAATGTCACTCGTTGTATTGCTGGATATTGCTCGAATACTCGGGAGGATGGGGGAGGCCCCATAGCTCAGTGGTTAGAGCACTGGTTTGGTAAACCAGGGGTTGTGGGTTTGTATCCCACTGGGGCCTCCACTCCCTGAGAAGGGTTGCGCGTCAGGAAGGGCATCCGGCGTAAAAATTGTGCCAAACATATATGTGCGTTCATCTGAGATGACACGCAGTGGCGACCCCGAAAGGGACATGCCGAAAGTAACCTCCACTCGGGAGGATGGATTTACTCTTCATATTTTTGCAAAAGACCCGGTTCGTTGTAAAAAATAGATTGTACAAGTCCAAAGGACGAGGGCTTTGTGAGTTCCAAATGACTGGTAGGTGTGTACAGAGTAAAAGTAAAAAAAATAGTTTGGGGGATGATGTAATCCTTCATTCAGCGAGCGACCACGGCCGGGCCACGAGCGACAACAATGCTCGCGGCCAGGCCGCCATGGTAGCTCATCCGTGGCGTTGGCCATCGCGGTGGCTCATCCGTGGCATTGGTCAGGTGGGGAGGTTGTTTGGCCGTGTGTGGGAGGAGAAAGCACCTCTCCCCCCGACCGGTGTCTGGGTGTAGTGAAATGAGAATGTTTGTGTTAAGAGGTGCGCTACATGGGCACTGCTGAAGTAGGAATGGGTCCTCCTGAGTACGCTACTTACTGTTGGGGAGTCTATTGTCAGTTAGAAGTGAGCCGCATATCATATACATGTGTTTTGAAACGATAGGGTAATATTGACCCGGTCACTTCGCTCGATTATGAGATGTTCTCTTCTTCGAAAAGAGCTTCCGTGTCAGAAGGGGCGTCGGAAAACTCTGAAAATCTGTTGTTCTTTTCGCATAGCATGTGTTTCCAATGATGAACGTCACAGTGTGACACCTGCTGATGACATTGCAGGCAATATGGCTATTACCTGGATGTCGACTGAGACTTCCGCAACTTTGCCCATGGATGACATGCTCTATGCTCCCATTTATTTTTTTCGTATAGACATTGAAGTGAATAATGTTATATAGTTTTCCGCGCTAAGCCCCTTCCGGTTTACGGTAGTAATGGATAGGCTGAACACGAGGTTAGACTTGAATCCCGTTGGACTATGATGTTCGCAAATGATATTGTGATCTGCAGTGAAAGCAGGTAGCAGGCCGAGGAACAGTTAGGAAGATGGAGGCACGCACTGGAAAGGAGAGGAATGAAGATTAGCCGAAGTAAAACAGAATATATGTCCATGAATATGAGGGTCAGAGGAGGAGTGAAACTCCAGGGAGAAGACATGGCGAGGGTGGATGACTTCAAATAGTTGGGGGCATCAATACAGAGTAATAGAGAGTGTGGTAAAGAAGTGAAGAAACGGGTCTAAGTGGGGTGGAACAGTTGGCGGAAGGTGTATGTTCCACTGCAACAAAAGTCTCTGCTCGGATGAAGGGCAAAGTTTATAAAACAGTAGTGAGGGCGGCCATGATGTACGGATTAGAGACGGTGGCACTGAAAAAACAGGAAGCAGAACTGGAGGTAGCAGAAATGAAGTTGCTGAGGTTCTCGCTTGGAGTGAACAGTTTGGATAGGATTAAAAATGAGATCATTACAGGAACAGCCAAAATTGGATGTTTTGGAGACAAGGTTAGAGAGACCAGATTTCAATGGTTTGGACATGTTCAGAGACAAGAGTATATTCTTAAAAGGGTGCTGAGGATGGAACTGCCAGGAAAAAGAACAAGAGGAAGACCAAAGAAAAGGTTGATGGATGTTGTGAAGGAGGACATGAGGACAGTGGTTGATAGAGATTAAGATGCACGAGATATGCTTAGATGGAACAAGATGACACGCTGAAAGGAAAAAGACTGTCATTATAAACGACATTGATGAGCTGCTTAAGTACTGTAACGTTTAATTATGAGTGTACCCCTTTAAGAGCGGCGGGGGCAGTCCACGGTAAACTAGGCAGGTGAGTGTGTGGCCGAGCACCAGGTCATTGTTCGACAAAGGTATGTGCTGTCGAAATGATGCGCCGTCTCACAATCGACACATTGAGCACCCCTGTTGTAGTGTTATAACCTAAAATGGAATTTATTCTTTGAACGCGTGGTTGAGCCACATGTATACTGAAAATTTCTCTGTAGACAAGATGTATACTTCATCCCCTGTGAACCTTTTTTAAAAGCAACTCAGTCACAGTAGTTATGAAACAATTCTTCATTAGTGTCTATATTACTGTATTATACTGCCTCCCAGTGGTCAGGATTAATACACAAGAAGGAGCAGCACATCCATTTTTTATACCACATACCCTCAATTCGGCTGCGGGGGTCCTGAAGCCTTTCCCGGCAATCTTCAGGCAAGGTGGACACGCAACTGGTCCCCATTCTATCGCAGTGAACATAAACATTTGCAGTCACATTCACAACTCTTGGCAATTTAGAGTCTTCAATCAACTTAACACACATCTTCTTGGTAAGAAACCGCAGTACGTGGAGAAAACCCAGATGGGTAAAGGAGAACATGCAAACTCTGCACAGGTGGGGTCCAAATTCTGAACCCTGATCCTCAGAACTGTGAGGCAGATGTCCTAACCAGTCCTCCACAATCCCAAGGAGTAACAATAAATTCAAATGAAATATTAAATCATGATGCACAAATTACTGACATTGTTATTCATTTTATAAAATGCAATACTAGTTAGTGTATTTTCTATTTTAAAAATCACATTCCAAAAATGTGATTCATGGCATATCCATTCTTTTTAATTGGGAACGATGATTTGACATGCTGGAGTTTTGAGCTGTGACCGTGGTTACAAATGAATTAAACTTAACTCAAGGCACTTCTGTACTTAAAAATCTGCATTATTCTCTAAATCTATCACACTCAACAGTATTCCAAAACCACTCCTTTTGATCTTTTTTTTTTCTATGCAGGATGATGAACACATTGTTTTGGAACCAGGAGATTTTTTTCCTCCATCTTCTCCATCTCCTGCACGACAAAATGAGAAAATAAGACCCCAGGCCCCACAACATAATCGTCTCTTCAGAGTTGTTCGGACTCCAGTCATAGATGTCGTCAGGTAGGAACCTTGAACTCTGATACATATGATATATTTTTTATTTTATGTCAAAATCTAATTGTATCCCATAATAAATAGTCCATGGTGTCTCATCAGGACTTACATTACATAAACTGAAGGTCGCTTGCGATTTATTATACTAATAATGATCAGGCTTGGAAAAAATTAACAAAATTACGCTCTTCTGGAAGTTGTTTCGAAATGTGAATTTTTCATCTGAAGAAGCGCATTTTACATGTAAATAGCCTAATCTGTTCCAAACTCCTTGTCCCCATTCTGTAAATAATAAAAATTATGTTCATTTACCTTTGGCATTGGGCGACTATGCGAAGAGAAGGGTGAGTGACAAGCAGAAGACATCGTGGAGGACTGAGGAGAAGGCAAACGATTGACAGCTGAAAAAACATATGTACGAATATACTGTACACACGCACAGCACTTAATTCCACTAACGTTTCTTGGTCCCCATGGTGAATCAAGATGAATAATAAACAATAAACTCACAATAAAGTTGTACTTTTCCAATCTGCAAATAAACCGGTGGGTGTGTGGTGGGCCATGGATTGCAAAGTGAAAAACGATAGCTGAGGAGAACAGTGGATTCAACAGTTCTTGGACCAAATCATTTGCTTTTACTCCCTATGCATGTTTGCCTACGCATCTGCTTTGTAATGAGAAGTTCTTCAGTCATAAAAAAAAATGTGGAAAGATATTTCCAGGGATGGCATGCTCCATCTGCAGCAGAGTTGTGAGTGGGAAAAGTCACTCACCAGGAAACCCAGCTTGCCCAAAGCCAAAAATGGAGCAAAATAGAAAGCCTCGCATCACCCCAGAAACTTGTTGGAAACATGGAATCCTCATCCTGAGTTATAGGAACATGAATAAATATGCATTTGGAGTACATTATTAGCCATCTTGGATCCATGTGCCTTTGCAAGGAGATATTCTAAAATGAACTACATTAAATAAAAATACTGTACCGCAATCACCTCAGAGACAAGAGGTTGCAGTCATGTGTCAAGATTAAAGGTAACATTTTGTATGCCCAAGTTTGAGAAGATGTCCAGTGATTTCTTAAAACAGAAGTCACATTCAACGGCTAGGAATACAATTCTGTCATAAGCACATACTTGGCAACAAAAAGTGTTTATTAGGTGGATTATAATTTTTTTTGTCAGTGTCTTCTTCTTTTCCTTTCGGCTTGTCCCGTTAGGGGTCGCCACAGCGTGTCATCTTTTGCCATCTTAGCCTATCTCCTGCATCTTCCTCTCTAACCCCAACTGCCCTCATGTCTTCCCTCACCACATCCATAAACCTTCTCTTTGGTCTTCCTCTCGCTCTTTTGCCTGGGAGCTCCATCCTCAGCATCCTTCTACCAATATACTCACTCTCTCGCCTCTGAACATGTCCAAACCATCGAAGTCTGCTCTCTCGAATCTTGTCTCCAAAACATCCAGCTTTGGCCGTCCCTCGAATGAGCTCATTTCTAATCCTATCCAACCTGGTCACTCCGAGCGAGAACCTCAACATCTTCATTTCTGCCACCTCCAGTTCAGCTTCCTGTTGTTTCTTCAGTGCCACCGTCTCTAATCCGTACATCATGGCCGGCCTCACCACTGTTTTGTAAACTTTGCCCTTCATCCTAGCAGACACTCTTCTGTCACATAACACACCAGACACCTTTCGCCAGCTGTTCCAACCTGCTTGGACCCGTTTCTTCACTTCCTTACCACACTCACCATTGCTCTGGATTGTTGACCCCAAGTATTTGAAGTCATCCACCCTCGCTATCTCTTCTCCCTGTAGCCTCACTCTTCCCCCTCCACTTTTCTCATTCACGCACATATATTCTGTTTTACTTCGGCTAATCTTCATTCCTCTCCTTTCCAGTGCATGTCTCCATCTTTCCAATTGTTCCTCTGCATGCTCCCTGCTTTCACTGCATATGACAATATCATCTGCGAACATCATGGTCCAAGGGGATTCCAGTCTAACCTCATCTGTCAGCCTATCCATTACCACTGCAAATAGGAAGGGGCTCAGAGCTGATCCCTGATGCAGTCCCACCTCCACCTTAAATTCCTCTGTCACACCTAAGGCACACCTCACCATTGTTCTGCTGCCATCATACATGTCCTGTACTATTTTAACATACTTCTCTGCCACACCAGACTTACGCATGCAGTACCACAGTTCCTCTCTTGGTACTCTGTCATAGGCTTTCTCTAGGTCCACAAAGACGCAATGTAGCTCCTTCTGACCTTCTCTGTACTTTTCCACGAGCATCCTCAAGGCAAATAATGCATCTGTGGTATTCTTTCTAGGCATGAAACCATACTGTTGCTCGCAGATACTTACTTCTGTCCTGAGTCTTGCCTCCACTACTCTTTCCCATAACTTCATTGTGTGGCTCATCAACTTTATTCCTCTATAGTTCCCACAGCTCTGAACATCCCCTTTGTTCTTAAAAATGGGAACTAGAACACTTTTCCTCCATTCTTCAGGCATCTTTTCGCCCGCTAGTATTCTGTTGAATAAGTTGGTCAAAAACTCCACAGCCATCTCTCCAAATTGCTTCCATACCTCTACCGGTATGTCATCAGGACCAACTGCCTTCCCATTTTTCATCCTTTGTAATGCCTTTCTGACTTCCCCCTTAGTAATCATTTCCACTTCCTGGTCCTTCACTCTTGCCTCTTCAACTCTTCCTTCTCTCTCATTTTCTTCATTCAACAACTTCTCAAAGTATTCTTTCCATCTATTTAGTACACTACCGGCACCAGTCAACACATTTCCATCTCTATCCTTAATCACCCTGACCTGCTGCACATCCTTCCCATCTCTATCCCTCTGTCTGGCCAACCTGTAGAGATCCTCCAGTGTATATATATGGAATGACATCATGGAATATTAATGATTTGTTGCTCAGGTCTGAGGATAGCTTCGCCGGAGTGTGCGTGACAAAAGAGATGATGCTGCATTTTACCTTGCAAAAACTAAAGATAATGCACAGAAATCAAACTTAAACTATTATTTTAATTTCATATACTTAACCTTTTCAAAAGGCTGCTGTTTCATTTTTACAATTGGATGCTACATTTTATTACCATATCATACCACATACCATCTGAGATTACAGGAGGTATTATTGTTTTAATCCCCAAAATAAATGACCTAAAAAAAATTCTTTTTTATATTTCCAAAATTTTATCAATGCAATGAAACACGACTTATCATGGAAGTTAAACTCAAAACGTCATCGTAGAGTTGAAGTGTCACGTGGTGTGTCATTCTCTTCAGTAAGCGCTGCAGGAAAAATAAACATAGAAGCGTGAATCTTCATGATATCATTTCCATAGTAAGCTGAAAAAGACCACCATTTGTTGACTGCCTAATAAGGCTTATATAAGGCTTTTATTTTTTTACGGTTCCCTTTTTTCCTTTTGAAAGAGGAGAGTCTGGTCTTTCTTTTGGTGGTTTTTGTGTTTCCATATAGTACAGAATATTCTGTGAGGATTGAAAAAATGAGTGAAATTGCTTGAAAATGCTTGGTAGTCTGGGGGTTCCCTGCTCAGGAAATGGCTGGCAGTTAATGCAGTAATTTTGGCAAAGATAAGGCACACCGCCGTTGTAAGGCGCAAGCACGTCCTTGTGCATGTTCTTTTTTGTTTTTTGCCACTTTTTCAACACCTTCACCACTTCTGGGACCCACATTTTTTTAAAAATTTGAACAATTTTGGCAGAACCAGAACATTATTTGTGTTTCCAGTCGGTTTTCAATTCTCAATTCTATTCTAGCATATGACACACAGGTGTAGCAGTGCCTCCAGATGACTTTATTCCAATTGAGGTGTTTTGCCATTGTCTAAAGCAGCTAAATAATTGGATGACCAAAACATTCCTTCAACCATAGCAGAACAAAACTGATCGTTTTTGGCAATAAAGAATAAAGGATTGCTGTTATGTTGCAAAAAAAAGTGAATAAGTTGCCAACAGAGGTGACGTCAGCCCAGAGTGTGTTTTCAAATCAAGATCAAGACACTTTTTTTCTTCGTGTTTGAGTGCTTCCATTTTTCAGTGATAATTCTTGCACTTAAGGCTGTTTTAATTGTTTTTGTTTTTTTTATGAATTTGAATGCTTTTAATCATGTAAAGTGCATTGAGTTACCTTGTGCATGAAAATGCGCAATTCAAATAAATTTGCTTTGCTCAATGCCCCACTCTTATTGTGGAGTTGATTTGTTATTCTGTTCTAAATTATTATTTTACATCTTGCGCGACTCTTATAAGGAATAGTTCTTATAAACAGAAATGTCTCTTGTTCTTTGTTCTGAATGTCATACCTCGGTAGCACCGACTTCCGGAAAAACATTCCTTGTGTTTTTTTACACACTTGGCTAAAGCTGAGTCTGATTCTTGTTAAAGGCCCAAATGAGGTAAAGTCTCAAGAGATATGCTGAAGGTTTGTCTTGATGATCATGCTAGCGCAAAATTGGGCACAATCTAGCCAAACGATTTTTTTATAAAGGCTTTTTGTTTGGCTGTCAAATTGTCAAATTTTTAATGACACACATGCACACACACGCATATACAATATGCCAACACTTGTGAAATAGATGGCCATCAGGGGTGGCCAAAGACACTGATTTTGATCTCAAATCCCCATTACAACAGGAGTTGTTTGGAGTTTGCAGGATCCCGGCCAATTACAGTGCTCGACAATGAAAGGTTTACAGTGCAGTCCATCATCACCAAGCTTGTCTGTCCTGTTGTGCTGGTGAGTCAAATTAATGAATTTGTTTGTAATATTTATTTTTTCTTAAATGCTGTTGCCCTTGTCCCTTTTATGTTTTTGATCTCTTCTCATAGGTCATATTCCTGCTGGTAAACTCCATACGCTACTTTTGTGACGCGCCCAACCTCACCCCTAGAAGCTACAATTTTTTGCAGCTTCAGGTCATTTTTAAAATTTAAAATTTATGTTCCCTTCCAAACCGTCTGACTTCCCTATCAAAACACTCCCAGCAACTTAAAACACACAAATCTGAATGAATAATGTCACGAAAGTAAACAGTTCAGTCATCACATAATCATGCATTTTGTTAACATAAGTGAAAATCATTGTATTTTCAGTTGATGGGTGTTCTACCTGTCTTACCACTACTATTCCCTGTCATGTGGGTCTTGGTCAACGCATTTGGAGAGGCGAGGGTCCTTGCTGAGTTCAGCCATGTATCTCCTGGGGGATTGGTGAGGAATCCACAAACAGAAACAAAAACACTCAATTGTACACAAACATATTTTGAATTTGGACTTAAAAGTTTTCCATCATTTATTCATTGGAAGATGAATGCACGATTCAAATACTGTGTAACCTGCTCTGCAAACATGACTACAATGCCTTTAAGTGTTCAGGTCTGATTTTGTCATCACCCTATGCTAAAATACAGTGGTACCTTGAGATAAGAGTTTGATTTGTCCCAGGACTGAGCTCTTATCTTGGGTTACTCTTATGTCAAAGCAGATTTCCCCATTAAAATGTATGTAAAAGCCAATAATCAATTGTAGCCCCCAAAGTGCCCGCCCCCCTCGCATTATATAGCAGGTTGCATACATGCTAAAACACATGCTAGCGTACATGCTAACAACGTAACCAGTGTGTTCAGTGTTCATTGGACAAGTCAAACAACATTTAGAGTTATTCGACAGCGTGGACATCTGGTGCGCAACATTAAGATCTCTAAATGTGGCCATGAAAACAAGATACATTATTGAGAAAAAAAAAGCCTTTGAGAGCAAAATCTGCAAATACAGCATGCGGAGCTGTGAATGGTGACCTGCGAATGTGCAAGGGCACACTGTATACCAAAGATGAAAATCACAGGCCTCTCTCATCTCTTGTGGAGAAGTTGCAAAATTGGTGGCTGACCAAATATTTTTTGCCCCACCGAATATAGCGGTTTTTTACACTCCAAGACTGTTTCATGCTTTATTCATTAACTCAGTCACACTTGGTAGTGGGAAGCTATGTGTGTTTTTATAGATACCTTAGAACAGTCTGACAGATGTGAGGCTCCCATTCTGTGTCTCTGGGCCCTCTGATCAACACAAAACATCCAACCACATTCATTCTTAGGCAAATGTTTTAGCGTCTTGCCCAGGGACACGACAACATTCACTTCGACAGTGATACAAGCAAATTACCCCCCCCCCCCCCGCCCTCTCTCACATGTAAATAATTGTGAGTAGGTGGTGTTTTTGCTGAGAGGTGTTATAGTCTGTGAGGGGAAAAAAAAGCTTAATATAGGTGAAATCACGATTGTCGAACTGCCAATGTATACTGGTCGTCTGTCGTCTTTTCCTTTCGGCTTGTCCCGTTTGGGGATGCAACTGCGTGTTAACCTTTTCCATGTTAGCCTATTTCCTGCATCCTCCTCTCAAACCACTCAGCTGCCCTCGTGTCTTCCCGTATGACATTGATCAAGCTTATCTTTGGTCTTCCTTTTGGTATCTTGGTTGGCAGTTCCAACCTCATCAACATTCTACTAATATGCTCACTATCTCTCCTCTGGGTGTGTCCAAACCATTGAAGTCTGTCTCTAACCTTTACATCATGGCTGGCCTCAGCACTGTCTTATAAACTTTGCCCATCATCTTACCAAAGACTCCTCAGTCACATAACACACCTGAGACATTCCTGCACCCATTGCAACCTGCTTGTATCAGTTTCTTGACTCCCTTACCACACACATCTTTGCTGTGGACGGTTCACCCCAAATATTTAAGTCCTCTACCTTTGCTACAGTATCTCTTCTCCTTGTAGCCTCAGTCTTCCCCCTCCACCCATTTCATTCGCGCACTTAAATTCTTACTTCAGCTAAACTTCATTGCTTTTCTTTCTGTCCATACCTCCATCTTTCCACTTGTTCCCTACTTGCAGTAAAAACATCATAGTCCATGGGGATTCTCCTCTAACCTCATCTGTCAGCCTAACCATCACCACTCCAAACAGGAAGATGCTCAGGGCTGATTCCTAATGGAGTCCTAACTCAACCTTAAACTCCTCTGTCACACAGAGAGCACACCTCATCACTCTTCTGCTGCCCTCATACATCTCTTGTTTTAGTCTAACAAACTTATCTTGTATTCTAAACTTGCACTTGTAGTACCACAGTTTCTCTCTGGGTACTTCGTTACAGATCCACAAAAACACACACCTTCTGTGTACTTTTCCATCAACATCCTCAAATCAATTAATACATCTGTGGTTTCTCTTTCTAGGCATGCAGCCATACTGTTTCTCTAAAATTCTCACTTCTGTCCTGAGTACACTACTCTTTACCATAGTTTCATCAACTTTAATCTACTTTGCTTGCCCAGCTTTTCCACACTGCTTCCCCTCCCCCAGCCACGACGCCTTTGACCCACAGTAACTATCTTCT
This sequence comes from Syngnathoides biaculeatus, assembly GCF_019802595.1. Taxonomy (NCBI): domain Eukaryota; kingdom Metazoa; phylum Chordata; class Actinopteri; order Syngnathiformes; family Syngnathidae; genus Syngnathoides; species Syngnathoides biaculeatus. The sequence continues at coordinate 6,017,568 of NC_084661.1, forward strand.
GCAAACTGCATCTTAACGATGTCGGGGGCGGACATACTTAACCTGGTCTACGCCTGATCCATTATGGAATTCTTTAGATCAGGGGTCTAGAACTTGTCTCACGAGCCATTTCTGGCTCTTTTTATGATTACATATGGCCCACAGAGCCTGAGTACATCATTTCTGTTGTAGGCAATGCAAATGAGTCAGAGACCTTTTGTCCTGATTGAGTTGCCGTAGTTTGCTGTCCAAATGGAAGTCGATGTGGGCAGGCACAGAAGGGTTGAATGCAGATTGGGTAGAAATTAATTGTGCTTTTGACAAAGATGGCTCAAATAAAACGAGATGAGGAGTACTGGGGACCGCAGGAATAAACGATGTTAAGAGCTACTGTCCAGAGTCCAAGCTAGTCAGCAGCAACTCTGTGCTTAGACACAACATGGTGACTGGAATTCAGATAGCTGGTGCTTTGGCAATTGTGAGAAACTGAAAGCCATTCACAGATGGGGAATGTGCCAAAACCGTCAGGCTTGATGTTGCCAGTGAACGTTTTGACAACTTTTCACATAAAGACGAGATTATCAAACAAATAAAGGACATGCCTCTTTTGGCAAGCATTGTTGGTGAGCCAACATAAGTGGGGAGAAATGAAAAAAAATTCTACCTGCTGACCAGCTGGTTGTGAAAACTTCCTACTTCCTGTCACATACCACACTGCAGCTTCTGAGTATTGCTGTATTGACAATGTTTGGGTCTACCCGTGTGTGTGTGACAAGTCACACTAAAAAAAAAAAAGTATTACGACCAAACTACGTTCACGAATGACAGATTGAAGTCTCAATGGCTGCATGAAGTTTAATCCTATGATGTTTGAAACAGATTACAAAGCCATCAGCAAAACCATACAGCACCAGAAGTCGCATTAATGGTAAAAAGTACTTTTGTCGTCATTGGTTAGCAATGGCATAATGTTATTTAAAAGACTTCAGAGACTCAAGCTAGTCTTAAAGTTTTGGTCCTAAATAAAATGTGCAAATTGTATTGTATTGTATTTACCTTTTAAAATATTGTATGGCTCTTTTGTAATTACATTTTAAAATATTTGGCATTTATGTCTCTCTCAGCCTTAAAGGGTCCCGACCTCTGATTAAGATGAACACTCATTTTCGTTTGGCAAAGATTTAAGCCTGATGCCTTTCTTGATGCAACCCTCTGCACTTATGCGGACTTGGGACTCCCCTCCAGTTTGCACTCTTTATGTACCCCATATTGCTACATTATGGGTCTACTGTACATGATATGTGAAGTATGTTCTCCCTATGTTTGATCAGGGTTTCTCCAGGTTCTGTTGCATCCTCCCAAATGTCAAAACATGTTTCTTTGGTGAAGTTAAAGACTAAAATGTTCTTTGGTGGAACTCTGAGTGTGAATCGTTGTCTCTACGTACGCTGGAATTGACTGGCCTCGATTTCAGTGTGCACCTTGCCTCTCGCCCAAAGTAAGCTGTGAACTGAGTTAGGATAAGCAGTTCTCCCTTCATGGTCCTCCAGAATTAATTGTGCCAACATGCCGAACGTTGGGGTGAATAATACTGATCTGTACACAATGTCATGATACGTCAATGTGGGGTTTTTTTGGTTTTGTACTGGGCTAAGATTTGCAACGTAAAATTAATTTTTTAAATGTCACGTGAATTATTTTTGGGTTCATTCAAATTAATGGATCAGGTAAGTTTAAATTATATATATATTTTAATGATAATTTCCAGTCATGAGCATTTCACGGAAACGATCGTTCAGGGTTCGCACGCAGCCCTAAAAGTCCCTAAAAATCCCTAAATTTTCAAAGGTGCATTTAGGGGCTCCTAAAAGTCCTTAAAATCCGCAAAAACCGGTCAAACCCCTAAAAAGGCCTTAAATTAAAAAAAAAATCAAAGGGAGGACCTCTACCTCCAAAATTCTCCCTAAAAAATAAATTCATCTTTTATTTAAAAAAAATAGCGATCCATCTGGCGTCCAAATCAGCCGGAAATCGTCAACGGAAGTCACCGTGTTGACAACTAGTCGCCATCTTGTCGATATTCCATTGTTTGTTTCCGTGAGTAGGCATTTCACTTCGTCTTCGTTACAATGTAGCGTATTTCTTTCATCGATCCAACTTGTATCACGGGGAATTGCATTTATCAAGAAGCTTGGGTTGAAAGTAAGGCGTTTGGGAGCTGGGTTCGTCGAGATCCAAAAGATCAGCACATGTTTTACTGCCATCTGTGCAAGCAGAGTTGCCAACTTGAAAAGATGGGCGTCAAAGCGCTGGAGTCGCACCGGAAAAACAGGAGACACGCTGATTTGGCAAAGACTCTCTCATCTTCCGTTGGAATGAATCTGTTTCTAAAATATCAAGATAGTGAAGCATCAACTTCAGGCAGTGTTACTAGCAGTGCATGCACACTAGGGATCGCAAAAAAACCCGCTTACTTTCATAACCGGTTTTAACCGAACAGCTTTAGCAAAAAAACGGTATGATAGTGGTGTTTACATAATTCACCAGCGGGACCTCGAGTTGGGGTGTAGGGTTACGCACGGACTGTTTTTGTTGTTGCTCTTCCGGAGTGACGAGTTCACAGAGTTCCCCCCGTTATGAGAGTAGTGGTTTGATGTCTGCCAATAAAACAAGTTTACTCCCATACTTTGGAGCGTTTCCTCGATGCCATGTTTGATGTTTCTTAGATTTAACTGAATGTTCTTTTGAGTCCAACTTTACATTAACAGCGAAACTTGAAAAAAGTGGATATGATGTTGAAAAAATTGCGCAAAGTGGAGTACCGGAACCGGAAGAAATGATTGGAAATTTTAACCGATTTCGAAAGTCCGATTACGGTTTCGGTTTTAAAAAAAAAAAAAAAACAAAAACGAAAGCTGGTTATAACAGTTTATTTGTAACCGGTTGCGATCCCTAATGCGCACCTACAGTTGTCGAGGCAGAAGTCAGGCTTTATGAACGTAGTTCAATACACGAAGACGGACTCGTTAAAGGCAGAGATCGTGTGGACTTTAAAAGTGATCTGCAGCCATTACAGTTACAAATCTTGTGAAAATAATTCGAAAGTGTTTGCAGTCATCTTCCCAGACAGTGACATTGCTAAAAACTACAACTGTGGGGAAAGGAAGACTTCGTACCTGGCTACATTTGGCATCGCTGCCCACTTTTCATCTCTACTGCCTCAAAGCCAAAAAAGCCAGAATAGTGACTGACATATCAATGCTTATTGAGAAGGCTGACAGGCTGTGTGAGGAGGCAGAAGAAAAGAGGAATCTGAGGTTTATCACCGAGGCCAATGCATCAGAGGCAGAGCAAAGGACAAGAGAGCCACTTTATCACCTCTGCAGCAACAAAGAGGAGGCACTGGGTAGGCTCAAGGAGCTAGAGTTGCGGTGCTGAGACACACATCAGTAGAAGACATTTGTGTATATAGTTGCAATTGTAGTTAGAATCTGTTTTTCTGTATACTGTTATGTGAAGACAATGGTCATATCAATGAGAACTACCACAAGGGGTGACAGGTGATGACTGTCACAGGTACTGAGGTACTGGAACATTTGATGAACTAAGAACAGTTGATGGCACCATTGGGTGAGTCTTTTTTCCTTACTCTTGATTTCCCACGATGGCCCTAAGTTTTTCTTGTCGGGCCTAAATTTTTTCTGTCAGCCCTAAATTTTTCGTGTCAGCCCCTAAGAATGCCCCTAAAAAGCCCTTAAATTTTTTTGGTCAGACTGAGTATGAACCCTGTCGTTCCGTTACCGTGTCGTTACCCAGCCTGAGAAAACACTGAACCGAAAGTCCGTTTCCCAGATCTCAGTGCTTACTTTTAATAAAATTCCCCCATGTGTGGAATGTAAAACAAGTTCTCAACGAAATACAACAATCTGTATAAAACGGACCTACATAAACCCCTTTATTTTTAATGATTAAAACGCCCAGCTTTGTTAGTGTGGTTTACAAACAGCACCGGTTTCCGCTTCTGCGCTTCGCATGCGCAAGGTCGAGTTATTCATATCCGGGTCACTCAAACGCTAGTCAAACATGTCGGTTGCTAAGCGTAAAAGACAAAATGCTCATGCCTGCTAAGGCTTTATTCTGAAGTACATGTAAAAACCGGTTCCCATGAGCATTATCAATGGGAACGAAAAATCATTTCCCACCATTTCCGAGGACAAAAATCAACGGAAACGAAAGATCGGTTACCATACTTGCCGAAATTCATGCCTGATTTCATACTTGGGTGACAGGCAAAACACAGGAATACATTGTCCTTGGACTATACCAATTCCACGGTTTTAACTTCCTTTTCTCTTTCCCCTAGCTTGCTAAATTCTCTGAGGACACTCTAAGCAGCTACACTGAAGTGGTTTCCTCACAGGTATATAAACTCGAGTTCTCTGAGAACAGCACCACTCACCTGACTTCAGGTCTCACATTAACCCATCTGTCAGCATGCTCACTGACCTGGTCCTCTGTGACCAACACACATAATGAATCTCTACAGTTGAGCCATAATGGACTAATGCACTGTGGTGCTCGTTATCATTTTTTTTGTCACAATATCTGTGGTTTGTTTCACAATTTTGTTTTTTTAAAAAAATTTTCTTTTTCTTTTTGACTAACAGTTGGCTGTGGATTATTGTAATGGCAAAGTTTAGATCGATACAAACCCCATTCCAACGAATTTGGGATGTTATGTAAAACAAATAGAATACAGCTCCTCCACGTTGAAAGGAGCCAGATGAGGTGGTTGGCGCATCTGATTCGGATGCCTCCCGGCCGCCTCCCTCGCGAGATGTTCTGGGCACGTCCCATGGGAAAAAGACCCCAGGTACCACCCTCACCTGGGAACGCCTCGGGATCCTCCTGAAAGATCTGGATGTAAATGGGGAAAGGAAGTCTGGGCGTCCCCTGCAACCTGACCTGCATAAGTGGTAGAAGATAGAAGGATGGATAGAGCCAACCTTTTATCCGCTTCTTCCACCTCTTCTGGAGGAATCCCGAGACATTCCCAAGCCAGCCGAGAGACATAGTCTCTCCAGCATGTTCTGGGACATCCTCAGGTACTCTTTCTGGTGGGACATGCTTGGAACACCTCACCATCGAGGCGTCCAGGAGGCATCAGAATCAGATTCCCCAGCCACCTCATCTGGCTCCTCTCAATGTGGAGGAGTAACGACTCGACACTGAGCCCCTCCCGGATGACTGAGCTTCTCACCTTATCTCGAAGAGCCGGATACCCTGCGGAGAAAACTCATTTCGGCCACTTGTATCCGGGATCTTGTTCTTTCGGTCACGGCCCACAACTCATGCCCATAAGTGACGGTAGGAACATAGATCAACTGGTAAATTGAGAACTTCGCCTTTTGAGTTAGCTCCCTCTTTACCACAATGGACCGATACAAAGTCCGCATCACTGCAGATGCTTCACCGATCAGTCCGTCGATCTCCCGTTCCATTCTTCCCTCACTTGTTAACAAGACCCCAAGATACTTGAACTCCTCAACTTGGGGAAGGATCTCATCCCTGACCTGGAGGTGCCACGTCACCCTTTTCCGACTGAAGACCATAGACTGGGATTTTGAGCTGCTGATTCTCATGCCAGCCACTTCACACTCTGCTACGAATCGCTCCAGTTAGCACTGGAGATCACGGCTTGATGAAGCCCCAACAGAACCACATCATCTGCAAAGAGCAGAGATGCAATGCTGAGGCCACCAAACCGGACATGCACTACACCTTGGCTGCACTTAGAAACTGTTCATAAAAGTTCTGAACAAAATCAGTGACAAAGGGCAACCTTGGCGAGTCCAACTCTCACCGGAAACAAGTCCGACTTATTGCTAGAAATGCGGACCAAACTCTGACAGCGGTCGTACAGGGACCGAACAGTGTGTATTAGGGGGTTCGGTACCCAATACTCCCGAAGAACCTCCCACAGGACGCCCAAGGGACACGGTTGAGTGCCTTCTCCAAGTCCACAAAACACATGAAGACGTGTGGGGCGAACTCCCATGCACCCTCGAGGAACCTGCCAAGTGTGTAGAGCTGGTCAACTGGTTCCACGGCCAGGATGAAAACCACATTGCTTCTCCTGAATCAAGAGACTCGACTTCCCAATAGACCCTCCTCTCCAGTACCCCTGAGTAGACCCAGGGTTCGCACACGGCCCTTAAAACTCCCTAAAAAAAACCCTAAATTTTCGAAGGTGCATTTAGAGGCTCCTAAAAGTCCTTAAAATCCGCGAAAACCCGTCAAGCCCCTAAAACGGCCTTAAATAAAAAAAAAATCAAAGGGAGGACCTCTACCGCCAAAATTCTCCCTAAAAAAATAAATTCATCTTTTATTTAAAAAAAAAAAATAGCGATCCGTCTGGCGTCCAAATCAGCCAGAAATCGTCAACGGAAGTCACTGTGTTGACAACTAGTCGCCATCTTGTCGATATTCCATAGTTTGTTTCCGTGAGTAGGCATTTCACTTCGTCTTCGTTACAATGTAGCGTAGTTCTTTCATCGATCCAACTTGTATCATGGGGAAGTGCATTTTTCAAGAAGCTTGGGTTGAAAGTAAGGCGTTTGGGAGCTGGGTTCGTCGAGATCCAAAAGATCAGCACATGTTTTACTGCCATCTGTGCAAGCAGAGTTACCAACTTGAAAAGATGGGCGTCAAAGCGCTGGAGTCGCACCGGAAAAACAGGAGACACGCTGATTTGGCGAAGACTCTCTCATCTTCCGTTGGTATGAATCTGTTTCTAAAATATCAAGATAGTGAAGCATCAACTTCAGGCAGTGTTACTAGCAGTGCATGCACACTAGGGATCGCAAAAAAAACGGTTACTTTCATAACCGGTTTTAACCGAACAGCTGTAGCAAAAAAACGGTATCATAGTGGTGTTTACATAATTCACCAGCGGGACCTCGAGTTGGGGTGTAGGGTTACGCACGGACTGTTTTGGTTGTTGCTCTTCCGGAGTGACGAGTTCACAGAGTTCCCCCCGTTCTGAGAGTAGTGTTTTGATGTCTGCCAATAAAACAAGTTTACTCCCATACTTTAGAGCGTTTCCTCGATGCCATGTTTGATGTTTCTTTGATTTAACTGAATGTTCTTTTGAGTCCTTCTTCTTCTTCTTCTTTTCCTTTCGGCTTGTCCCGTTAGGGGTCGCCACAGCGTGTCATTTTTTGCCATCTTAGCCTATATCCTGCATCTTCCTCTCTAACCCCAACTGCCCTTATGTCTTCCCTCATCACATCCATAAACCTTCTCTTTGGTCATCCTCTTGCTCTTTTGCCTGGGAGCTCCATTCTCAGCATCCTTCTACCAATATACTCACCCTCTCGCCTCTGGACATGTCCAAACCATCGAAGTCTCCTCTCTCGAATCTTGCCTCCAAAACATCCAACTTTGGCTGTCCCTCTAATGAGCTCATTTCTAATCCTATCCAAACTGGTCACTCCGAGCGAGAACCTCAACATCTTCATTTCTGCCACCTCCATTTCTGCTTCCTGTTGTTTCTTCAGTGCCACCGTCTCTAATCCGTACATCATAGCCGGCCTCACCACTGTTTTGTAAACTTTGCCCTTCATCCTAGCAGAGACTCTTCTGTCACATAACACACCAGACACCTTTCGCCAGCTGTTCCAACCTCCTTGGACCAGTTTCTTCACTTCCTTACCACACTCACCATTGCTCTGGATTGTTGACCCTAAATATTTGAAGTCGTCCACCCTCGCTATCTCTTCTCCCTGTAGCCTCACTCTTCCCCCTCCACTTTTCTCATTCATGCACATATATTCTGTTTTACTTTGGCTAATCTTCATTCCTCTCCTTTCCAGTGCATGTCTCCATCTTTCAAAGTGTTCCTCTGCATGCTCCCTGCTTTCACTGCATATCACAATATCTGCGAACATCATGGTCCAAGGGGATGCCAGTCTAACCTCATCTGTCAGCCTATCCATTACCACTGCAAACAGGAAGGGGCTCAGAGCTGATCCCTGATGCAGTCCCACCTCCACCTTAAATTCCTCTGTCACACCTAAGGCACACCTCACCATTGTTCTGCTGCCATCATACATGTCCTGTACTATTTTAACATACTTCTCTGCCACACCAGACTTACGCATGCAGTACCACAGTTCCTCTCTTGGTACTCTGTCATAGGCTGTCTAGATCCACAAAGACACAATGTCGCTCCTTCTGACCTTCTCTGCACTTTTCAATCAGCATCCTCAAGGCAAATAATCCATCTGTGGTACTCTACTGTTGCTCGCAGATACAGACTTATGACCTGAGTCTACCTTCCACTACCCTTTCCCATAACATCATTTTTGTGGCTTATCTACTTTATTCAACAGTTGTCACAGCTCTGCAAGTCTCCTTTGTTTTTGAAAATGAGAACACTTTTCCTCCATTCTTCAGGCATCTTCTTGCCCGCTAGTATTCTGTTGAATAAGTTGGTCAAAACCTCCACAGCCACCTCTCCAAATTGCTTTCATACCTCCACTGGTTATGTCATCGGGACCAACTGCCTTTCCATTTATCATCCTTTGCAGTGCCTTCGAACTTCCCCCTTGCTAATTATTGCCACTTTCTAGTTCTTCACACTTCCCTCTTTCTACTCTTCCTTTTCTCTTATTTTCTTCATTCATCAACTTCTCAGTATTCTTTCCATCTACTTAACACACGACTGGCACCAGTCAACCCATTTCCATCCCATCTCTATCCCTCTGTCTGGCCAACTTGTAGAGATCTTTTTCTCCTTCTTTCATGTCCAACCTGGTGTACATGTCTTCATATGCCTCTTGTTTAGCCATCGCCACCTCTACCTTTGCCGTACGTCGCATCTCATTCCTTTGGCCTCTCCTCAGAACTCTCACTGTCCCACTTCTTCTTCACTCATCTCTTTCCTTGTATCACTTCCTTTATTTTCCTACCAGACGACACACCAAGTACTTTCCTGCCTTTCTCTCAGATAACCTTGGCTGTAGTTGTCCAGTCTTCCAGGAACTCCTCTTGTCTTGTCTCCATCTTTCTAATTGTTCCTCTGCATGCTCCCTGCTTTCACTGCATATCACAATATCTGCGAACATCATGGTCCAAGGGGATTCCAGTCTAACCTCATCTGTCAGCCTATCCATTACCACTGCAAACAGGAAGGGGCTCAGAGCTGATCTCTGATGCAGTCCCACCCCCACTTTAAATTCCTCTGTCACACCTAAGGCACACCTCACCATTGTTCTGCTGCCATCATACATCTCCTGTACTATTTTAACATACTTCCACAGTTCCTCTCTTGGTACTCTGTCATAGGCTTTTTCTAGAGCCACAAAGACACAATGTAGCTCCTTCTGACCTTCTCTGTACTTTTCCACGAGTATCCTCAAGGCAAATAATGCATCTGTGGTACTCTTTCTAGGCATGAAACCATACTGTTGCTCGCAGATACTTACTTCTGTCCTGAGTCTAGCCTCCACTACTCTTTCCCATAACTTCATTGTGTGGCTCATCAACTTTATTCCTCTATAGTTCCCACAGCTCTGAACATCCCCTTTGTTCTTAAAAATGGGAACTAGAACACTTTTCCTCCATTCTTCAGGCATCTTTTCGCCCGCTAGTATTCTGATGAATAACTTGGTCAAAAACTCCACAGCCATCTCTCCAAATTGCTTCCATACCTCTACCGCTATGTCCTCAGGACCAACTGCCTTTCCATTTTTCATCCTTTGTAGTGCCTTTCTCACTTCCCCCTTAGTAATCATTGCCACTTCCTGGTCCTTCACACTTGCCTCTTCAACCCTTCCTTCTCTCTCATTTTCTTCATTCATCAACTTCTCAAAGTATTCTTTCCATCTATTTAGCACACTACTGGCACCAGTCAACACATTTCCATCTCTATCCTTAATCACCCTAACCTGGTGCACATCCTTCCCATCTCTATCCCTCTGTCTGGCCAACCTGTAGAGATCCTTTTCTCCTTCTTTCGTGTCCAACCTGGGGTACATGTCTTCATATGCCTCTTGTTCAGCCTTTGCCACCTCTACCTTTGCCCTACGTCGCATCTCGATGTACTCCCTTCGCCTCTCCTCAGTCCTCTCAGTATCCCACTTCTTCTTCGCTAATCTCTTTCCTTGTATGACTCCCTGTATTTTGGGGTTCCACCACCAAGTCTCCTTCTCCCCTTTCCTACCAGATGACACACCAAGTACTCTCCTGCCTGTCTCTCTGATCACCTTGACTGTCGTCGTCCAGTCTTCCGGGAGCTTCGGTTGTCCATCGAGAGCCTGTCTCACCTCTTTCCGGAAGGCCGCACAACACTAATGTCAATCAATGTTCTTTTGAGTCCAACTTTACTTTAACAGCGAAACTTGAAAAAGGTGGAAATGATGTTGAAAAAAATTGCGGAATGTGGAGTACCGGAACCGGAAGAAATGATTGGAAATTTTAACCGATTTCGAAAGTCCGATTTCGGTTTAAAAAAAAAAAAAAAAAAAAACGAAAGCCGGTTACAACCGTTTATTTGTAACCGGTTGCGATCCCTAATGCGCACCTACAGTTGTCGAGCCAGAAGTCATGCTTTATGAACGTAGTTCAATACACGAAGACGGACTCGTTAAAGGCAGAGATCGTGTGGACTTTAAAAGTGATCTGCAGCCATTACAGTTACAAGTCTTGTGAAAATAATTCGAAAGTGTTTGCAGTCATGTTCCCAGACGGTGACATTGCTAAAAACTACCACTGTGGGGAAAGGAAGACTTCGTACCTGGCTACATTTGGCATCGCTGGCCACTTTTCATCTGAACTGCCTCAAAGCCAAAAAAGCCAGAATAGAGACTGACATATCAACGCTTATTAAGAAGGCTGACAGGCTGTGTGAGGAGGCAGAAGAAAAGAGGAATCTGAGGTTTATCACCGAGGCCAATGGACTCAGAGGCAGAGCAAAGGACAAGAGAGCCACTTTGGCACCTCTGCAGCAACAAATAGAAGAGGCACTGGGTAGGCTCAAAGAGCTAGAGTAGGGGTGCTGAAACAGACATCAGTCGAAGACATTTGTGTATGTAGTTGCAATCGTAGTTGGAATCTGTTTTTCTCTATACTGTTACGTGAAGACGTTGACAATGGTCATATCAATGAGAACTACCACAAGGGGTGACGGGTGATGACTGTCACAGGTACTGAGGTACTGGAACATTTGATGAACCAAGAACAGTTGATGGCACCATTGGGTGAGTCTTTTTTCCTTACTCTTGATTTCTCACGATGGCCCTAAATTTTTCGTGTCAGCCCCTAAGAATTCCCTTAAATTTTTTTGGTCAGACTGAGTGTGAACCCTGTTTAGGAACTCCAGGTAAATCTCATCAAACCCCAGGGCTCTGCCACCAAGGAGCATTTTAACCACCATGTGGTGTTGGTGGAATTGAAGTCTTCAAAGTATTCTCCCCACCGACTCAACATCCCGAGTTGAGGTCAGCAGCCCCCATCCCCACTATACACAGTCGTGACGGTGCAATGCTTCCCTCTCCTGAGATGCCGGACGGTCAACCAGAATTCTCTCAAAGCCGTCCTGAATTTGTTCTCCATGGCCTCACCAAACTCCTCCCACGCCCGGGTTTTTGCCTCAGTGACCACCGAAGCTGCATTCCGCTTGGCCAGCCGGTATCTATCAGCTGCCTTGGGAGTCCCACAAGCCAGAAATGCCTGTTAGGACTCCTTCTTCAGCTTGACAGCATCCCTCACTGTTGGTGTCCACTAACGTGTTTGTGGGTTGCCGCGACGACAGGCACCGATCAGCTTACAGCCACAGCTCCAGTAGGCCGCCTCAGCGTTGGAGGTGCGGAACATCGTCCACCCGGACTCAATGTCCCCCGCCTCCTCCGGGACGTGAGCAAATTTCTTTCGGAGCTGGGAGTTGAAATTCCTTCTGACAGGAATCTGCCAGCCATTCCCAGCAGATCCTCACAATCCGTTTGGGCCTGCCTCGTCTGACTGGCATCTTCCCCCACCATCAGAGCCAACTCACCACCAGGTGGTGATCAGTTGACAGCTCCGCCCCTCTCTTCACCCGAGTGTTGAAGACATGCAGTCACAAGTCCGATGGCATGACCACAAAGTTGATCTTCGAACTGCGCCCTAGGGTGTCCTGGTGCCAGGTGGACGTGAACACCCTTATGCCTGAACATTTTGTTTGTTATGGACAATCTGTGATGAGCACAGACGTCCAGTAACAGAACACCACTTGAGTTCTGATAGGGGGGACCAATCTTCCCAATCATGCCCTTGCAGGTCTCACTCTCAATGCCCACGTGGGCATTGAAGTCCCCCAGCAGAATGATGGAGTCGCCAGAGGGGGTGCTCTCCAGCACTCCCTTTAAGAACTCCAAAAAGGGTGGGTACTCTGCACTGCTGCTTGGTGCATAACCACAAACAATAGTCAGGACCCGTCCCCCTACCTGCAGGCGGACCGAGGCTACCCTCTCATCCACCGTAGTAAACCCCAACGAGGCGGGGGGCAATAAGTATACCCACACCTGCTCGGCGTCTCTCCCAGTGGTCAACTCCAGAGTGGACCAGAGTCCAACCTGTTGTTTAAACCACAGGATGAATTATGCAAATGAAGGGACAAGAGAGGTCTTCAATTTGGCTCTCGAGGAGAAACGGGTTTGAATAACCAGCTGGAACGCCTACACCTGTTCTGAGTCAGTCTCACCAGTGTCCCTCTTTTTATTTGTTTCTCGAAACAACAGGGTCACAGGATGATAAAGCAGATTAAGGAACAGATGACATTAACACAAAGACAAATTCCAAGATGAACATAATGGTGAATGCCAATACAGAGATGAATACGAAGGAGACATAACAATGGTGAATGCCAATGTAGAGATGAATACTAAGGAGACATAACAATGGGGAATGCCAATCCAAAGGTGAATGCTGAAGAGACATTTTTATTAATGGTGTTGAGTATCTGTTCTGCAAGGGGGTGCATCATTCTTCAAGCTGTCACTGGGTTATACTCCACGTCACACAGCTGCTTGGAAGGAGAACGAGGACAATAGAACAATACCAAAAGCGAACAACAAAAAAAGCAAGAATAATAAAGACAAGTACATGATGAAAGAATAGATCTAAGATTTCCCTCCTGATTATTAAGTTTTTGCACAAATTATTTTCTCATCTAGTAACTTCTTCAAATGATTTTCAGTTACAGAATCATTTTTATGAAAACAAATACACGACCCTCGAAGGAAAAATGTTTTTACTCATAGTCTGGGTCTGGAAACAAATCAGTCAACATTGATTAAAAAAATCATCATTCCCATAATTCTCATTGAAGTTCTTTATTATTAAAGGATACATTTCCGCCACTTGTTCCTTCATGGGTGAGATGATTGTGTTAGTCAATCTTATAATGAGAGAACGTAGACAGGGTATACAACAACATCCACACAAGGTCAAGATTGCGCCAAAAACAGCAATTGACACCAATATTGAGGACATAAGGGCTTTGTATTTTTCAAAGGCATTCATCCAGGAGTCCCACATGGAGGTGTCAACACCAGAATGCTAACCCATCTTAGCGTTAAGAGTTCCGAGTCCCTTTATGGCTTCGTGAGACTCCAACTTCTGTCTTGTTAGGAATAAATGTGCAACATTGATCTCCGAACGTAGCACATACTCCTCCCTTCTCAGTCAACATATCAACAGCTTTACTGTTTTGGAATGCCATAAGTGATGTAGCAGACAACTGTTCATGCACAGCTTCAAACCTTCTCTGTGTCCAATTGCCCAATTTTTGTATGTTGTAATGAATGTAGTTGATGCAATCTACATTCTAATTGGTTGTGTGTGAAATCTTCCTCTTTTTTTGCCCAGGATCACCTTGTGGGTTATGTTTCTCACAGATCAAACATGCTTGACAAAACAAAAATTAATAGTTGATAAAACCACAAGTTGTATAATGTTACTGTACCTTTGTCAACATCCCTCCTGTTGAGACATGCGACTTTCCATTACTCAAAATTGTTGCCCATCTATATAAGTTTTTGGGTAGAATGGGTTTTTGTTCTGTGCTAACATAAACTCCATCCTTTTGTATTGCCCCTTGTTTGTGCCAATAATCCTCTTCTATTAGACTCTGCTGTTGTATATCAATGATTGTCTGGTTGTCCAAATATTGTTGTGACACTATTTCTTTCAGCCCCAAAAATGGTTTCGTAGCTGCTTCTTTTGCTGTTTTATCTGCAAAATCATTCCCTCTTGAGACAAAATCTGTTTTGTGTGTGTGTGTGCTGTACATTTGCAGATGGCTAGTTGCTGAGGGAGTTGAACTGCAGTTAGGAGCTCTTTTAGCAGCTGTGCATGGGTGACTGGTTTTCCTGTTGCCGTAAACATTTTTATTTGCCCAGTATTTGGAGAATACATGCACTGTAGAATAGGCGTATTGGCTATCTGTATAAATTGTTGCTTTTTTTCCTTTCATTAATTTACATGCTTTAGTTAATGACACTAATTCTGCTGCTTGTGCTGAATAAGATGGTGGTCACGATTTTGCTTTCAACACTTTGTCTTGTGTAACTACTTCTTACTAGTTTTGTTTTTTCCAAATTCATCTTGACGAGATGAACCATTCACAAAAAGTATTTGACCATCATTTAATGGCTGATCTGTTAATTCTGGTCTACTTTATGCTGTTTGTTTTGCTTCAGCTTGACAGTCATGTGGTTCCCCGTGTTGGGGTAGCGGTATTAAGGTTGCTGGGTTTAGTGTTGTGCATGTTTCTAAAGTGAGATGTGGTTGAGACAGCAATATTGTTGTTAGATCCATTGTTTTATCATCTGTCTCTATTACTTTTGCTTTTTTTGTTGTTCGCTTTTGGTATTGGTCTATTGTCCTTAGTTCTCCTTCCAAGCGGCTGTGTGACATGGAGTATAACCCAGCGACACCTTTTGGAGTGATACTCCTCAAAACCATTGTTATAAATGTCTCTTTAGCATTCACCTTTGTATTGGTATTCACCATTATTTCTCCCGAGTATTCATCTCTATATTGGTATTCACCATTGTTTTTTCTCCCGAGTATTCATCTCTATATTGGCATTCACCATTGTTTTTTCTCCCGAGTATTCATCTCTATATTGGCATTCAGCATTGTTATGTCTCCTTAGTATTCATCGCTACATTGGCATTCAGCATTGTTATGTCTCCTTAGGATTCACCTCTGTATTGGCATTCACCATTGTTATGTATATCTTGGTATTTGTCTTTGTGTTGGTAATGTCATCTGTTCCTTCATCTGCTTTATCATCCTGTCACCCTTTTGTTTTGACAAATTAATAAAAATAGGTACACTGGTGAGACTGACTCGGAACAGGTATTGCCGTTGCAGCTGGTCATTCAAACCCGTTTCTCCTCTAGAGCCAAATTGAAGACCTCTCTTGTCCCTTCATTTGCATAATTCATCCAGCGGTTGGGTTTAAACCCAACACAAACCCTCTCAAAAGGAGTGTTGCCAGAGCCCAAGTGGTGCGTAGAGGAGAGTCCGATATCTAGGAACTTATAGACCTCACACACCAACTCGGGCTCCTTTCCTGTCAAAGAGGTGACATTCCATGTCCCTCGAGGGAGTTTCTGTAGCTGGGAATTGGATCGCCAAGGCCACCGCCCAGCTCACATTCCACCCGACCCCTATGGCCCCTCTCACAGGTGGTGAGCCCATGGGAAGGGAGACCCATGTTACCCTTTCGGGCTGTGCCCAGCCGAGCCCTATGGGAGCAAGCCCGGCCACCAGGCGCTTGCTTTCGAGCCCCACCTCCAGACCTGGCTCCAGAGTAGGGCCCCGGTGACCCGCATCCACGCAAGGGAAACCTAGATCCATTATTTTTACTCATCATAGATGGGCGTTTATGGAGTCATGCTTTGTCTGTTCCTCACCTAGGACCTGTTTGACAAGGGTGACTCTACAAGGGACGTGAAGCAGGGAGGATGCAGAGGAACAATTAGAAAGATGGAGACATGCACTGGAAAGGAGAGGAATGAAGATTAGCCGAGGTAAAACAGAATATATGTGCGTGAATGAGAAAGGTGAAGAGGGAAGAGTGAGGCTACAGGGAGAAGAGATAGCGAGGGTGGAGGACTTCAAATATTTAGGGTCAACAATCCAGAGCAATGGTGAGTGTGGTAAGGAAGTGAAGAAACGGGTCCAAGCAGGTTGGAACAGCTGGTGAAAGGTGTCTGGTGTGTTATGTGACAGAAGAGTCTATGCTAGGATGAAGGGCAAAGTTTAAAAAACAGTGGTGGTGAGGCTGGCAGCGGTACCCACTAGTGGACTCGTTTGTTTCCATTAGTTTTACCTCCGGAAAGGTAGCTCGTTGTTCCTTCGTGTTGGCCAAAATGCCGGCTCATTGCATTGCTGAACATTGTTTGAACACTCGGGAGAATGGAATTACCCTTCTTGTTTTCCTTTCGGCTTGTCCCGTTAGGGGTCGCCACAGCTTGTCATCTTTTTCCATTTTAGCCTATCTACCACTTTTTATTCTATTATTCACATACTCCCAACATTGATGGCATCTTAAAGCAACAGGATTTTTTTTTTTTTACTATTGCCATTATTATTGAGAGTAAACAGAATCAGCATGTCTAGCTCGTTTTTTGGTCTATGCTGCCCAGACTGTGTTGGTAACTAAAGGTTAAAGCCCCACTGACACCTCCTCTTCTTTTCCTTTCGCCTTGTCCCGTTAGGGGTCGCCACAGCGTGTCATCTTTTGTCATCTTAGCCTATCTCCTGCATCTTCCTCTCTAACCCCAACTGCCCTCATGTCTTCCCTCACCACATCCATAAACCTTCTCTTTGGTCTTCCTCTCGCTCTTTTGCCTGGCAGCTCCATCCTCAGCACCCTTCCACCAATCTACTCACTCTCTCGCCTCTGAACATGTCCAAACCATCGAACTCTGCTGTTTCGAATCTTGTCTCCAAAACATCCAACTTTGGCTGTCCTTCTAATGAGCTCATTTCTAATACTATCCAACCTGCTCACTCCAAGCAAGTACCTCAACATCTTCATTTCTGCTACCTTCCGTTCTGCTTCCTGTTGTTTCCTCTGTGCCACAGTCTCTAATCCGTACATCATGGCTGGCCTCACCACTATTTACATTGTAAACTTTGCCCTTCATCCTAGCAGAGACTCTTCAACCAAAACTACCGCAATAGCGCGGCGACGACTCATCACACAGGTTACAAAAGACCCCACTATATCCAAAGTACTGCAGGCCTCCCTTGCCTCTGTTCAGTTTGGAGTTTCTAACCAAACTGTAGCTTGTATTGGTTTGGATAAAAGTGTAAATAATTTTGGGGAAAGAAAGTAGACGCATGGCTTTACTTCCGAGTTCACTGAACGTTGGCAGGTTACAATCAAAACTACCTTGGTTTTTGTGGAGGGGCTTTATCTCTTTTTACAGCTCTGATTTAATTATTGAATGTCACCATTTTTAGCACTAAATACACTGTTAATGGAGACCCGATCTAGATGTCCCAGAAAACCCCAATCTCTGTTAATCAGATGCACCTGTGTGAGGTCGTTAGCTGCATAAAGACACCTGTCCACCCCATAAAATCAGTAAGATTCAAACTTGCAACATGGCCTAGATCAAAGAGCTGTCCAAAGACACCAGAGACAAAATTATACAACACCACATGGCTGGAAAGCGCTACGGAGAAATTGCCAAGCAGCTTGGTGACAAAAGGTCCATTGTTTGCTCAATCATTAAAAAATGACAAAGTCCCTCCCAGTGTGTCCTGAGTCGTCCCGGGGGTCTCTATCCGGTGGGACACTGAGCCCCTCCCGGATGACCAAGCTTCTCACCTTATCGCTAAGGGAGAGCCCAGATACCGTGTGGAGGAAACTCATTTCGGCTGTTTGTATGCGCGATCTTGTTCTTTCGGTCACGACCCACACCTCATGACCATGGGTGAGATCGACTGATAAATTGAGAACTTCGCCTTTCGACTTAGCTGCCTCTTGACCAAAACAAACGGATGCAAAGTCCGCATCACTGCAGCCGCTGCGCGGATCTGCTTGTGAATCTCCCGCTCCAATCTCCCCTCACTCGTGAACAAGACCCCAACATACTTGAACTCCTCCACTTGGGGCAAGATCTCATCCCTGACCTGGAGAGGGCATGCCACCCTTTTCCGACTGAGGACCATAATCTCAGATTTGGAGGTGCTGAGTCTCAGCTCAGCCGCTTCTCACACTGCTGCGAAACGATCCGGTGAATGTTGGAGACCACGGCTTGATGAAGCCAACAGAACCACATCATCTGCAAAGAGGTGCAATTCTGAGGTCACCAGACCGGACACCCCCTACGCCTTGGCCGCACTTGGAAATTCTGTCCATAAATTATGAACAAAATCCTTGACAAAAGGCAGTCTTGGAGGAGTCCAACTATCACTGGAAACGAGTCCACTTATTGTCGGCAATGCGGGCGAAAGTTTGACACCGGTTGTACAGGGACAGAAAAGCCCACATCAGGGGGTTCAGAACCCAGTTCTCCCGGGGGGGAAAAAAAAACAAAAAAAAAACACAGGACTCCCCAAAAGACAGGGTCGAACGCCTTCTCCAAGTCCAAAAAACACATCGAGACTGGTTTACCGAACTCTCATGCACCCTGGAGGACCCTGTCATGGGTGGAGAGCTGGTCCACTGTTCCACGGCCAGGACGAAAACCACATTGCTCATTTTGAATGCGAGATTCGACTTCCCGATGGACCCTCCTTCCCACACCCCTGAATAGAGTTTACCAGGGAGGCTGAGGAGTGTGATACCCCTGTAGTTTCAACACACCCTCCACCATGTTCTTAAAAAGGGAGAAGACTACCCAGTCTGCCACTCCAGAGGCACTGTCCCCGATATCCATGCGATGTTGCAGAGGCGTGTCATCCAGGACAGCCCCACAACATCCACAGCCTTCAACAACTCTGCGTGAATCTCATCAAACCCCGGGGCACTGCCACCTAGCAGCTTTTTACCCCTAGATAGAGGACCCCGCCTCAGAAAACCCAGACTCTGCTTCCTCATGAGAAGGCATTGGTGAAATTGAGGAGCTCTTCAAAGTATTCCCCCCACTGACTCACAACATTCTACTTTGCGTTTTTTTTTTTCACATTTCGTGGAGTGTTCTGGTCCCCATTAACCGCGAAAAAAGAGGGATTACTGTATCCCAGTTTTTTTGTGGTTTTGTTGTAGTAAATTTTGGCTCATCCAGTTATTCATCTACTTTAGACAGTTGCACAACACCTCAATTGGAGACATTGCTACATATAACTGTGTCATCTGCGTAGCCATGATAGTCACAACTAAAGTTCTGGGAAATTTGGCCCAAGAGTATTATTAGAACAGGAGGGGTCCAAGAACTGATGCTTAAGGGACCCCATATGTTATTGCCATTTGTTGAGATTGAGGACTTGGTGGTGACAACGTTGCTCCTTTCTTCCAGGTAGGATATGAACCATTTAAAGAGCTTTATATTTACTCCTACCCATGCAGTATTTCCAACCTATTTAGCAGTGTATTGTGATCTCCGGTATCAAAAGCAGGACTGAGATCCAACAAGACCAAAATTGACACCTTTCCTGAGTCATTATTCAATCATATCATTGACCACTTTGATAGGGGCCGATTCTGCTCTGTGATAAATTTGGAAACCTGGTTGAAATTTGTCAAAAAGTTCATTTAAATTCATGTAATTGCTGAGTTGATTAAAAAAAAATTGCAACAGTCTTGGCTATAGCTTGCCAACACGGAAGCATCCAGTGCTGTGATTTTCAGAAGAGGCTTATTCGCAGCTACTTTAAGAACTTTAGAGAGCCAGCCTGAAATGAGCAATTTATTGCTGCAAATCAGCAAGCACTGATTTCACAATAGTTTTGAAAAAGTCCGATGGTGTTCAGTCAAAACAGCCCATTGATGGTTTGAGCTGCTGAACAGTTTTCTCAAGTTTTTTGGCCAACAAGTCAAACTCTGACATGGTAATAGAGCTTTCCCTGGGTGGCTTCAGATGTAGTACCATTGTGTCATTGTGTTGATTTGTGCTATTTAAACTGGTGAATTGGATATTTTCACAAAAATAATAGGCAAACTCATCACATTTATCAGTTCTGTTCTGGGTCTGGAGTTCTAGAATGATCTGATTCAGGGGGATTGTGAGGTTGTCAACCACAGTAAACAGAGTGAAACTACTGTTGAAGTTCTTATTGATGATTTCTTAAAAGTGTTCCTGTCTAGCCCAACTAACTTAAAATTCCAATGATACCATTTGTAGATGTCATTGTCAATTTGGAGTTTAGTTTTTCTCCTCATCCATTTTGCTTTCCTACACTTTAATTTAGAGCTCTTGACCATCATTCTGCTCCTTCATGATGTTTTAGGTCGCTTTAAGACAGTCTCGGTTTTAACAGAAGTGACTATAAGTGAAATTGTCCATAAGTTCATCAACTGTCTCAGCATTCACAATCTGTGGCACAGCCAGTCTCCACATCATTAGTGGCAGTTCTCTCTTTTATGTACCTTTTCCTTATAGAGTTAGATATTTTCTGAAGTTTTGGAAGAATCTCTAATTAAAAAAATACACAAAAATAGTCAGAAATAGCCATATCCATAATGTCAGTCGATAGAATTTCAACATCCTTAGAGATGACCAGGTCTAAGATGATAAAATACATAAGAGTGTGAGTTGGACTCTTAATATGTTGAAAGGGGTCAAATGTGTTTAGAGTGGCACAAAGTTGTTTTTTCCATGTTATTGTCAACATGAATGTTAAAGTCCTCTATGACAAAATAGTTGTCGTTACAAATAATTGACAGCAGTAATGCAAAAGCTTACATTAATTT
Organism: Syngnathoides biaculeatus; assembly: GCF_019802595.1. Taxonomy (NCBI): domain Eukaryota; kingdom Metazoa; phylum Chordata; class Actinopteri; order Syngnathiformes; family Syngnathidae; genus Syngnathoides; species Syngnathoides biaculeatus. Next base: position 6,038,467 of record NC_084661.1, read on the forward strand.
TCCATTATATGTTGGAGGTTGATAAATTATAGCAACAATTATTTTTGGTCACCTTGAGCTAAAAAAAAATCACATTCAAAGGAGCTAAAATAACCCAGAATAATTTTTTTACACTGAAATAATGACTGAAAAATAACAGCAATACCACCGCCTTTTTTTCCATATTCGTCACTTGTTCACAAAAAAAGAATTGGATTATGGAGGCCACTGTGCTCCTAAAACTTTAAAGGTCAAGTGTCATGTTTATAAACATTCTAAACTAGATATTGTAATGAAAAACACATATTATTCACTTCAATGTCTATACGAAAAAATAAATCTGATCGGAGAGCGCGTCATCAATGCGCAAAGTTGCGGAAGTCTCATTCGACATTCAAGTGGTCGCCATATTGGCAGCATCCTCTGTCCGTGACTTCACAGTGGGACATTCGACATTGAAAACACGCTGTGCCACCAACTACGGGAGACGAACAATAGATATTCAGATTTTTCCAACACCCCTTCTGACACGGAAGCTCTTTTCAAAGAAGAGAACATCTCACAACCGAGTGAAGTGACCGGGGAAATATACCCTATCGTTTCGAGCCATATTTAGAAATGTGGATCATGGCCAAACCGCATGTGGCCAAATCACCTCCACGCCGGTGATAAACAAGGCCGCCTGGGATCGATGACGACAACGCGGCCAAACTGCCTCCCCGTCCGATCCACTTCCTCGGTGGTGACACAAATACGTCACCCGCGAGTGACAACGACGACGCCATGGCCAGACCGCCTCCCCATCTGATCCACCTCCACGGTGGAGATGAGCCACTGCGGCCTGGTACCACGAAAAGCCACCACGGCGCCACGCGTCCGCCGATCACGGCTTTGGCTGGGGGGTGGCACATCGACACATTTAGCACCCCTGACTTACGAATATGTCCCGCCCCCAACTATTACTTTTTTTTTTTTTTTTAGTAGCTGTATACGCATCTACCTGTCATTTGGAACCCACGAAGCTCTTGGCCTTTGCACCCGTGCAAACCATTTTTCACAACGAACTGGGTCTTTTAGAAAAGTATGAAAAGCGAATCCATCCTCCCGAGTGTTCCAGCAATATCCAGCAACACAACGAACCGGCATTTTGGCTAACACGAAGGAACAAAGAGCTACCTTCCCGCATGTAAAACTAATAGAAACATACAAGTCTGCTTGAGTGTGCTACTGCCCTGTACGTCACTTCCTGCTTCTTCTCAAAAACAAATCCCTCGAGAGGATTTTCATGGCGGGAGTTACAAAAATCCATATACGTTAAAATCATGTTTTATGGTGAAAAAACGGATGGGTCCCTAACTGCTGCCCTTTTTTCATTAATAACATACTAAATATCATGCATTTCAAGGTAGTGGACCTTTAACCATGGCAGTTTTTTTTTTGTTTTTTTTTTTGTAACCTTGCAGCGCTTATACAGACAGATGGATTTCTTCTCCAATCAATTCCAGTCAGTAAATGCAGCTGGATTCTATTAAAGGTGGAGAATCATCTCAAAGACAATCAGAAGTAATGGTTAATTTAAATATGAGTGTCACGACAAAGGGTCTGAATTGTTTTGGCTGTGTGTTATTTCAGTTTTTCAGATTTAATCAATTTGAAAACTTTTAGGATTTTTTTTTCTTTCTCAATATAGGTTGCTGTGTGTACATTCATGAGAGAAAAAACTACAAGAAAAATGATTTTTGCAGATGGCTGAAAGATCTTGTTTTTAATCGGCTTGTCCTGTGAGGGGTCGCCACATCACTTCTCTTTGGTCTTCCTCTCGCTCTTTTGCCTGGCAGCTCCATCCGCAGCACCCTTCTACCAATATAGTCACTCTCTTGCCTCTGGACATGTCCAAGGCATCGAAGTCTGCTCTCTCGAAACTTGTCTCCAAAACATCCGACTTGGGCTGTCCCTCTAATTAGCTCATTTCTAATCCAATCCAACCTGCTCACTCCGAGAGAGAACCTCACCATCTCAATTTCTGCCACCTCCAGTTCTGCTTCCTGTTGTCTCTTCAATGGCACCGTCTCTAATCCATACATCATGACCGGCCTCAGCATGTTTTATAAACTCTGCCCTTCATCCTAGCAGAGATGCTTCTGTCACAAAACACACCTAACACCTTCCGCCAACTGTTCCAACCTGCTTGGACCCATTTCTTCACTTTCTTACCACACTCACAATTCCTCTGTATTGTTGACTCCAAGTATTTGAAGTCGTCCACCCTCGCGATCTCTTCTCCCTGGAACCTCACTCTTCCCCCTGCATCCTTCTCATTCGCGCACATATTTTCTGTTTTACTTCGGCTCATCTTCATTTCTCCCCTTTCCAGTGCCTGCTTCCATCTTTCTAATTGTTCCTTCACCTGATCCCTGGTTTCACTGCATATCACAATATCATCTGTGACATCATAGTCCAAAGGTAATACAGTCTAAGCTCATCTGTCAGCCTATCCATTACTACCGCAAACAGGAAGAGGCTCAGAGCGGATCCCTGATGCAGTCCCACCTTGACCTTAAATTCTTCTGAGACACCTACGGTATATCTCACCACTGTTTTGGTGTCCTCATAAATTTCCTGCACCAGACATGCACATGCAGTACCACAGTTCCTCTCTTGGTACTCTGTCATGGGCTTTTTCTCAGTCTACAAAGACACAATGTAGCTCCTTCTGACCTTCTCTCTACTTTTCCACGAGCATCGTCAAGACAAATAATGCATTTGTGGTATTCTTTCTACGCATGAAACCATAATTTCTTGCAGATACTTCTGTCCTGAGTCGAGCCTCCACTACTCTTTCCCATAACTTCATTGTGTGGCTCATCAACTTTATTCCTCTATTGTTCCCACAAATCTGAACATTGCCTGTTATTAAAGACGTAAACTAGCACACTTTTCCTCCATACTGCTGAAATCTTCTCGCGCGCTAGTCTTCTGTTGAAAAAAGTTAGTCAAAAGCTCCACAGCCACCTCTCCAAATTGCTTCCATACCTCCACAGGTTTGTCATCAGGACCTTTCCTTTCCATTTTTCATCTTCTTTAGTACCTTTCTAACTTCCCCCTTCCTAATCATTGCCACTTCCTGGTCCTTCACACCTGCCTCTTCTACACTTCCTTTTCTCTCATTTTCTTCATTCATCAACTTCTCAAAGTATTCTTTCCATCTATTTAGCACACTACTGGCACTAGTCAACACATCTCCATCTCTATTCTTAATCAGCCTTACCTGCAGTGCATCCTTCCCATCTCTATCCCTCTGTCTGGCCAACGTGTAGAGATCCTTTTCTCCTTCTTTTGTGTCCAATCTGGTATACATATTGTCATACACCTTCTATTTAGCCTTCGACACTTCTACCTATGTCGCATCTCAATGTATTCCTTTGGCCTTTCGTCTCCTCCCATTTCTTACCTAGAGGCACACCAAGTACTCTCCTGCCTGTGTCTTTGATCACCTTGGCTGTAGTAGCCCAGTCTTCCAGGAGCTCCTCCTGTCCACAGAGAGCCTGTCTGACCTCTTTACAAAAGGCACAACATTCTTCCTTTCTCAGCTTCCACCACATGGTTGTCTGCTCTACCTTTGACTTTTTACTCTTCCTACCCACCACCAGAGTCATCCTACACAGCACCATGTGTAGCTGTCGAGCTACACTCTACCACTACCTTATAGTTAGTAACCTCCTTCAGTTTACACTACTGCCATTTCCATCCTTTTTGCAAAGTCCACCACCATCTGTTCCTCCAAGTTCCTTTCCTGGATGCCGTACTTACCCATCACTTTTTCATCACTCCTGTTTCCTTCACCAACATGTCAATTCCTTGTTGAGACCCTTCTGTTCCAGAACACACCTGACACCTTCCTCCAACTGTTCCAACCTGTTTGGGCCGGTTTCTTCACTTCTTTACCACACTCACCATTGTTCTACACTGTTGACCCCAAGTATTTGAATTCATCGACCCTTGCTATCTCCTCCCTGTCGCCTCACTCTTCCCCCAACACTCCTGTCATTCATGCACATATATTCTGTCTTACTTTGGCTAATCTTCATTCCTCTCCTTTCCACTGCATGGCGCCACATTTTTAACAGTTGCTCTCTCTGCTTTGACTCCAGATCAGTGTCATCTGCAAACATCATGGTCCACACGCATTCCAGTCTAACCTCAGTTCCTCTCAGGGTACTCTTTCTGTAGATCCACAAGGATACAGTCTTGCGTCTTCTGACCTTAGCTATACATTTCCATCAACATCCTCAAGGCAAATGATGCATCTGTGGTACTCTTTCTAGGTATAAAACCATTGTTTCTTGCAAATACTGTACTTGTGTCCTGAATCCAGACTCCACTACTTTTTCCCATAACTTCATTGTGTAACTAATTTATAATAATTCTATAATTCCTGCAAGTCTGCAAACCACCATTCTTAAAAATGGACATCAGCACACTTTTCTCTCATTCCTCATGCATCTTCTCACCTCCTAGAATTATATTAAATAATATGGTCAAAAACTTCTCAGCCACCTGTCCTCAATGGTACAATATTTCCACAGGAATGTCTTCATGAACAACTGCCTTTCCATTTTTTATTCTCTTTTAATGCCTTCCTAACTTCCCCCTTAATAAATATGGCCACTGCCTGACATTGACAGGAAGTGCAGAGGCTGGAGCTTTGGCTTTGTATGGCTAATACAACCTAGAGCTGAACACACTAAAGACTGTAGAGATCATCAATCAATCAAATCATCAATCAATCAAATCGATCAAAAGCCTTTCTCATTTTATGACTGTGCATCCAATGAAATAATGAGTGCTTCTCCACAAGGTGCAGGCACATATAAAACAGAATAAACAGAACATCTTGGGTAAAAACAACAGATTAAATCAATTCACACATGAATGCACAGTTATTGCGAAAAGAACTCAACATCAATAAATAAAGTGTATTTTTCAGTATTATTCCCCCTGTCCAGGCCTTGGTAAGATTAAAACCAACAAACACAAACAAGAAGTGTAGTTCCATATTTTTTCATTACAGTGCTGTTACGTTTAGTGGCTTTAAGTTCAAGGAGTTGATGGCTCTTGAGGGGGAGGGGGGGGACTGTCCATGAGTCTTGTCCGCGTTTTAAGGGATGTGTACTACTTGCCAGAGGGTAGCGGGCTGAACAGTCTATGACACTGTTAGTAGCTCTCATGTGAAAATGGGAGTTAGCATTGTCCTCTGGGGAGGGCAGAGAGCAACCAGTGATCTTTTGGGCTCTGTTGATCACTCTTTGCAGCGCTTTCCTGTCCTCTGTTGTACAGCCAGCATCCCTGTAGACAGACTCATCTCCTTTTGAGACGAGCCTGATCATGGTGGTATCATCAGCAAACTTGATCACGGAGTTGCTGGGATGTGCTGATCTGCAATCACATGTGTACAGAGAGTATGGGAGAAAGCTCATTTCACAACCTTGAGGGGACCCGGTGCTGAGGGTGATTGAAGAAGAGACGTATGGGCCAGGTCTGACAATGTGGATGGTTTGTTAGAAAGTCTTTAATCCACAGGAGATAGTCTCAGGAGGGTTTGTCAACCAAAATACCTGGGGTGATGGTATTATACCCCGAGCTAAAGTCTATGAAAAGCATCCTCACATATTCCATTGGTGTTCCAGGTGGCACAGTGCAGTGTGGAAAGCTATTGTCATAGCATCCTTGGTAGACCGATTTCCTCTGTCGGCAAAATGGTAGGGCTCGAGTGAGAGAAGAAGTGAGCCCCTTATGTGGCGTGCAAATAGCCTCTCAAATTACTTCATGATCACAGGTGTGAGTGCAACAGGCCTGTAATCATTGAGACTGTCAATGACTGATTTTTGGGGTACGGGGATGATTGTTGCAGATTTCAGTCAGGAGGGAATGGCAATGTTGCAGGGAGCTGTTGAAGATTTTTGTGAAAACACTTGTCAGCTGATCAGCACTGGCTTTCAGTAACTTCCCTGGCACTCCATCTGGGCCAGCAGCTCTCCCGTTGTTTTCCTGAGCACACATCTCACGTCATGTTCCTGAAGCGTCAGTGTGCTGTTGATGGGAGGTGGTGGTGATGAGGCTGAATTTGATCTGTCCGTTTTAAAACAAGCAAAGAAACAGTTTAGTTCCTCTGCCAGCATGGCATTTGTTTTTCAGGCACACATCTGGTTATTTTTCTTGTACTTGATGTGTTTAAATTGTTCCCACATCTTGTTATTTTCTGTGCAGCACTCCTCACTATTTCTTTTGTAGGCCACGTTGGCCACTCTGGTGCCTCTCTTTAAGTTAGCTCTGGCAGCACTGTACTGTGCCTTGTCCCCTGACCTGAAGGTGGTGTTGCAGTGTCTCGGGAGTGCCTTAGTCTCTCTGGTCATCCAGGATTTTTGGTTGGGGAATACCCGGATCCGCCTATTGACAGTCAGTGTTTTTGCAGTTTTTGTCGTTAGATCAGTATCTGTGTTTCTAGAGGTTCAGGTGTTCATATAATTCCCAAGCACTGCATAAAAAAACAGTCCTACAGCGGTGAGAATGCACTTTTAGGCCATGTTGTAATATTCTATGTTTGAGGCCTTGTTTGATTTTGCAGGGGGATGTATGTTGGCGTAAGGGTGACACAAACATGATCGGATCCAGCAAAATAGGGAATAGGGTCGGTCCTTTATACGTTTAATGATGAAGTAAATGTCGATGGTTTTGTCTTTTTTTTCTGGTGGGACGCTTCACATACTGGACGAATTTGGGTAGAACCTGATTAAAGTCACCAGCAACAATATATACTCCGTCGGGGTGAACGAGCTGCTAACATTAGCATCCGGCGAGATATAATAAAGAACAAGCATCAAACTAGAGAGCTATGAGCCGCTGCACCCGTACACGGCGCCATCTTGAAGCAACCCATTGTGGACTTAATGAAGCATCCTCCACCACATCTGTCCCTCAATTTGACCAACTGTACTGGGTCAATCATCGAGACCTCTGAATTACAGTCTAACATGACCTGAAGTGGGAGATCAACAGCAACTCCATCCTTTAAAAGTCCCAGCAGAGGATATACTTCTCCTGCTCCTAAGGAAGCATGGCCTGCCGCAAGAACTGCTGAGACAGTTCTACACCGCGGTAATCAAATCCGTCCTATGTACCTCCATCACAGTCTGGTTTGGTGCTGCCACAATAAGGACAAACTCTGACTGCAACGGACAATCAAAACTGCTGAAAGGATTGTCGATCCATCAAGGATGCTGTCACATTCAACAGACTGGGTATGGTCCAGGTTTGGCAATGTACAAGAGTTTGTCATTGTAGAGCTGCGTCCAACGTGCACACCTTTGAGTACATATGTTGGATATCAGTGATGAACACTGTATACAACAGCTGCTGATGGTAAAGTGGGCAGATCAAGGTTCTGAAGCCAGCACCTCTATTTCCATATCTTTTTTGTCATCTTTTGCTTGCCACACATGGCTGTTTAAGCTCCTTGTGAGGAAAGATGGTCATCACACGATTTGACAGGATTTTATCCCCTGAGCTCTCATGAAATGAAAGGAATCAAAGGCTTTGAAAGAATCTAAATTGAAGTGATAAGTACATGCAGTGAAGAGAATAAGTAACACCCTGCTATATTGCATGTTCTCCCACTTAAAAATCATGGAGGGGTCTGAAATTTTCATCGTAGGTGCATGTCCATTGTGAGAGAGATAATCTAAAAACATCCAGAAATCACAATGTATGATTTTTTTTTTTTTTAATTTTTTTTTTTAAACGATTTGTGTGATACAGCTGCAAATACTACACTCCATGTATTATCCTGAATCAGGTGCACCTGTGTGAGGTCAATAGCTGCATAGAGATAACTGTCCACCCAATACAATCAGTAAGACTCAAATTTTAACATGGCCAAGACCAAAGACCTGTCCAAAGATGCCAGAAACAAAATTGTACAGCTCCACATGGCTGGAAAGGCTTATGGAGAAATTGCCAAGCAGCTTGGTGAAAAAAGCTCCACTGTTGGAGCAATCATGAGAAAATGGAAAAAGCTAAACATGACTGTCAATCGGAATCGGAGGAGGCCCATGCAAGACATCACCTCGTGGGGTCTCAATGATCCTTAGAAATGTGAGGAATCAGCCCAAGACGACACGACAGGTTTTGGTCAATGACCTGAAAAGAGCTGGGACCACAATTTCCAAGGTGACTGTTTTTAATACACTATGACGTCATGGTTTGAAATCATTCTTTGGCACAGAAGGTAAAACCTTAAACCACCACGTCAAAGCCCGTCTTAAGTTTGCCAATGACCATTTGGATGATACAGAGGAGTCATGGTAGAAGGTTTTGTGGTTAGATGAGACCAAAATGAAACTTTTTGGTCATAATTCCTCTAACTGCATTTAGAGGAAGATGAATGATGAGTTCCATCCCAAGAACACCATCCCTACTGTAAAGCATGGGGGTGGGAGCATCATGCTTTGGGGGTGTTTTTCCGCACATTCTGCATTGTATTAAGGAGAGGATGACCGCGGCCATGTATTGTGAGATTTTGATGAACAACCTCTTTTCCTCAGTCAGAGCATTGAAGATGGGTTGTGGCTGGGTCTTTCAACATGACAATGACCTGAAGCACACAGCCAGGAAAACCAAGGAGTGGCTCCGTAAGAAGGATATCAAGGTTCTGGCATGGCCTAGCCAGTCTCCAGACCTAAAGCCAATAGAAAATCTTTGGAGGGAGCTGAAACTCTGTGTTTCTCAGCGACAGTCCTGAAACATGTCTGATCTAGAGATCTGTGTGGTGGAGTTCCCTCCTGCAGTGTGTGCAAACCTAGTGAACAACTACAGGAAACATTTGACCTCTTTAATTGCAAACAAAGGCTACTGTACCAAATGTTAACATTGGTTTTCTTAGGTGTTCAAATACTTATTTGCAGCTCTATCACACAAATAAATCATTAAAAATCTCATACATTGTGATTTCTGGGTTTTCCGTTTTAGATTATGTCTGAGTGGACATGCACTTACGATGAAAATTTCAGACTCGACATGTTTTTTTCGTGGGAGAACTTGCAATTTAGCAGGGTGTTCAAATACTTATTTTCTTCACTGTACATTTGGACGCGCAACTCTTCGATCGCGTGTCATTGGTTTTGTCATCCCCCTGCCTCGTATGCACCTGCTCCTCAGAGCAGCCTTCCCACTTGTGCCTTGTCTGCCCAAATTACACCATGCATTTAAACCTCATGTTTCGTTCTGTCTGGTTGCCAATTCATTGTACCTTGTCACATTCCAGCGTTCCTTGTTCCACATCACTGACTCATAGTAAGCCTAGACCCTGTTTTGATTATTGGTCTTGCCTTTTGCCTCACGTTGTTGGATACTGTTTGCTTTTTCTGACAGCCTGCGTATCTACCGACCTCTGACTAATTAAAATTCTCTTCGTGAACTGTCCATTGGATTGGAGTTGTGCGTTTTGGGTTCTGTCCTTTGTTATGCCCATGACATCACATCTTCCCATCGTTTCCTCAACTTTGTCGTTTGTCTTTGTTTTACCTCCTTTATTTTCCATTCCACCGTAATTGGAAATTGCCTCCAAAAGCGGCACAGTATGGAACTTTTAACTCTCTTTGCTGACGATAAAAGTTGTTTGGAAGAAGCCTGCTTCGCTCTGCAGAGAGCAACAACGTATCAGTTTTGTAATCTTCTTTTCCTTTGGACTTGTCCCATTAGAGGTCACCACGCTGTGTCATCTCAGATGAATGCATATTTGTTTTACGCCGCATGCCTAGCTCACGTGACCCCTCTGCATATTAGCCGGTGTCAGAAGCTTACAGCACCTGGTATTTCCAGGTGGTCTTCCATCCAGGTACTAACCAGGGCCAAACCAGGTTAGCTTGTGAGATCTGACGAGATCTGCCGTTCTCAGGGTAGCATGGCCGTAAGCTATCAATTTTACAACAATCATTCTATTTCCTTGCATTTGCTAAAATGTGGCAACAACAGTGGATCAAATTTAGTCCAAACAAAATAGGAATAATAATAAAAAATAGGAACAATTTATGAATATATACAGTATCACTCAGTAGGAGAAGTGAGTCGTTGCAAAATTAACTGTATTTTGTCATTTGAATTGGTGCTCACTTAAAATTGGGATGAGCAATTATTTGCATGTCATCTATGTGCTCATGTGTCCAGGAGATGATGCTTTGTGTGTGGAAACATTTCGTTGGTGTCCTTAAGGGAGAGTCTCAGACTCTCTGCTACACTTCCAGCCTCTTACATACACTTGGATCTGTGACTGTAAGTACTGATTGTATTTGACAGATTATTTATTTATTTTACCTTTAAACAAAGGCCTGCAGACTTAAAATAATGAAGTGTTAATTCTGTTTTGTTAAAAAAAAAAAAATCAACAGTACCAATAAGAATACCCAATAAAGTACTAGCCCAATAAGCAGTATCGTTAAAATCTTAACAGTACCCATCCTGAGCACTGAGTGGGAAATTTTATTCATTTCTGCTCAAAAGAGCATGTCAAAAAATTGCTACATAAATGTTGTACAAATGTTTTCTAGTAATCCAGACGATGCAGAAATACAGGTAAATACTGAGGGTTCGCATTTTGTGTGTGTGCGTGTGTGTGCGCATAGGTATTGTGTTGTGTGGACAAACAGGGTATCCTGTCATGGCCTAATCCAAGCCCTGAGACAGTGCTTTTCTTCAGTGGAAGAGTTGAACCACCTCATAACAGCCAGGAGGATCTAATAGATGGCCTGTCAGTCAACTCCTACTGCAAAGTTGAGACTGATGAAGAAAGGGATGAGGTTTGTATTTTCGGAATGACCAAGTGGTTTTCACTACTACCTCACACAGCAAGGAGGTTTGGGCTGGGTTTGTGCATCATGACTTGTACTGTTTTTTGTGGAATTTTTAATACCGAGGGGGCTTATATATACACATCACCTCCATGCTTGGGCCCGAATAATCAGATTTTTTATGACCAAGTATGAAATGACACACAAGGAATTTGTCTCCAGCAGTCTGTGCCATCCTGATACAAGAAGAAAAAACTAACAAGAAGGAAAACAATTTACATTCAGTTGACAGGAAACTATTCCTTATAAGAGTCACAGTTGTGCAGAGATGCAGTCTTCTATTACTTAGAGCAGGGAGAGTGTGTCAACGCGCCACATTAAGTTTATACAGAGTGCTCTTACCCATTTGCGGTTCACTGTGATAGACCTGTGCAATGACAATTGTGCAAAGGGAGCAGTTTAAAGTGACGAATTATACGATTGTCGACAGCAGTGGTCCCCAACCTCTTTTTCACTGCGGACCGGTCAATCCTTGACAATTTTCCCGTAGACCGGGAGTGGGGGAGTTACATATATTGTTTGTAATTAATATCGAATATAATAAATAATGTAATGTAAATTTATCTAAATATACCTACACAACAGTTCATTTTTTATTATTCAACACTCCATGAATATTATTTTTCAACAGCTGAAATAAATTTGTCAGTTTGAACAATCTCCTCTCCCCTCTGCCTCATCTCATTGTTGGCGACCACAGCCCGAACGCTCTCTGAGGGGTCACTACAGTAACGTTTAAACGTGCCTTCAAAAAAATATAGATGTGCCACAAAAATTCATTTAAAGTGCATGAAAATTTTAACTCACCATAACACTAACACCAGAGCTTGTTTCTCTGGAACGATATGGTCCCATCTGCAGGTAATGGGAGACAATGACACCCGAAGTGTGTTGCTTATGTCAAGTATATTATGTTGTTTTGTTTTGATTGCTGTCACTGCAGAAAACCCCACTTCACACATATAGGATGTCGGAAATGGCAACTGGGTTTTCAGTGCTTTGGTGGCGATCTCCAGTTATTCTGCCACGACTTTAATCCAGAACATCGGCTGAGTTGTTGTCTCAAATACTTTTAAAGCCACTGTCGGTGGTTATCTCTAGCATTTGATCTTTGTGTTGCACAGAAATGCTTTTCTTGTAGAGAAATTGTCAAGAATCGTGGATCCATTGCTTGGCGGTTCATGGGTCCTTTTTGGATGAGTAGTAGCACTCAAACTCTTTTATTACCAAAGACAGGTATAAGATACCGGTTTACAGCTTTCAGTATCAAGTTTTGTTTTTGACATTTTGGGAAAATTTGGACTAAAATGGGATTTGGACAGGTCTGGGTGCTGTTTATTGCATCAGTTTATATTATAGAAATTATATTCATGTTGAAGCAAGTTATAACCAGCTTATGCTCTCAAAATAACGTGACATTTCAAACAGATTTCATTCAAGAAAATCCATATTTGTGAAAATATACCAACTTAGACTGGACTATGTTATCAGCTTCTGTGTTTTGGTGCAATAATAAAGCCTTGTACACGCAAAATAGTTGTCGAGTACCTATTTATTAGATACACGGTGTTTGCATAATTTTAAAGCAAGACCGAAAACTTAATATTTATATTCAATATATCGAAGCCATTACTTTTTATCAGTTAATGGCTAAATAAACAAATCAACAACTTCACAAATCCTTACCAGTCTTTGTTTCCAACACAAGGCATGTCCTCCTCCTCCCTGCGTCTGACTGCCGGGTAGGCACCTTCATTGCCAGCTATGTCTGCATTCGAACAGGTGTAATGTCTAACTGACTCAAACTGATAACCTTTAACAGCTTTATAAACCCGTAATCTTCACTGTCTTCGTGGGACCCTTCAGAATCATGTTAATTTCTCGAATTACCGGGAAATCCATCGTCATTCAAGTCGAAGGGTGTCATGATCTTCATCTCAACTTCTGACGTCTTTTTCCGCTGAATCTCGTAACGTGCGATCATTTTTTGACGATAATCGAAAAATAAAGCTTCACTTTATAACGGATTTCAGATGTGAATTCAGCATAAAAGCTGTATAATATTAATAAAATGTGCATTGAAGCATTTACATACCATTTCATGGCGTGTGCTTTGATGTGGTTAATAACTTTCATTTTCTTGGAAGTTGTAGGCTCTTATGTCTCTTCACTGGACCTTTTCCCCTTTGAAAAGAACGTTTCCAAAGACGTCTGCTTTTTACTCATTTTGCTTGCTTGTGCGGGTAAATTTTGGCACCCAAGTGACTGAGATGTAACCAAGAGAATCCAGTCATTTTTCAAAATAAAAAAAATTGTTCAGACTCAGATAATGAATACAACAGAATTAATTATTTCTTCGGCGGCTTGGTACCAATTGATCTACGGACCAGTATTGGTCCGTGGCCCGGTGGTTGGGGACCACTGGTCTACAGTATATATTACTCATACCAATTCTGATTGGACCAGCAAGATGTCTGTGTGTGGTTCCCAAAAATGGAGGGAGAAAATAGTAGGTTTGCTGATCAAGAATTTAATTAATTAATTGTAAGAGTGGAAAAAAATGTTTGAATAAACGGTAATGAATTGTTCTGCAAGAGGATAAATGGCAAAAAAGATAGATTAAGAGTGTATTACTTGGGTAATAGATAACTGTTATAAAGGTTTATTTTTTTCTTGTGTTAAACTTCTGAACAGATAGAGGAGGTGGAAACTCTTGTCTGTCTACCAGAGGGACCAATCACCCAACTTGGAGAAAAACCTGAACCCAATGAGACATTGCACGATACGACTTGTTCAACAGAGACACTCATGCACTGGCGATCCTGCCAACATGTAAATACTCACCCCAAATACAACGCTGGATCCAGTGTAATCTTCAGTCCAAATACAGAGGGAGGCGAGGACCAAGCCCAGGTGAAATTTGAAAGCAAAATTCCGGTTATCTAAAATAGTTAACTTGATGTCAGGGAGTGTTACTTAAATTTGGTTGGCTAGAAATTACCATTATTTTGGCAATCAAACGCCAGTAAATTGAACATCCTGCTTTATACTACCTTGTGATACTGTGTATGTGTCTTCTATCCCATCTTCTCCAGGAATTTCCAATGTGTTACCAAGAAACTGAGGCAGAGGATTATATCTGCGACTATCACCTGGAAATGTTGAGTCTGTCACAAGACCAGCAAAATCCAGCAAGTATTCAGTTTGATGACCTCTCATGGCAGTGTCACTTGCCTTCGCTGAAGCCACTGGGCCTCAACATAATGCTGAACCTCTGCAACAACAATGTTACTCAGCAGCTTTGCCGCTTTGCTGATCATTTGTCTAACTTGGCACTGCAAGAGTGCCATGGCAGTGTGCAGCCCGTTTATGTTCCTTGGGGGCTTGGTGAGCTCTCCAGGCTCATAGGTAAACGGTGTTTAATTTTCTCTTTAGATTCTGCTTTGAAAATCCATTCATCTTAAACAGATGTGCTAGTCATATTTTCGTCTGACAACTATTTACCATCCACTGTTTCCTTGATCTCAGGGTTCACTCCTGGTGCAAGAGAAATGTTTAAACAGGAGAGCCACTTGGCTCTTTACCAGCTGCCGACTGGAGAAATCGCAAAAGACGTACATACACGCCGGTTGCATTATTTCACAAAACGCCAGCCCCCTCTCTCTCATCTGATCTCCCTGTTTGTACGAGACTCTTCCTCAGGTATATTCCAAGGCAACCTTTTTTTTGTGTGTGTGTGGCAGCTATCATAGAATCAAATGAAGATATGCAGCGATTGGATCATACATAGTGGGGAAAGAGACACAAAGTAGCAGCAGGATGTTATCCCTATAGTTCAAATTTATAGTTCCCATCAACCACCATAAAGGCTGGTCATCAAGTGCCACCCCATAGGGGATTTAACCAGAAATGAGAATTTTTGAATCAGTTTCATGAAATATATATTTGCAAAACTACACATTTTTCACTCTGATTTCTTCATTTTCAGAGAGTGTCCAGATGCTGTCACATGGCTCAGCTGATATTATTTTGGAGGCCTGCACTGACTTCTGGGATGGTGCTGATATTTATCCCCTTTTAGCCTCTGATAGGTATACACGTTTATTTTTGTCTGTGGAAATAAACAAAGAAAACACTCGGAAAGAAACTACTTTTCGTTCTTTGTGTTGGAGTTACTCGTCCAAGGATCATGAATGTGGTTAACAAATGGTAAAAATAACCACCATTGTTTGAAAAGAGGTTTTAAAACTAAAGTCAGGAGGTCAAAAAGTCTTGTGTTGTCCATGTATTCTTTGTCAGATGAAGGTTCCTTAAATCTACTAGATATTTATCCTAAAAATATCTTTGAAGCCACCACATAGTAAGCTGCCATTTCACGTCATTTCATGTGCAATTGTCATCAAAATGTGACGTAACATGCCCCCTTCTTTGATTAAAAAGAAGTGACATCACAGCTTATGTAGCTACTAGCTAGCACGTTCCCTGACATTTGCTTATACCTAGTTTGTATAAATACATTGTAAGGAACTGGAACTGTGTCAGGCTGTTGGCATCAATACTAAGTGTGCAGATTCATTTTTGCTAATGAGACTGCCTCAAAGTAGGCTGTCGCGAGGCTACTGAGCACTCATTTTGCTAGGTACTCGCCACGAATGCTGGTGTGTGAGGATCAGATTGTACGGTTTAAATAATTTAAATAAATAGATTACGTATGTTTTAGTAGTAATTAAACAATGCGGCCTTATGGTGGCACAAGCCAGAGCAATTTTTAGGGCTGTCCCAAGCCCGGATAAATGCAGCGGGTTGGGTCAGGAAGGGCATCTGGTTGAAAACTTTGCCAAACAAATATGATCATCATCTTAAGAATCCCATCCCGGATCAGTTTTGGCCCGGGTTAACAATTCCCGCCCCCGGTACCGGTAACCTGCAAGGGATCAGTGGAAATTCAGTTAGTGTCGGTCAAAGACAAAGTGGAGGAGGAAAGTGGATTCATCAGCAGAAAAGGAGAGGAATGCACAGAGCCTACAACTGAGTGTAGGGACTTTGAATGTTAGGATGATAAGAAAAGGTTAGGAGTTGGTTGTCATGAAGATAAGGAGAAAGGTTGATATGTTGTGCATCCAAGAAAGCAGGTGGATAGGTACTAGGGCTAGAAGTTTAGGGGCAGGGTTAAAATTAGTTTACAATGGAGTTGAAGAAAAAGAAGTAGGGGTCATTTTAAAGGAAGAGCTGGCTCAGAATGACCTGGAGGTGAAAAGTATTAGATCAAGTGATGAGGCTGAAACTTGAAATTGAGGGTGTCATGCATCATGTGATTAGCAGCTATGCCCCACAGGTAGCATGTGACCGAGAAGTTGAATGAGAACTAGATGAAGTAGTTCTGAGCATCCCAGACACAGATAGAGTTGTGATTGGTATAGATTGTAATTGACATGTTGGTGAAGGAAACAGGGGTGATGGGTAAGTGCAGTATCCAGGAAAAGAATTATGAGTAACAGATTGTAGTGGATTTTGCAAAAAGGATGAAAATGGCAGTAGTGAAAACCTTTTTCCAGAAGAGGCAGGAACATAGAGTGACCTACAAGAGCGCAGGTAGACATACGCAGGTGGATTACATTTTCTGCAGACGATGTAACCAAAAGGAGGTTACTGACTAAGGTACTGGTAGGGGAGAGTGGAAGTTGACAGTATAGGATGGTGGTGTAAAGGACGACTAAGGTGGTGGTTAGGAACATTAAGAAGACAAAGGTAGAGCAGAGAACCATGTGATGGAAGCAGAGAAAGGAAGAATATCTTGCACCCTTTCGGAAAGGGGTGAGACAGGTTCTCGATGGAAATGAGGAGAGACAGGCAGGAGAGTACTTGGTGTGTCTTTTGATAAGAAAGAGGAGAAGGAGACGTGGTGGCGGAACCCCAAAGAGGTTAGTGAAGAAGTGGCACACTGAGAGGACTGAGGAGAGGCAAAAGGAATACATTGACATCCGAGGTAGGACAAAGGTAGAAGTGGCAAAGGCTAAACAAGCGGCATATGATATGTACACCAGGTTGGACACAAAAGAAGAAGAAAAGGTTCCCTACAGGTTGGCTAGACAGAGGGATAGAGATGGGAGGGATGTGCAACAGGTAAGGGTGATTAAGGATTGAGATGTAAATGTGTTGATTGGTGCTAGTAGTGTGCTAATTAGATGGAATACTTTGAGAAGTTGATGAATGAAGAAAATGAGAGAAAAGAGAGTAGAAGAGGCAGGTGTGAAGGACCAGAAAGTGGCAATGATAAGGAAGGGGGAAGTTAGAAAGGAACTAAAGAAGATGAAAAATGGAAAGGCAGTTGGTCTTGATGACATACCTTTGGAGGTATGGAAGCAATTTAGAGAGGTGGCTTTGGAGTTTTTGACCAACTTATTCAACAGAATACTAGCGGTCAAGAAAATGCCTGAAAAATTGAGAGAACGTGTGCTAGTTCCCATTTTTAAGAACAAACGCGATGTGCAGAGCTATGGGAACTATAGAGGAATAAAGTTAATGAGCCACACAATGAAGTTATGGGAAAAAGTAGTGGAGGCAAGACTCAGGACAGAAGTAAGTATCTGCGAGCAACAGTATGGTTTCATGCCTAGAAAGAGTACCACAGATGCATTATTTGCCTTGAGGATGCGAGTGGAAAAGAGAAGGTCAGAAGGAGCTACATTGTGTCTTTGTGGATCTAGAGAAAGCCTACGACAGAGTACCAAGAGAGGAACTGTGGTAGTGCATGTGTTAGTCTGGTGTGGCTGAGAAATATGTTAGAATAGTACAGGACATGTATGAGGGCATCAGAACAGTGGTGAGGTGTGCCATAAGTGTGACAGAAGAATTTAAGATGCAGATGGGACTGCATCAGGGATCAGCTCAGCCCCTTCCTGTTTGCTGTGGTAATGGAGTAGCTGACATGAGGTAAGACTGGAATCCCCCTGGCCCATGATGTTCACAGATGACATTGTGATCTGCAGGGAAAGCCGGGAGCAGGTGGAGGAACAAATAGAAAAGTTGGAGGCATGCGCTTGAAAGGAGAGGAATGAAGATTAGCTGAAGTACAACAGAATATATATACGTGAATGAGAAGGGTGGCGGGAGAAGAGTGAGGCTCCAGGGAGTAGAGCTAGCGAGGGTGGCCAACTTCAAATATTTAGGTTCAACAATCCAGAGCAATGGTGAGTGTGGTAAGGAAGTGAAGAAACGGCTTCAAGCAGGTTGGAACAGCTGGCGGAAGGTGTCTGGATTGTTATGTGACAAGAGTCTCTGCTTGGATGAAGGGCAAAGTTTGAAAAACTGTGGTGAGCCCAGCCTTGATGTACGGATTAGAGACTGTGGCACTGACGAGATGGTGACAGAAATGAGGATGTTGAGGTTCTCTCTAGGAGAGAGCAGGTTGGATAGTATTAGAAATTAGCGCTTCTAGATGGACAGCCAAAGTTGGATTTTTTTGAGACAACATTCAAAATAGCAGATTTCAATGGTTTGGACAGCTCCAGAGGCGAGAAAGTGAATATATTGGGAGAAGCGTGGTGAGGAGGAAGCGGCCAGTAAAAAGAGCGAGAGCAAGACCAAAGAGAAGTTTGATGCATTTTGTGAGGGAAGACATGAGGGCAGTTGGTTTTACAGAGGAAGATGCAGGAGAAGTTGAACAATTCAAATGGCATTGATTCAATGGCAAGTGGACTGTTCTGTTTGTCCAGTTGTGATCACTGATCAGGATGAATGAGAATATTCACATGCAAAAGCTGAACAATTTCTGATGTCCTATGCTGGAGCTTTTGCATCATTTTAATCAGTTGGCATTACATCAGCAACACGATAGTAAGGGTACATTCTTCTTACTTGTAATTTTTATGTCCCAAATGTATATTTTGTCATAGTCACTGTCATACTGGAATGGCTCCAAATACTAGAGAAAAATTTGTTGTCTTGTAAAATGACCAATAAAACTGATTGTGATTCTGACAGTTGCACGATCATGCAACAGATTTTACTTTGGAGCTTGCATTTCATTGAATAAAATATTAAATAATAAATGCCAGGAGGGTCCGTCAGGAAGTCGAATCTTTGATTCAGGAGGAGCGGTGGGTTATTTTACTGGCTTTGGAATATATGCGTCCACGTTCGCCCAATCAGTCGACTTGGAATTGGAGAAGGCATTCGACCGTGTCCCTCCCGGAGTCCTCTGGGTGGTGATTCGGGTGTATAGGGCACCGAAGCCCCTGATACGGTCTGTTCTATCATCATACGACCAGTGTCAGAGTTAGGTTAGCTAACCCTTGTCACTGATTGTTTTCATAACTTTTATAGACAGAATCTTGAGGTGCAGCCGTGGCAATGAGGGGATCCAGTTTGATAGCATCAGTCTCTGCTTTTTTCCATACCAGGCGGCCTGTTGGCGTCATCAAGCTGTGATCTCCAACTCTCACTTGAGCAGTTTTCAGCTGCGTGTGAAGCGTTTGGGATGAAAATCAGCACAATCAAATCTGACACCCTGCCCTTTCCAGGTCAGGGAAGAGATCCTGCCAAAGTGGAGGGGTTCAAAGTGTGTTGGGATCTTATCCCCGAGTGAGGAAAAAATGGAGATTGACAGGCGATCGGCAGTGATTTCGACTTTGTATCTGTGTGTTGTGGTGAAGAAAAAGCTAACTCGAAATTGGGGAAACTCAATTTAAGGTTGGATGTATTTTCCTACCCTCATCCATTCTCACAACCTGTTGGTTGTGACCGTCAGAACAAAATTCTGGATACAAGGGGCCCTAAATGAGTTTCCTCAATAGAGTGTCTGAGCTCTCTGGATTCTCCCTTAGGTATAGGGTGACAAGTTCGGTTACCCCGGAGGGGCTCAGAGTAGAGCCAGTTCTCCTCCATGTTAACAGGGGCCAGATGAGGTGACCCTGGACACCTCCCGGGTGAGGTGTACCAGGCACCTCCCACCAAACGGAAGCCAAAGGGTTGACGCAGAGCAAGCTGGAGAGTGTGTGCCTCCCGGCTGGCTTGGGAATGCTTCAAGATAGCTCTGGAAGAGCAGGTTGAAGTGGCTGGGGAGAGGGACCTCTGGCTTTCTTGATTAAAGCTACTGTCCCTACAACCCTACCTTTGGATAAACGACTGGATGGGTAAACTCTCGTAGGACATTAAATCCTGATGTAAATCTAACCATCTCCTATCTTTTGTTTATAGAAAAAAGATTCTGGACTTCTACCAACGTGCCTGTCTGTCGGGTTACTGCTCAGCCTTTGCCTATAAACCCATGCAAGATCGGTTGTCCAGTCAGTTAAATGGAAAGTGTCTGGAGTTGGCATCTGGCAAATGTCAATTCTCGGGACTGGAGCTATCTTTAGCCACCCTGAACAAGCACCCTTCCTGCAGGAACAGTTGGAGCTCAGATGGTATGTCATTCACACCCCAAAACCAGTTTTCCCCTGTATCCTTCAAAATGATGAGTTAGAAGAGGAACAACAATGTATATATTTATAATATATACAGTGAAGAAAATAAGTATTGAACACCCTGCTACATTGGAAGTTCTCTCACTTAGAAATCATAGAGGGGTCTGAAATTTTCATCGTAGGTGCATGTCCACTGTGAGAGAGAGAATCTAAAAAGAAAAATCCAGAAATTACAATGTATGTTTTTTTTTTTTTTTTAATTTATTTGTATGATACAGCTGTAAATAAGTATTTGAACACCTGTCTATCAGCTAGAATTCTGACCCTCAAAGACCTGTTAGTCCGCCTTTAAAAGTCCACCTCCACTCCATGGATTTTACTGAATCAGATGCACCGGTCGTTAACTGCATAAAAACACCTGTCCACCCCATACAATCAGAGACTAAAACTTGTAACATGGCCAAGACCAAAGAGCTGTCGAAAGACACCAGAGACAAAATTGTAAAACTCCACACGGCCATTAACCGTATTTGGAGGAAGACGAATGATGAGTTCCATCCCAAGAACACCATCCCTACTGCAAAGCATTGGTGTGGTAGCATCATTCTTTGGGGGTGTTTTTCTACACATGGGACAGGATGACTGCACTGTACTAAGAAGAGGATGACCGCTGTCATGTATTGTGGGATTTTGGGCAACAACCTCTTTCCCTCAGTCAGACCATTGAAGATGGGTCGTGGCTGGGTCTTTCAACATGACAATGACCCGAAGCACACAGCCAGGGAAACCAAGGAGTAGCTCCATAAGAAGCATATCAAGGTTCTGGCATGGCCGAGCCAGTCTCCAGACCTAAACCCAATAGGAAAATCTTTGGAGGAATCTCAAACTCCATGCTTCTCACCGACAGCCCTGAAACCTATCTGATCTAGAGAAGATCTGTGTGGAGGAGTGGGCCAAAATCCCTCCTGCAGTGTGTGCAAACCTGGTGAACATCTACAGCAAGCGTTTGACCTCTGTAATTGCAAACAAAGGCTACTGTATCAAATATTAACATAGGTTTTCTCAGGTGTTCAAATACTCATTTGCAACTGTATCACACAAATAAATCGTTAACAAATCATACATTGTGATTTCTGGATTTTTCTGTTTCGATTCTCTCCCTCTCACAGTAGACATGCACCAACGATGAAAATTTCAGACTCCTCCATGATTTCTCAGTGGGAGAACTCACAATATAGCAGATATTCAAATACTTATTTTCTTCACTGTATATCGCTGGATTTCTGAACCCTATCCCAGCTATCTTTGGGCAGAAGGCAGGGTACACCCTGTACTGTTTGCTAGCCAATTGCAGGGCACAAAGAAACCAGGATTTACACTCACAAAAACAACAAAGGGCAATGTCGAATCCACAATTAATGCATGTTTTTGGGATGCGGGAGGAAACTGAAGTGCCCGATGAAAACCCATGCAGCCACAGAGAGAACATGCAAACTCCCCACAGGGGTGTCCAGGATTTAAACCTCAGAACTGTGAGGCCAACACTTTAACCAGTCACTCCACCGTGCCGCTGAAATATACGCCACATTAACAATGTATCCAATGGGTCATGTTATATGTACTCTATCTTGATAATGTGATGTTAAATCCTCTCTCATTTCATTGTTTTGAGAAGATTTTTATTGACAATTACGAATTTTCAGGTGCGCCGCCATTTTCCCTAGTCACATGACCTATGGGCGCAGATGTAACATCTTACGTGCCGTACCAAACGCTCAATTACATTACATTACACCACTATGCCCAGCGCTGATTTTTTCGGATTTATCCTCATCTGATGAAGAAATGGGAAATGGTTGATCAGGAAGACAAAGGAATACTTCCATAAAGATTTGAACCTGTGGCTGTAAATATTGTTGAATATTCGGATGGCGTGCTCGCTCCGGGGCTCGGTGGGGAGCTCGACCCCCACCTTCAGGTCTGGGCCCTGATGAATTGAATTTTATAGGTCATCGCTCATATCAATGCGAGAAAACTTTTTTTTAAATAATTTATCTTGGTCTCATTTTACCAACAAAGCCTAAAATTTTGACAGGGACGTATTGACTTTTTATCTCCTCTGCATTATCTCATATCTGTGGGAACAGTAACTATTTCTGGATCTTACAGTATCTCTGATGTTGTTTGGCTCATCTTCTTCCTCAAACCATGCTAGATCTTGTCCAGTACAGCTCAGTGCTGCTCGACATGTCACAGCACATCATGGTGATATATTGAAAGCATGCACCTTTATATTCAGGTTTGCATGTTTGCTGTAAAAATCCATCACCAATTGCTGAAGAATGCACAATGTGTAGCAAGGCCGAAAACGATTAGCTGTCATTAGAAAGGGGTTCACTCCAAAGGAAGAAAAATTTGTGGCCACCATCATTACTTGCCCTTAATTCAATGAGAATGTGTGGAGCATCCGAAAGAGGAATATATATAATATGCTTTTGTGTGTGTGTGTGTGTGTGTGGTGTGTGTGTGTGTGTGTGTGTGTGTGTGTGTGTGTTGTGTGTGTGTGTGTGTGCGTGTGCATATACAAGGAAAGAGATTAGCGAAGAAGAAGTGGGATACTGAGAGGACTGAGGAGAGGCGAAAGGAGTACATTGAGATGTGACGTAGGGGAAAGGCAGAGGTGGCAAAAGCTAAACAAGAGAAAAATGACATGTACACCGGGTTGGACATGAAAGAAGGAGAAAAGGGATCTACAAGTTGGCCAGACAGAGGGATAGAGATGGGAAGGATCTGCAGCAGGTAAGGGTGATTAAGGATAGAGATGGAAATGTTGACTGGTGCCAGTAGTGTGCTAAATAGATGGAAAGAATACTTTGAGAAGTTTATGAATGAAGAAAATGAGAGAGAAGGAAGAGTTGAAGAGGCAAGAGTGAAGGACCAGGAAGTGGAAATGATTACTAAGGGGGAAGTCAGAAAGGCACTACAAAGGATGAAAAATGGAAAGGCAGTTGGTCCTGATGACATACCGGTAGAGGTATGGAAGCAATTTGGAGACATGGCTGTGGAGTTTTTGACCAACTTATTCAACAGAATACTAGCGGGCGAAAAGATGCCTGAAGAATGGAGGAAAAGTGTTCTAGTTCCCATTTTTAAGAACAAAGGGGATGTTCAGAGCTGTGGGAACTATAGAGAAATAAAGTTGATGAGCCACACAATGAAGTTATGTGAAAGAGTAGTGGGGGCTAGACTCAGGACAGAAGTAAGTATCTGCGAGCAACAGTATGGTTTCATGCCTAGAAAGAGTACCACAGATGCATTATTTGCCTTAAGGATGCTCGTGGAAAAGTACAGAGAAGGTCAGAAGGAGCTATATTGTGTCTTTGTGGATCTAGAGAAAGCCTATGACAGAGTACCAAGAGAGGAACTGTGGAAGTATGTTAAAATAGTACAGGACATGTATGATGGCAGCAGAACAATGGTGAGGTGTGCCTTAGGTGTGACAGAGGAATTTAAGGTGGGGGTGGGACTGCATCAGGGATCAGCTCTGAGCCCCTTCCTGTTTGCAGTGGTAATGGATACGCTGACAGATGAGGTTAGACTGGAATCCCCTTGGACCATGATGTTCGCAGATATTGTGATATGCAGTGAAAGCAGGGAGCATGCAGAGGAACAATTAGAAAGATGGAGGCATGCACTAGAAAGGAGAGGAATGAAGATTAGCCAAAGTAAAACAGAATATATGTGCGTTAATGAGAAAAGTGGAGGGGGAAGAGTGAGGCTACAGGGAGAAGAGATAGCGAGGGTGGACGACTTGAAATATTTAGGGTCAACAATCCAGAGCAATGGTGAGTGTGGTAAGGAAGTGAAGAAGCGGGTCCAAGCAAGTTGGAACAGCTGGCAAAAGGTGTCTGGTGTGTTATGTGACAGAAGAGTCTCTGCTAGGATGAAGGGCAAAGTTTACAAAACAGTGGTGAGGCCGGCCATGATGTACGGATTAGAGACGGTGGCACTGAAGAAACAACAGGAAGCAGAACTGGAGGTGGCAGAAATGAAGATGTTGAGGTTCTCGCTCGGAGTGACCAGGTTGGATAGGATCAGAAATGAGCTCATTAGAGGGACAGCCAAAGTTGGATGTTTTGGAGACAAGATTCGAGTGAGCAGACTTCGATGGTTTGGACATGTTCAGAGGCGAGAGTGTGAGTATATTGGTAGAAGGATGCTGAGGATGGAGCTTCCAGGCAAAAGAGCGAGAGGAAGACCAAAGAGAAGTTTTATGGATGTGGTGAGGGAAGACATGAGGGCAGTTGGGGTTAGAGAGGAAGATGCAGGAGATAGGCTAAGATGGCAAAAGATGACACGCTGTGGCGACCCCTAACGGGACAAGCCGAAAGGAAAAGAAGTGTGTGTGTGTGTGTGTGTGTGTGTGTGTGTGTGTGGTGTGTGTGTGTGTGTGTGTGTGTGTGTGTGTGTGTGTGTGTGCGCGCGCGCGCACTTGTATTGCTATCCTTGTGTGGACCAACCCTTGGCAAAACACCTTTTTTGTGAGGACATTCCGCTTTGTGAGGACATTTTGGATGGTCCTCACAAAGATAATGCTTAAATTAGCTCCATTAGTCCGAATAATGTTCTGTAAAAGTTTCAAAGAATGTCCTCAGGGAGCTAGAAACCTCAGAACCTATGAGTACACACATGTCCCCTGTGGCACTTGCAATCCAATTTTCTGATGGGTCAAGGCAAGGGAATTTTCTGATTGGCTGTTTCAGTCATGTGACCTCAAAGCCCCATAGAATTGATGCTGTACAACGATGAAATGAGGCAGACAGCACATTTCAACTGAACAAAAGCTGTAAATAAAGCATTTGTCAAGTAATATAACTTATCTTATAAATGAGTCATATTACTGATTTATTACTTAATATAATCTTACTATATACTGTATAATAATGTTGCAAATGTGAGTCATTAAATACAATATAGATAGATGGAAAAACCACAACCCTCTTTCAAAGTCACATATTGGACCTAGTAATCTCTAAGAATGTTCCCAATTCATCTGTTGACATTAAAGACTTAGCTATTTGTGTTTTTTGCGTTTGTGTTCTTTTAAATTAAAATGATTATGATATAATTCTTTGTGTTCTTTAATTTAAATTTCAGATTCTCTCAAATACTCAGCCATCATGTGTGTCTAAGTTAAACATAGTAAAATAAGAGGCCCAGCGCTAAATTTATGCAGACCACAGCTGTATCACAAACAAGGAAATGTAAAATGTCATGGATGCTGTAGCTCCTATTAAAAGTAAGACACCTTTGAGTTAGCCTGGAATAAAATGGAGATGCACTATGATCAAGCTTTTAAAGTATAAGAAAAAAAAAAGGTGGTTCAGTAATACTTCTGTATGAACTTGCTTGTAACAGGACCTCTGATGAGAGAGGACAAAGGTGTTGACACTTCTCCACTTTTCTCATTTGCACTTTTATTTTTTACACTGTATTTGTGACATATTGTAATATTTTTGTTTTGGGTAGCTATCTGTACCCATTTTTTAAGTGTAATTCTCAATATCTTATGTACGCATGAAGCTAGAGGCCAGAAAATTGAGATTGTGTATCGACACATCATGCGCATTGAGTGTTCCGGATTGCAAACGCGTGTGACTTTGCCAAGTCTGAAAGGTCACCGCCATGAAAGGTCACCGGCACTAAGGCCTTTTTTTTAGCGGAATTATCAAGAGCTCATGAATGTATTGAGATAGAGGTCTGAAAATGGAGATTGTGCATCGACACATCATCAACAATTAATGTTCCGAATTGCGAAAGCGTGTGACCTGCCTAAGTATGAAGGTCAACGTCTCTAGGCCTGTTTTTTTAGGCATAATTCTCAATATCTCATGAACGTATTGAGATAGAGGCCATAAAATTGAGATTGTGAATCGACAAATCAAGCACTATGAGTGTTCCGAATTGCAAATGCATGACCTTGCCAGGTATGAAGGTCAACATCACTAGGCCTATTTTTTAAGCATAATTCTCAATATCTCATGAACTTATTGAGATAGAGGCCAGAAAATTGAGATTGTACATCTACATATCATGCGCAATGAGTGTTCCGAATGGCAAATGCATGTGACCTTGTCAAGTGTGAAAGGTCACCACTATGAAAGGTCACCGGCACTAAGACCTTTTTTTTTCAGCGTAATTCTCAATACCTCATGAACGCATTGAGCAAGAGACTTGAAAATAGAAATTGTGCATCGACAGATCATCCACAATTAATGTTCCGAATTGCGACCTGCCTAAGTATGAAGGTCAACGTCACGAGGCCTGCTTTTTAAGCATAATTCTCAATATCTTATGAATGCATTGAGGGAGAGGCCTGAAAATGGAGATTGTGCATCGACACATCATGCACGATTAATGTTCCAAATTGCGGACGCGTGTGACCTGCCTAAGTATGAAGGTCAAGGCCTGTTTTCTCAGGGTAATTCTCAATATTTCATGAATGTATTAAGTGAGAGGCCTGAAAATTCAGATTGTGCATCAACATATCATACGACATGAGTGTTCCGAATTGCGAACGCGTGTGACCTTCCCAAGTATGAAGGTCAATGTCACTAGGTCTGTTTTTTTAAGCGTAATTCTCAATATCTCATGAACGCATCGAGTGAGAGGCCAGAAAATTGAGATTGTGCATCGACATATCATGCGCAATGAGTGTTCCGAATGGCAAACGCGTGTGAAAGGTCACCACTATGAAAGGTCACCGGCACTAAGGCCTGCTTTTTAAGCATAATTCTCAATACCTCATGAACGCATTGAGCAAGAGACCTGAAAATAGAGATTGTGCATCGACAGATCATCCACAATTAATGTTCCGAATTGCGAACGCGTGTGACCTGCCTAAGTATGAAGGTCAATGTCACTTGGCCTGTTTTCTCAGGGTAATTCTCAATATTTCATGAATGTATTAATTGAGAGGCCTGAAAATACAGATTGTGCATCAACATATCATGCGACATGAGTGGTCCGAATTGCGAACGCGTGTGACCTTCCCAAGTATGAACGTCAATGTCACTAGGTCTGTTTTTTTAAGCGTAATTCTCAATATCTCATGAACGCATCGAGTGAGAGGCCAGAAAATTGAGATTGTGCATCGACATATCATGCGCAATGAGTGTTCCGAATGGCAAACGCGTGTGACCTTGTCAAGTGTGAAAGGTCACCACTATGAAAGGTCACCGGCACTAAGGCCTTTTTTTAAGCGTAATTCTCAATACCCCATGAACGCATTGAGCAAGAGGGCTGAAAATAGAGATTGTGCATCGACACATCATCCACAATTAATGTTGCGAATTGCGAAGGTGTGTGACCTGCCTAAGTATGAAGGTCAATGTCACTTGGCCTGTTTTCTCAGCGTAATTCTCCATATTTCATGAACGTATTAAGTGAGAGGGCTGAAAATTGAGATTGTGCATCAACATATCATGCGAGATAAGTGTTCCGAATTGCGAATGCGTGTGACCTGCCTAAGTATGAAGGTCAAGGGTCACTAGGCCTGCTTTTTAAGCGTAATTCTCAATATCTTATGAATGCATTGAGCGAGAGGCCTGAAAAGGGAGATTGTGCATCGACACATCATGCACGATTAATGTTCCGAATTGCGAACGCGTGTGACCTTGCCGAGTATGAAAGGTCACTGACACTATGCCGTATTTTGACATGTAATTCCCAGTTGCTCATGAACGGATTGAGCAAGATGGCTGGAATTTGAGACTTCACATCCACACACCATGCACAGCAAGTGTGGCATTTTTCAAAGTCATGCAACCTTCCTGAGTTTGAAAGGTACCCCCAATAAGCACCAGGCCACATTTTCATGCTTAACTTCTCATACCTCACAAAGACATTGAGTTTGAGGGTTGAAATTGGAGACTTTCCATTGAAACAACAGGGATGCGGAGTGTGGCAAGCTTTGAATGTCTGAGACCTTCCAAAAGATCGCCGCTAACTTGCCACTAGCCCCTATTTTTACACTTAATTCCCAAAATCGCATGAACACATTCAGTTAGAGAGTTGTAATCTGAGACTGTGCATCGACATATCATGCGTGGCCAGGGGTTTGGATTTCAAATGCCTGTGACCTTCCCAAGTATAAAAGGTCATCTCAACTGGGCCCAATTTTGATGGGTAATTTCCAATAGCTCATGAACGCATTGAGCAAGGGACTGAAATTTGATGCTGTGCATCCACATGTTACGCGCAGTGAGGGTTCCAAATTTCAAAGATGTATGACCTTCCTACATGTGAAAGGTCACCCCCGTAAGGCCCCATTTTGAGACTTAATTTCCAATATCTCATTAATGTATTTCGAAAGAGGGTTCAAATGTGACAATGTTCATCAACACATTATGCTTGGTTAGTGTTCTGAATTTCGATTGTGTGTGACCTTCCTAAGTCTAAAAGGTCAGTGGCAGTGGCCTCCCAGGTGTCTAAATTAATTTCAAGGGGTTTCAGGTCTCTCTTGTAGACATCCTTGAAGCAGAGTTTGGGTCTGGCTGAGGGGCGGGTTCTTGTGCCAGCTCGCTATTGAGGTCCTTTAGAATTCCTCTGTCCTCCATGCGCTTCTGCTTAGGCAGATTGTATATGCTGTGAACCATGGCTCCATCCAGTACACTGGTGTTTGTTACCTTGTCTTGGCAGGTGATGCGCAGGATGTCTTTGGAGACAGGACATGTGGAAGGCGCTAAGCTTGTGCTCCTGTTTGGTTGTCATTGTCTGCCTCACTTCCATAGAGGAGAGTGCTCACGACACAGGCTTGGACTTGAGTGTGCTCTGTCAACTTGGTGTTTCTCCAAGCTCACTTGTTGAGTCTAGCCATTGTAGTAACAGCTTTGCAGATGCATCTCTCTATCCCTGGGTCTAGAGAGCGAGTCAGAGATGGTAGGACCTAGATATTCAAAGTCGTGAACAACATTGCTTTGTTAGAGAGTCTAATTTCGGGTGGAGAGCCTATATCCTGCTCCATGACTTGCATTTTCTTACGGCTGATTGTCAACCCAAAAGCCTCGTGTGTTTAGATGAGGCAGTCCATGAGCAATTGAAGCTCTTCCGCTGTGTGGGTCGTGATTGCTGCGTCGTCCATAAAAAGATGATCACGGAGACATTTCTGCTGGACCTTGGATTTGGCCTTGAGCCGAGAGGTTATAGAGTTTGCTGTCTGATCTAGTTCAAATATAGATGCCCTCAGTGGCTTATCCAAAGGTCATTAGTCATTCATTCATGTAATTGTGGAAGAATTTGATTAATAGCAGCCCAAGTAGGGACCATATTTTTGGCAGGATCTTGAAGATACCATCCCTGCTGTCTGTAAGGCCTTCATCAGGTTTATGAAGGTACAAAGAGTGCCAGTGTTTGCTCTTTGCATTTCTCCTGCAGCTGTCTTAGGGAGAAGACCACATCGATGATGAATCTGTTGGGACGCAAACCATACTGAGATTCGGGGTAGATTTTCTCTGCAAGTACCTCGAGACTCTTCAGAGCAACTGTAACAAACAGCTTCCCAACAATGGTCAAGAGGGAGCTGCCACGGAAGTTGTTACCATCATACATGTCATCTTTGTTTTTGTCTTAGGTGATGATGTTGGCATCCCTCATGTCTTGTGGTACTTCCCCCACCCTCCAAGCACAGGCAGAGGAGATGGTGCAGCGCTTCAGCCAGGGCATTTTGGAGCACATCAGGACCTTGGCTAGGATAGTCTTTCCCTGGGGGAGTCCATGTTGTCTTGCAGTTCTTCGAGGATTGGTTCGCTGTCCAACTCCTCTAGCATAGGCAGACGATCAACAGCATTGAGGGCATCTTCTGAAACAATGGCCTCCCTAGTGGAGAGGTGGGAATAATTATCAACCCAATGTTCCATTTGTATTGGTCAGTATTTGAGGATGTTACTGGAAAAGGATTTTAGAGATGCTGTTTTCATTTGTATTGGTAAAAATGGCTGCTTGACACTGTCATACATCTCTTTGATGTTGGCAGTGTCAGCTGGAGTCTGGACATTCTAGCAGAGCTGGAGGCAATTGACATTGGCACACCCCCGGCCAACCTGCAAGACTTTTCTGCGGGCTTCCCTTTGGGTCAGCAGGTTCTGTTTGCTGTGGCTAAATTTATAGACAGTTTCTGTCACAACCCATCGATACGGAGGGAGAACCCAAATGCAGGACTCGGGAGACACAGGTAATTCGGGAAAAACGTTTTTTGCTCCAAGGTCGGGGATCTGGCAGACAGGCAGGTGCAGCAGCGGTAGTCAGGACATCGGGCGTAGAGAGCAGGTCCACGGGCAGACAGGAGTCGGTATACGGGAGATCGAGTCAGGCTTACGGGGTCGGTCTGAGAACAGGCGGAGGTCGGTACACACGGGTTCACGATCAGAGATACGGGAGTGCAGGAACGGGGCATGGGTTGCAACGATATGGCGAAGGACCAGTCGTCCCCAGGGTCCTATATACACCGGGGCCAATCAGCCAGTGTGAGGCGCAAGTGTGTGCCTCCTGGTCAGCGCGGCCGCGCAGGGACCCGCACAACCAAGGCTGGACCGGCAGCACCATGACAGTTTCAGACAGAAGGCAGTCCCAGCCTTCTTAGCTTCAACTGCAGGTCTTATATCCACAGTTTAAGTTTTAAACCAGTGTGTTGAGTTTTTGGTTTGCTTTCCAAACGGCAACATTGCTGAGGTGTACACAATGTCAAGTATTCCCATCTTTCCTGGGCTTTGTTGCTCTGCCAGCCTGGTAGACACTTTTCTTGAGCTGTGGCAAACTCTGCTGCCTTTGATGGGTTTTGCATGTTCCTGGTGTTGATGTGTGGTCAGTCAGCTCTCTTTGAGTGACAGGTTCTTCTGGTCTGTAGTTCAACCTTGCTGCACACTAACAAGTGGTCTGTATTGCAGTCAGCGCTTTGGTAGCTGCGTGTTGTGTTGTCTTGCTATCTTGTATAACAAATAGACCAGACGTATTTCAAGGATTCAATCTTTACTCACAAGTTGTCAACCATGTGCCGTTAACCAGGCGACTTCCGTATCTTCTATATACTATATATCCAGCTACTGAGCATGCCGGGTAATGTAGTTGTTATTCTCTCGAAACTATAACACCACACGCGTGAGCTCAACTCATGGGAGCCCGGCACGTCTGAGAACACGATCAAGTTGGTGATAGTGCTTGGAGGTGCGGTGTCTCCAGGAGACTTGATGTATTGGTTTATGGTGCTCATTCGTGATGGATCTATGTGCCTACACCACGCCAATCCACCCCTGGAGTCACCCAACGTCTCGAACCCTCAAGTACAAATGGGCAACCATTTTTTTGGCCTCTGGAATGGCCCACGCTGGCCAAGCTGTTCCGCATCCTGCTAATAGGAGCCGCCATTGAGGTTAACCCTGGGCCTGTCCTCCCTCTGCTGCGTCTGGTCAAAACCGATCCATCGAAACATGACGTCTGTTTGCTAGACCAAGTAGAACAGTTGGTGCCACCTCACTCGATGCTCGAAATTAAGCTCAAGTCGGGACTGGACTGACTGCTACGTAGCACCATGTTGCGCCACGCGTCCACAACCAGACGCAAACTGCCAAACTAAGCCTCGACAAGTTCCATCCGCGTTCCGCATCCTGCAGTTAAACTGCAACGAACTAGCGTCCAAGGCACGGAAATAGAGACTATATGTCACGGAACGAGATCCTCTTTGTCGCTGTCCAAGAAACCAAGCGAACTCAGCGGTAAAATCTACACAAGTTCAGCGACTATAGCATTTCACGAAACAACCACAACCAGGATGCTGGAGGGGGCCTGGCGTTCATCATCCATCGTAGTGTGAACTATCGTGTCGTCCAGCCACCTGCCACAAACGTGCCCGTTATCGATCAACAATGTCTGGCCGTCCGGGTTGTTCAAAGTAGCCATTTTCAACTATTACGTCCCTTCGGCATCTTCCTGTCCGGCTGGCTACTCCGCATCAATCGGCCACCTACTCGCCGTCGACCACAACCTGGTCCTTGGCGACCTGAACGGTCACTCCCCGGCGTGCGACCCCCACCTCCCCAGTGACCGTCGTGGAAACGACCTTACTGACAAAATCGACTCATCAACCTTTGGAATTCTCAACGACTCCGCCACTCAACTCACGGCACACTCCGTTAGCTCCCTTGACATTAGTCTCGCTAGCTCCGACCTCTTAGCCAACTGTTTATGGTCAGTCAAGACTTTGCTAGCGTCTGATCATCACCCTATAATGATCACACTGGAAAGATCAGAGGAATTCGTCGTGTCGGAAAAACGTAACTACCTCAACTTTAAAAAAGGCGAAATGGGATGATTTTATGGCTTTCATCGAAGCCAACCTGGAAGATGCCCCTACCAATGTTTTTCCGGTGAAAAACATTTCCGTACCATGGTGAATCGAGCGGCCAAACGATACCTTCCTTCCAGCCGTAGACCAAAGCTCCGCCTAAACTACCCTGCCTCAACAGCCTTTCTTGCCGATGAACATGACACTATCCGGCAAGCGGACCTATCCGATGCTCAACTTCCCAACATCAAATGCCAGATTAACCGTCTGGTGTCCAAGCACCGGCAAAATCAGTGGATTGAACAAATCGAAAAATCCAGCCTCCAGAGGCCTAAAAAGCTCCGGCCTACCATCAGAGCCTTGAGCAATCCAACCAAACGACCAGACAACGCTGCCATCGAATTTATCTGGGTCCAATCAAAAAACGACGGGATGCATGTCAACGTTTCAATCGACAATTTGTTGAACATCCACCTTCCATCTGTTCCATTCGATCTTAGTTGCACTCCCTCCATGGAATGCCGTACAAAAACCATCCTCGCTTCACAATGCCGCAAATCCGAGCAGGCCATCAAAGCGTCCAAAAACTCCAAGACACTGGGGCCTGATGGCATATGCCCGGTGATAATGAACCACCTTGGACCGAAGGCTATCCAATACCTCACCGACATCTCCAAAATTTCATTGGCCACCCTGGACATTTCAACCATATGAAAACAGGCCTGTCATGCCGCTTCCCAAACCAGGGACACCTATCGGTGACGGCAAGTTCTATCAACCAATCAGTCCGTTGTCTCCGCTGGCCAAGACGCTTGAGCTTCTAATCCTCCCCGCCCTGAGCGAGTCGCTGACAACGTCGAACAGTCAATGAGACTGAACATCCAAATCGGAGGCAATCGGATTCCTACCATCCG
This sequence comes from Syngnathoides biaculeatus, assembly GCF_019802595.1. Taxonomy (NCBI): domain Eukaryota; kingdom Metazoa; phylum Chordata; class Actinopteri; order Syngnathiformes; family Syngnathidae; genus Syngnathoides; species Syngnathoides biaculeatus. Next base: position 6,072,005 of record NC_084661.1, read on the forward strand.
TAATCCAAAAATCCTTGGCGTCACATTCAATCCCTCGTTCACTTTTACATGAACACACAAAAATCACGCGCTCCAAACTCAATACGCTTTGCCGTGGGGCCAGACTAAGGAGACCATCCTGACGTTGCATAAGGCCATCGGAAGACTGATCCTGAACTACGCAGCGCCTGTGTGGACTCCCAACCTGAAGCCAACTCCCTGGGACTCCCTCCAAGCAGCTCATAACACTGCCCTTCTAGCCACCACAGGCTGCCACAAAATGGCTTCCATCTATCACCTACACGCCGAGTCGAAACGCGAAACATATTTGAAACTCCTTCCGGTATGCGAGCACAATGTGATGCTCAAGAAAGAATACGCGCTTCAGTGCTACCTCGCCGGACATCCTAATCACGAGATGACAAGGCAAGACACGTGCCCCAGAGCGTTGCGCAAAACCATCCGAGATATCGAGCCATCGATCAAGCAGTACATTCATCGGCCGTCCGTCGATGTCTTTTAAGAAAAGGTAGATAAACGAGGGTTTAGAGAAAGAAAGACATCTGAAAGAAATATTTAAAATGACCATTTTCTTCACAAAATATACTACTAAGGGTGGTATTGACCTGAGATTTTTTTTTTTACACGTTTGGAACAACCCAAGTAATCCATACATACAAAGAAAGTAGAATAAGACCAGAAAAGAAGTTGTGTATGATAATGTGAAATGACGCAGGCAAAAGGTATTGAACACAAAGAAAAGGAGGTGCAAAACAGCATGGAAACCCAATACAACACCTAAAATCCACCAATAATCAAACAGCAATGCAGCCCCTTGTCAGTGCAAATGAATATTAGTTGGTTCAGTCTTAAATGATGGCCTACAAAAAGGTCTCATTGCCAAGGTGTAAGTCAAGACACATTTCATATGTAAGAAAATGGCTCTCTCAAGACCTTTGCAAACTAATTTATGCAGACTGAAATTGGAAATAACACTACTCACGGTCAATATTTAAAATCATTATAGATTAATTGAATAATTGCTGCTTCGGTTGTCTGGTGGCTGAACCGCTAATGCTATGTAGCAATATCCATCCATCCATTTTCCTCATCACTTATCCTCACAAGGGTCACGGGAGTGCTGGAGCCTATCCCAGCTGCCATTGGGCAGGAGGCAGGGTACACGCTGAATTGGTTTCCAGCCAATCGCAGGAAACATTGAGACACGCAACAATCGCACTCATAATCACACCTGTCCAATTACTATAATGCATGTTTTTTGGGATGTGTGAGGAAACTATAACGCCCAGAGAAAAGCCACGCAGGCACGGAGAGAACATGCAGACTCCACACAGGGCGACGCCAGGATCTGAACCACGGTCCTCAGAACTGTGAGGCCAGCGCATTACAGCTGCTCCACCTGTAGCATAAATACTCATACTTAAAATAAAACTACTTAGTAGCAAGCTAAATATCTTAGTTTTACCTTTGTATATAGAATAGATAAGCTTGAGATCTGTGATATACTTTATATACATAAACAGTGTTCACTTTAATGTATTTTAAGCTTAACATTGATGCAAAGCAATAAGGTTTTATTTATTTAAATTGTATGGAATACAAAGTTATACTGTGCGGTGGGGGTGGGGAGTGGGGGCAATAATTTATGATGAGGTGGAAGCTGCAGATTGACCAAACAATATTGGAAAAAATAAATAAATAAATAAAAATAAAAAGGTACTAAGCACGACAATCAGTCATACCACAGTGGATGTATGCCATACAGTTAACAATCCTGCTTTTAATTAAATGATGCAGAGTGATTTCAAATGTTGAACTAAAATTCTCGGGAATTCATATGACTACTTAAAGAGTTATTTATTTTTTTTATCACATGAGGGTGACACTAAACTGTGAGGTTCAGTACATTGCTCAAACTATATTTCTGTTACATGCAACCTGTTGGTTAGTTTCTGTGCAGTCATCAAACCAAAGTGGGGGAGGGGAGAGTTTCTGTGACTGCTTTTGGAAGTTGGTAGACACTTGTAGGGGAGGGGAATGCACCTGCATGAGACGTTGCTTTTAATTACTACGGAAATTACAGAACTACATGGATTGACATGTAAGTCACCATGTTTATTTATACTAAAATGAACGATTGTTCAAGTTGCTGATGTTGGTGTCAACTATACGTTTGTTTTGCCTGAGGTAATATTTTTGAATCTCAACCGTCGAATTATCTATTTCCCTTCAACATGAGGTTTGCGGTGCTCTGAATTTCCTTGGTGGAAGTGAATGCATCATCTAAAACACAATCAAGCTTGCTGCAGAACCGACGAGGCTTGTGAAAAGCTATTTATGTGGCGATCTGGAAGAAAAACGAATGAAAACAACTTGCATCTAATCGAGGTAAGACATATTTGATATTTCATCATACTAGGGTTAGTTTTTAATTGTCCGTGGGATTTTCCGGCAGAATGAAACTGTTGCTAACGTCAGCAAACCTTTCTATTTTTTTTCCCCACTTTCATTCTGAGGACGTAAAACACGCTAAATGTGTGGAGTTTTTTAAGTTTTTTTTTTTTTAACAATTTTTCAATTAATTCAACGCGTCCTTAGATGCATCACAAAAAATAAATCCGTGTCAGAAAATAAAGAAGTTGGTGTGTCAATAAACGTAAAGAGATTTTGAGAATTATATCTTTGCCTTATTCTCAGCAGTTTGAAATTCGTCCTTTTTATATTACTCTACTCTACAGATGAAGAAAAAGAAGACGAGACCAGAGTAGCAGGTACATTTCAACCGGGACATAATAAAGGTAACCTTGAAATTTTTACATTATATATGAACCCATAATGTTCTATAAAAACTTGAAAACATCAGGTTGGTTGCCATGTTAACAGACATTTTGTAACATAATTGCAAAATTTCACTAGTGATGATATACTGTATCTCAGGAACTCCTGGATGGATTTGACTGAAAATAATAATGCTAAAATGTGATGTTTGGGGCTGCACAGTAAATTCAACTTAATCTATAGATGGCTGAATTTGTAAGACCTCACCCTAAAAGTTACTCTTTTAGAATCTTTGACAACAATATCTGGGAAAATACCAATGATATGCGGTCAACAATTCTTATATGCGTTATGTGCTTAAGGAATCATGCAAAAGGTGGGATTATTCCAAGCTGTCATTTTTAGTAGATATCACAGCCTCTGCAATAGAAGTATAAATTTCAAGTATAGAATTTGGACCAAGAGGATTTTAACATCCACTTGGGTTATATTTTCCCGGTATTTACATTTTCTTAAACATTAACATTGGATAACTAGGCTTTAAAAAAGTAATTTCAAAAGGAGGCCTAAAAGGATAAAGGCTTAACTGAATGACTGATTTTACAGTTCAGTAATCCCTCGTTTTTTGTGGTTGGAGAACCACCCGTGAAAAGTAAAAAACCGCCAAGTAGGGGTAAATGGGTTTATTTATTTATTTGATTCATAGGTCCTTGTTGTTTCAACGGGGATGCCGCATTATACCCTATCAAGACGGTTTCCCGCTACAGTACTGAACTAATGTATGCAAGCTGTTTCATTTATTTATTTTTGGCTTCATTGGTCCATGTCATGACGCATTGGTACGCAGCGATCCGGCTATTTTTTTTTTATTTGGGGGGGGGGTCATATATTCGTGATGCACTGAATCCGCTATAGGTGATGCGCAAAGTAGAGAGGGTTTGCTGTAATAGTTTTGTGCAATTGAAGAGTATTCAGACTTATTTTTGTTCTAATACAGCTTGCCATGATTTAAAAAATCTGGACATTTAGATGTTTTTTTCCAGTGATTTTGTGATTTGTATTGAACTTTGAGGTTGGCAATTCTGTACCACTGTCATGAGGATATCACAGTAGTGTGTCTATAATTCTGTTACCATGTCTCTTTAGAACCTCCCTGAAAATAATTTGTGTCAAAAACCATGAGTTCAAGTCACTGAAAAGACACCAAATCTTACTCAATGAATTGTTTCTCATTATTTCTTGTTGGAAAAATAGTTACTGTACTTATTTTAAGAAAGGTTTAACTTCTCTACATAAAACAGAAGAGACTACGATCTTTCTTTTCAGAAAACTTAGGTGTAAAAGGGCAAAATGATTAAAAGTAAGTGGAGTAAAATATTTTCACTCGAATTAGGATAAATTCACTTTAAGATTGTTTTTGCTATGTATATAGCACAGCAGAATTGTCATACTTTTACTGTTTATATAACACAAAACAATTTTCAGTGTGAATGCCAGTACATTTATTCATTTCTGATTTCTGTTTCAGGTCCGGATCACATATTTTTTCCCAGAAAGAAATGTCATTAGAAGCCTTGTAGTTATGAAGCAAATGGAGCAGTATTGTGACAACTAGGAGCATAGAGTTCTAATAAATTAAGATGTCATTTGACAAATGCATTTTGTATTTCTTTGGGTTGTCTCTGAGTTATATTAAAATTGGTTTCATGATTTTAAACCTTTGTGTTTGAGATTTATTCCCCCCCAAAAAAACAAAAAAACCCCAAAAACTGAAATCTTGAGGGGGCAAATAGTTTTTCACGGCACTGTAGATGCAGAACCAATTCTCTGCAATCATGATTGGAGGGATATTCAAAATCAAATTCACAATTCAATTGTCACAAAAAAGGGGAAAGTAGACATATATATTTTTTAAACAACAATGGATACTAAATACTACAGTTGTATTAAAAAAGGTATTCTGCTATCAAGTCTTACATCTCACTTTCATTTTAAAATAGGGGAAACTTACAATGGTGAATTGAAAAAAAACACATGGTATTCAATTTAGCTGTGCTATATGTTGCTGAAATAAGTCTCCAAAATGTGAGCAATACAGTGTCTTTTGTTTGAATAATATTGAGCGAGAAATTTTAAAATCAAACGTGTGTGTCATCAAATCTGCCTAGCAACAAGGGGCCAAGTCCACACAACTACATAAAAATAAGATTGGCTTTTAGTTGGGTTTTTAGTTGGAGTGTTTTGCAATCTAAAGTGACATTCTGGCTCTCTAAACCCCTCTAGTGATGGCTATGTGAGTTGCATCATTCCAGCTATAGTGGAAGTGGCGGTCTTCACAATGAACTCAGAGAGTCATAGTCCACACAAAGTAGCAAAAACGTGTGTGTGTGTGTGTGTGTGTGTGTGTGTGTGTGTGTGTGTGTGGTGTGTGTGTAAGTGAGTGAGTGTGTGAGTGTGTGAGTGAGTGAGTGAACGATAGTCTACCCCCCAAAAGCAGCTCTTGTCATAATTTTTCCATCCCCAAAAAAGGCCAGAAATAATCCATGGACTCATTCTAAGGATGATCATTTCAAGGTGCATATGGCCAATAATTTTGGACTTTGCCTAATGCAGGGGTGTCAAACATACGGCCCGCGGGCCGGATCCAGGCCGTCTGGTGGTTTGGTACGGCCCGGGGAAGAAAGCTGCATTGTATAAAAAAATATGAATTTTCTTTAACATTTGTAGTTCTTGTATTATCCGCTGGGGGGCGCAGTGTTTTAGTACGTGCAGACAACATGAAAGCAACACTGCGGCGGAACTAGGACCACCTTGACCTGGTAAAATTGAACGTCTTTACAGCGTCTATTGGCGACAATTACATTATCTACTTTTCCGTTTGCCTCGCACCCTCATCGGCAAAATGTCTGTCAAAAAGGAGAAAAGTAGACACAGAGTGTCGGACTTTTCAAGAAAAATGGACATGTTCTTATATGTTCACGGAGGTAAATGGGGAAACCCGTGTGCCTGGTGTGCCAGCAGCAAGTTTCGGTGCTTAAAGAATACAATATTCGGCGCCATTACGAAACTCAGCATGGTTTAAAATACAACAGTTTGCTTGGAGAATTGAGAAAACAGAAGGGAAATGAAATGATGGCGCGTCTGAAGAAACAGCAATCTGTTTTCGCCCGGAGCCGAAAAGCCAGTGATGCTGCGGTGAAAGCCAGCTACCTAATTGCGAGCCAAATAGCAATGGCATCAAAGCCGTACAGTGATGGAGAGTTCATCAAAAACTGCTTGCTGACGGCTGCTGAAATTGTGTGTCCTGAGAAGCGACATGCTTTCGCCAATATAAGCTTGACAAGAAATACCGTGGCAGACAGGATTTCGGAACTCTCTGCAGATTTGGACCACCAACTAAAACGCAAAGTGGGGTCATTTGTGGCATTTTCTGTTGCGATTGATGAGAGTACTGATATCACGGACGTCCCTCAACTGGCCATATTCATTCGTGGAGTTGACAAGACTTTGAATGTCACAGAGGAGTTTCTCGAGCTGGTGCCGATGATCGACACCACAACAGCTGAGGACATTTTCAGCTCAGTCGTTGGAGCGCTGGACAGAGTCGGAGCGGACTGGCCACGCGCCGTAAGCCTGGCTATTGATGGTGCGCCGTCAATGAGCGGTAAAAAGGCAGGTGTTGTGACAAAGTTCAAAGATAAAGTACAAGCCGCAAATGGGGGAGGTAATTTTTGGACATTTCATTGCATTTTGCATCAGGAGGCATTATGCAGCAAATCGCTAAGAATAGATCACGTCATGGAGGTGGTTGTCCGAACTGTTAATTTCATCCGAGCCAGAGGTCTCAATCATCGTCAATTTGACAGTTTTCTCAGTGACTGTAACATTATCCATGGTGTGCCTTATCACACGAACGTACAATGGTTAAGCAGAGGTGCTGTGCTAAACGCTTCTTTGATTTGCGTGATGAAATCGGACAATTCATGGAGAAAAAAGGTAAACCTGTTAAGAAATTACAGTGCCATCTGTGGCTGCAGGACCTTGCGTTTATGGTTGACATCACTGAGCACTTGAATATTCTTAACAAAATGTTGCAGGGACGCAAAAAAATCGTAACACAGTATTATGACAGCACACGTGCATTCAAGTTAAAGCTCGGGTTATGGTAGACGCAGGTGGCAAGCGGTGACCCGCTCATTTTCCCTGTTTACAAGATATGTGCGCAGCAAGCGTTAATTCTGACGTGAAACGGTACAAAGAGAAGATTTCAGGGCTGTTGATGGAGTTTGAGAAAAGATTTCAGGTTTTTAGCGAACTCGAAACAGATTTTGCAGTTTTTCGCTCACCATTGTTACTATTTCTGTGATCAGTTTTATGTACAACACACTTAAATATATTTTTAACTATGTAAAAGTGTTGTTAAAATTGCACATACGTTATTTATGTTATGTTATTCTCTTGTTCATAATATATTGTTCATAATGTAAAAGGAAAATTCTTTTAATAAACATTTTGATAATTTACTCATTCTTTGCACTAATTATTAGTATTAGTGACTAATACAAAGGAAACAAGTGGGCTTATTGTTAGTTCTATGTAATTTTGCAATGAGTTTACTGGTCCGGCCCGCTTGATCTCAAATTAAGCTGTATTCGGCCCGCAGACCAAAGGGAGTTTGACACCCCTGGTCTAATGCATCTTTTCCCTTTTCTAATAGAGGGTATTGGTGAAGGAACGGAAAGTGACAACAGTGTGCAAGCCCTAAGTGGACAGATCTTCATGGGCATGGTTTCATCCCAGTTCCAGGCCCGATTGGACACAGTCAGACTCATTGATGCACTGATCACGGCATGCATCCGATTTGTTTACTTTTCCATGGAGGACGAACTCCGTAGCAAGGTAAAAAAAAAATAAAAACAGTAACACTTGAAATAAATGGTCTTAAGGTCATTTGATGTGTGTCATCACAAGGTTTACCCCTGTAGCACAGCATTCGGGGTGGGTGGGTCTTTCTATTCGTCCTTCAAAAGGTTTGTCTTCAACAGCTGTTGTATTACTTAGCCTTTGCAGAGCGTATGGAAAGTATTCAGACCCTCTTAAATTGTTCACTTTTTTTGTACTGCAGCCAGATACTAAATTCATTTAAGTTCATTTTTTCCACATTACTGTACACACCATACCATATTATACACCATATTAACAGGAAAAAAAGGGAATTGTTGAAATTTTTGCTGAGTCATTCAAGAAGCGTCACAGAGTTGTTCTGAGGTCACTCCTTCTGTATTTTAGCTGTGTGCTTTGGGTCATTGTTTTGTTTGAAGGTGAACCTTTGGCCTAGTCTGAATGTATGAGTACTTTTGAGAAGGTTTTCTTCCAGGATATCCCTGTACTTGGCCGTATTCATGTTTCCTTCCATTACAACCAGCATCCCTGCATCTGAAAAACACAACCCACAGCATGATGCGTCGAGCACCATGCTTCATTGTTTGAACTGTATTGAACAGGTGATGAGAATTGCCTGGTTTTTGAAAAAGTTCTGTCTTGGTCTCAACCGACCAGACGATCTTATTTCTCACCATCTTGGAGTCCTTCAGGTTTTTTTCTTTTTGTTTTTTGTTTTTTTGAAAACCCCATTTGAGTTATCATGTCTTGCACAGAGGAAAGGCTCCCATCTGGCTACTCTGCCATAAATCCCTGGTTGTTGGAGGGCTGTAATTATGGTTTACTTTCTTGAACTTTCTCCCATCTCCCGTTTGTATCTCTGGAGCTCAACCTCTTTGGATTCTTCTTTACCTCTCCTACCAAGGCTCTTCTCCCCCAATTGCTCAATTTGGCTGGACGACCACCTCTGGGAAGGGTTCTGATTGTTCCAAACGTCTTCCGTTTAAGGATTATGGAGGCCAATGTGCTCTCAGGAACCATAAGCACTGCAGGAATTTTTTTGTGCAACTTGGACAGATCTGTGCCTTGCTGTCTGTCTCTGAGCTCTTCAGACCATTCTTTTTGACTTCATGATTCTTATTTGCTCTGTTATGATTTTGAGCTATAAGGTCTTTTATACATAGGGGTATGACTTTCCTAATCAAGTCCAATCAGAAATATCAAACACAGTCAGACTAATGAAGGTGCAGAACCATCTTTAGGTTTATCTGAAAAAGTGGATGAGACCCGAGTTCAATGTGTCAGAGCAAAGGCTCTGAATACTTATGGCTGGTCTATGTTAATTTATTTTTAAATAAATCAGTTAAAATTTGAACTTTTTTTGTCAATATAAACTCTGTGTGTACATTAATAAGGGGAAAACGAAATTATATATTAACAAATAGCTGCAACATAAAGAGTAAAAAGATTTCCGGGCTCTGAAAACTTTCCATACCCATTGTCTTTTTGATGGCTGATACTTAGTACACAAGTTTTTTTGTGCAGAATGTGAAATGGTTGTAATGGCTTTGGACAGTGTATGTGGAAGGAGGCACTGTTGTTCAAGAGGATTAAAGTATATGTAACGTCAATTTTGGAACGCAAATTATCTCATCTAGATGAAAATCTATGTTCAACTGTACCATAAAATGGTTGTCTTGTTCGATGTTTTTACCAAAAAATAGAAGTATTTATGAATTCAAGTTCACGAACTTTGACCGAGTTTCCTATACCTGAAAAGTGCCTCCTTTCCTGTGGCTCACATCTGAGGTCACAGCTAGCTTATATTCGTGGCATTGCCTGTTGACGCCAAAGAGAAACCCATTTGTTTCGAGAGTTCTTCAGTGATTATAAACTAAAAGCAACCCTTAAAAATGGGGAGACGCGTGTATTTCAGTTTTGGAGCAATTCGAATGATTCTGGTCACAGTTACCTTATTTTCCAAAAGACCCAAGCCTCAGAAGACAGTGGGTCATGTTTGTGCAAATGAAGAGAGCTAATTTTTCCAAACGCGGTCAGCTGTGTGCCGTATGCAGTGAACATTTCAGCCTGGACTCTGTCTGAGATGGGTTTTAAATATAAAAACTGTTAAAACCTGGATCAGTGCCGGCCATACAGACAGTTCCGACACCTGAACAGATCAGTGTTGCTAATGCGACCAAACGCGAAATTGGATCACCTGCTGAACCTGGACACAGTTCGACCAGCTCAGCCCCCCCCACAGAAAGTACCAAAACAGCCAAGACCTTTTGTTAAAAGACAAGTTGCAGAAGGTATGTTGATCATCTTTTATTTTCTGAAAAGTTTGAACACTGTTCACGTGGTTGAATTAAAGCAGCATATGTCATTTGTCATGAAAAATATTTTATAACCGCAAATCCTTTGACCATTCTCAACTAGAAAAACGGGATAATATTGTGTACAAATGGCGGCAGCAGGAGCAGATGGAAAGCGTTGGCCCCACAATGCTGATGACCCATGTTCTCTGGAGTTTGCATGTTCTCCCCGTGACTGCGTGGGTTTTCTCTGGGCACTCCTGTTTCCTTCCACTTCTCAAAAACATGCAATATTAATTGAACACGCTAGACTGCCCCGAAGTGTGATTGTGAGTGCAGCTGTTTCTCGATGTGCTCTGCGATTGGCTGGCAACCAGTTCAGGGTGTATCCTGCCTTTCACCCGTTGAGAGTTGGGATAGGCTCTAGCACTCCCTGCGACCTTTGTGAGGATAAGCAGCTAGAAAAATGGATAGATGGATACTTTATAGCATTAAAACAAGGAGTATTACATACTAGTCATTCACAGAATAGGAGACCTGTTTTCAACTTATCAAAAATAATTTGTGCACCATGACATTGAATGAAATACAGCTGTGCTTTATCCATACATTTCTTCTCATTTATAAACTCTGAACCTTATTTTTCTGTATTAATTACAGATTCTGCACAAAAGGTTGACATCGAACCAGCAGATGCTGAATCTCCATCTTTGGTACATTCTAAAAGTTGCCAGACTGAAGTGCCTGTTCATGAGAAAGGAACACACATCTGAGAACACTGCAACAGTATTTTAACCTCAGGTGGCCTCAAGATGCTCAAATTTACAGACCTAATAAGCATTCAGTGAAAATGTTATGAGAGAAACATATTTATACACAATGTAAGCATACAGTTCAATAAAAGTGCGACATTCTTAGTTCTGTGGTGTATATTTACTTCAGAAAAATTTACATCAACATTTACACAAAGACAAAACAAAAAATAATTCTGGGTGTAGACCATTTAAATCCTTTGTACTCTTGGCCATCTGCCACAAATTTTAGCCACACATCAGGATGGAAGTGGCACCCGTTTTTCTACCTAGAATTCCCCAACACCATCTCACCAAGGTGTTGATAAGCACTATAGACCTAAAAATAAGAAAATATTCAATGACAGTTTTCCAAAATGGGACTTTATTTGAACAAGCATTGATTAGATTAGCAGGAACAATGAGTCCCGTTAGGGTCGCCGCAGTGTGTCATCTTTTTCCATCTTTTTCGTGCATCTTCTGTCACGCCCACTGTCCTCATGTCCTCCCTCACAACATCCATCAACCTTTTCTTTGGTCGTCCTCTCGCTCTTTTGCCTGGCAGCTCCACCCTCAGCACCCCTTTAAGAATATACTCACACTCTCGTCTCTGAACATGTCTAAACCATTTACGGGTGCTCTCTCTAACCTTGTCTCCAAAACATCCAACTTTGGCTGTCTCTCTAATGAGCTCGTTTCGAATTATATCCAACCTGTTCACTCCAAGCGAGAACCTCAGCATCTTCAGTTCTGCTACCTCCAGTTCTGCTTCCTGTTGTTTCTTGAGTGCCACCGTCTCGAATCCGTACATCATGGCTGGCCTCACCACTGTTTTATAAACTTTGCCCTTCATCCTAGCGGAGAGTCTTCTGTCGCATAGAATACTAGACACCTTCCGCCAACTGTTCCACCCTGCTTGGAGCCATTTCTTCACTTCTTTACCACACTCTCCATTGCTCTCTATTGTTGACCCCAAGTATTTGAAGTCATCCAACCTCGCTATCTCTTCTACCTGGAGCTTCACCCCCCCCCCACATTCATCCACATACATTGTTTTACTTCGGCTAATCTTCATTCCTCTCCTTTCCAGTGCATCTTTCTAATTGTTCCTCTGCCTGCTCCCTGCTTTCACTGCAGATCACAATAACATCTCCGAACATCATAGTCCAAGGGGATTCCAGTCTAAGCTCATCTGTCAGCCTATCCATGACTACTGCAAACAGGAAGGGGCTCAGAGCTTATCCCTGATGCAGTCCCACCTCCACCTTAAATTCCTCTGTCACACCTAAGGCACACCTCACCATTGTTCTGCTGCCACCATACATGTCCTGTACTATTTTAACATACTTCTCTGCCACACCAGACTTACGCATGCAGTACCACAGTTCCTCTCTTGGTACTCTGTCATAGGCTGTCTAGATCCACAAAGACACAATGTCGCTCCTTCTGACCTTTCTCTTTTCCACGAGCATCCTCAAGGCAAATAATGCACCTGTGGTACTCTTTCTCGACATGAAACCATACTGTTGCTCGCAGATACATACTTCTGTCCTGAGTCTAGCCTCCACTACTCTTTCCCAGAACTTCATTGTGTGGCTCATCAAATTTATTCCTCTATAGTTTCCATAGCTCTGAACATCACCTTTGTTCTTAAAAATGGAGACTAAGACACTTTTCAACCATTCTTCTGGCATCTTCTCTCCTGCTAGTATTCTATTGAATAAGTTTGTCATAACCTCCACAGCCACCTCTCCAAATTTGTTCCATACCTCCACTGGTATGTCATCAGGACCAACTGTCTTTCCATTTTTCATTCTATTTTGTTTCTAACTTTCCCCTTACTAATCATTGACACTTCCTGGTCATTCACGCTTGCCTCTTCGACTCTACCTTCTCTCCCATTCTCTTCATTCATTAACTTCTCAAAGTACTCTTTCCATTTACTGAGCGCACTACTTGCACCAGTCAACATATTTCCATTGCTATCCTTGATCACCTTTACTTGCTGCACATCCTTCCCATCTCTATCCCTCTCTCTGGCCAACTGGTAGAAATCCTTTTCTCCCTCTTTCGTACCCAACCTGGTGTACATGTCGTCATATGCTTCTTGTTTAGCCCTCGTCACTTCTGCTTTTGCCCTACGTCACATCTCAATGTATTCCTTCTGCCTCTTTTCAGTCCTTTCCATGTCCCCCTTCTTTTTCGCTAATCTCTTTCCTTGGGTGACTTCCTGTATTTTGGGGTTCCACCACCAAGTTTCCTTCTTCCCTTTCTTATCAGAAGGCACCACAAATACTTTCCTGCCTGCCTCTCTGAGTCCCTTAGCAGTTGTATTTCAGTCTTCTGGGAGCTCTTCCTGTCCATTTAGAGCTTGTCTCACCTCTTTCTGAAAGGCTACACGACATTCTTCCTTCCTCAACTTCCACCACTTGATTCTCTGCTCTACCTTTGTCTTCTTAATATTCCTACCCGCGACCAGAGTTATCCTCCACACCACCATCCTATGCTGTCAAGCTACACTCTCTCCCACCACAACCTTACAATCAGTAACCTCCTTCAGATTACATCGTCTGCACAAAATATAATCTACCTGCGTGCTCCTACCTCTGCTCTTGTAGGTTACTCTATGTTCCTGTCTCTTCTGGAAATAAGTGTTCACCACTGCCAATTCCATCCTTTTTGCAAATCCACCACCATCTGACCCTCAAAGTTCCTTTGCTAAATGCCGTACTTACCCATCATTACTTCATCACCCGTTTCCTTCGGCAACATGTCCATTGAAATCTGCACCAATCAGAACTCTCTCTCTCTCTCTCTCTCTCTCTCTCTCTCTCTCTCTCTCTCTCTCTCTCTCTCTCTCTCTCTGATAGAAAGACATTCTTAGCCAGCTCTTCCTTTAAAATAACCAATACTCCATTTCTTTTCCCATCTACTCCATGGTAAAAGAATTTAAACCCTGTTCCTCAGCTTCGAGCCTTACTCCCTTTCCACTTGCTCGCTTGGATACACAATACATAAACCTTTCTCCTAATCATCATGTCAACTAACTCCTGAGCTTTTCCTAGTCATAGTCCCAATATTCAAAGTCCCTACACACGATTGTAGGGACTGTGCATGCCTCTTCTTCTGCCGACTCAGTCGCTTTCCTCCTCTTTTTTGTCTTCGACGTCCATTAAGTTGTGGCTTCTGTTTTGAAGTTCCCTCGCCACCATCCTTTTTTAGGAGGTCATTAAAAATGGTGGTATTTTTTTCGCAAATTATGACCTTAGTCATTGTGCTGACAGCTATCTCATTTTCCTTTCCCCAAAGAAGTAACAGCCTCCCCATCTTATCAATCACTGACTTCCTCTTCAAAATGACAGAGAGTCTTTTGGCAGGAGTTGCAGCTTTTAGGACCTACTTCTGCTTCAATATCGTGGCGATTGTTGAAGGATTTTGGCCATATTCTTTGGCGATGTCTCTCAACCACATGTCTTTTTCATATTTCCTTTGATTTCTTGATTTCTTGTTTTGTTTTGAATTACAAAACAATTCTCGTCGTCTTCTCACTGCCACTGGTGATCAATTTCTTGGCCCCTATGGTGAAAATAGATGAATTCTCAGAATTTGTACGGTGCGGCTGTGTGCTAGTTTTTAACAATGGATTTGGTGACGAAAATACAGGAAGTTCATCGTGGGTAAAGACTGACATCACTCCTAACCAATGGAGGAATGTGATCCCAGGAAGGTGCTATGTTATAGCCAATGGTAAGAGCAGCTCTATCACGCCACCCAAACGAAGATACAGGAAGTGCATCATGGCTAAAGACATCCCTTCTAGCCAATGGGATGCCAGGAAGATGCTCTCGCGATAGCCAATGGGAGACCAGCTCTATCACGCCACTTTCAGACCAAGATACAGTCCAGGATGCTTACGTTACTCCAGTGCGTTTTTTACCTTTCTTAGGTGATGAGCCCATGGCAAGAATTCAAAACTCAATAATATTGAACAAAAACCTCACTGGGTTACATAAGCAGTGGATGAAGTAAGTATCCAACACATCATATAATACAATATATTTCGATTGTGAAATTTTCAACAGATTTTGGGAACACCCCAAGTAATATACACGTAAAAAGAAAGTACAACATCCATCCAAATATCAGAAAATAAGTTGTATGCAATCAAGTGAAATGACAAGTAAAAATTATTGAATACATGAATAGAGGTCCAAAAAAGCATTGAAAGCCAAGACAACACCTAAAAACTATCAATAATCGAACAACCCACCCACTTGTCAGTGTAAATGAATATTAGCTCTTGCTCATCCCAAGGTTTCTGACAGAGAAGTGCAAAGAATAATCAGAAAGTTGTACAAGTGCCAAAGAGTACCTGTCGAGAGCTTCAAAACTTGGAATTTCCTGGGACTGTTGTCACAAGGAAAATGGTGAGTTATACATCCGGCTGCCATGGCCTCTATGCACGCTCATCACGCAAGACCTCATTGCAGGGAAAAAAAAAGGATGTCAAAATTTGTTTGAAGTTTGCTGAACAACATTTGGACAAGCCAGTTAAATCCTTTTAAGAACATAAATCTCTCCAATGAGAGCAAATTTTAACTGTTTGGATGCCATGATACACACTATATTTGGAGGAGACATGGCATTGAACATCTCCCTAAAAACACCGTACAAGCAGTGAAGTTCCGAGGTGTGAACATGATGATAAACTTCACATTGAAGGAATGTTGAATTCTTGACATTCTTGACCAAAACCTGCTGCCATTTGTGAGGATGGTGAAAGTAAAACAAGGGTGGACATTTCATCTGGAAAGTGACCCAAAACATAAAGATAATAATCAAAGGAAAATCTCAATTGGTTTCAAGGGGAAAAATTCATCTGGTAGAACGGCCTAGCCAATAATCTCACTTGAATCCAATTGGGAATCTATCTAAGGAACTGAACTTCAAAGTCAATAAAAGAAACCCTTGAAACCTTCAAGATTTAAAGGCTGCTTGGGTGGAGGAATTGGCCGAAGTCACATGAGAGCAATGCATCCGACTTCTTATACCTGTGAATGTAAATAAAGCCTTTGTACAAAGAAATAAATATCAGTTGCCATGTTCAATACTTTTTTTCCTTTGTTTCATTTGTTATACCAGGGTTCGCACGCGGCCCTAAAAGTCCCTAAAAACCCCTAAATGTTCGAAGGTGCATTTAGGGGCTCCTGAAAGTCCTTTAAAAACCCGCAAAAACCGGTCAAGCCCCTAAAAAGGCCTTAAATAAAAAAAAAAAAAAAACATAAAAGGGAGGACCTCTACCGCCAAAATTCTCCCTAAAAAAAAAATTCTTTTATTTAAAAAAAAAAAAAATAGCGATCCGTCTGGCGTCAAAAACAGCCCGAAATTGCCATAGAAGTCACCGTGTTGACAACCAGTCGCCAACTTGTCGATATTCCATTGTTTGTTTCCGTGAGTTGGCATTTCACTTCGTCTTCATTATGACGTAGCGTAGTTCTTTCATCGATCCAACTTGTATCATGGGGAAGTGCATTTTTCCAATAAGCGTGGGTTGAAAGTCAGGAGTTCGGGAGCTGGGTTCGTTGAGATCCAAAAGATTGGAACATGTTTTACTGCCATCTGTTTAAGCAGAGTTACCAGCTTGAAAAGATGGGCGTCAAAACACTGGAGTCGCACCGGAAAAACAGGACACACGCTGATTTGGCGAAAACTCTCCTCTTCCGTTGGTATGAATATGTTTCTAAAATATCAAGATAATGAAGCATCAACTTCAGGCAGTGGTACTGGCAGTGCATGCACACATACAGTTGTCCAGTTATCGACTTCAACCAGCCGGAAGTCAGGCTTTATGAACGTAATTTAATACATGAAGACGGACTCGTTAAAGGCAGAGATCGTGTGGACTTTAAAAGTGATCTGCAGCCATTAGAGTTACAAATCTTCTGAAAAAAATTCGAAAGTGTTTGCAGTCATGTTCCCAGACAGTGACATTGCTAAAAACTACCACTGTGGGAAAAGGAAGACTTCGTACTTGGCTACATTTGGCATCGCTGCCCACTTTTCATCTCAACTGCCTCAAAGCCAAAAAAGCCAGAATAGAGACTGACATATCTACGCTTATTGAGAAGGCTGACAGGCTGTGTGAGGAGGCAGAAGAAAAGAGGAATCTGAGGTTTATCACCGAGGCCAATGCACTCAGAGGCAGAGCAAAGGACAAGAGAGCCACTTTGGCACCTCTGCAGCATCAAATAGAGGAGGCACCGGGTAGGCTCAAGGAGCTCGAGTAGGGGTCCTGAGACAGACATCAGTAGAAGACATTTGTGTATATAGTTGCAATTGTAGTTAGAATTGTTTTTCCGTAGACTGTGATGTGAAGACAATGGTCATATCAATGAGAACTACCACAAGGGGCGACAGGTAATCACTGTCACAGGTACTGAGGTTCTGGAACATTTGATGAACCAAGAACGGTTGATGGCACCATTGGGTGAGTCTTTTTTCCTTACTCTTGATTTCCCACGATGGCCCTAAATTTTTCGTGTCAGCCCTAAATTTTTTCCGTGACGGCCCTAAATTTTTCGTGTCAGCCCCTAAGAATGCCCCTAAAAAGCCCTTACAGTTTTTGGGTCAGACTGAGTATAAACCCTGTATACTTTCTTTATGTGTATCTGTATATGTTTGTATATTTCTTGGGTTGTTCCCAACATCTGGTGAAATTTTCATCAAGAGTAAATTGCTCTAAGATTGCCTTATTTTCCGGACTACAAACCACTACTTTTTTCTAGCATTGTAAACTCTGTGGCTTATTTGTTCCTTTAACGTGCATTGAAGAAGAATCTACCTCAAGCGTGCATACAAGAAGCTACCCCAAGTGTGCAGAGAAGGCGAAGCTACCTTGAGTGTGTTGAAGCAGACTGCGCGAGTATGCTCAAACCAAAAAACACCACAACATGCAAAAACTAGCATATGCCAGCTGTCATCAGACAGGAGGTGGGGTACACCCTCTTCTTCTTTTCCTTTCGCCTAGTCTCGTTGTTACCCTAACCCAAACCCTAAATTCACACGTAACAAAATTGGGGGCTCGTCCGGGATCTAATTCATTTGACATCTGTTTAAAAGCGCTTAATTTTTTTAGCACATTTGCAACTTAAATTGTGAAGCCAGCAAAATTTAGTTTAGACTTGAGCACTTTATTAGGTCCTCTCCCCGTGAATCAGTCTGTGATTTACACAAGTCTGAGGTTCTGCAACTTGCTAGTCATTTCCGATTTGATGCCGAACCTGGTATGAGAAAATTCAAATTTTTTTTTAATTGTTCTGAGTCATTACATTGAGAGAAATTTTGTTCCTGATGTTTTTGCCTTGGTAAAAGAGGAACCTTCAGACGTTTTGGAATTAAGGAAACTGGAATTATAACTACAACTACTAAGGGAAGACAGAACTTGGAAAAAAAATAGAATTTGACAAAGTGATTCAACTTAAGAAACTTGAAAGGTCCTCTGATTCAGTTAGTTCTTCATCTTATGATATTACCCGGTATGCCAAAATGATCCCTCCTTTCAGTGAGAAAGAAGTTTGGTATTTCCTGTCCTATGAGAATGTTGCTGAAAACCTCAAGTGGCCTAAAGAGTCTTGGACTATGCTATCACACATCGTCTTAAAGGGAAAAGCTCAGGATGTATATTCGGCGCTTTCGAGCAAAGTTCTGACTATGATTTTGTCAAAAAGACCCTACTGGTAGCTTATGAGTTAGTGCCCAAAGCGTACTGTCAGAAATTTAGAAGTACTCAAAAAAAAGGGTGATGAGAGCTTTGTATAGTTTGCTAGGAAAAGGGAAACTTTGGTTGATAGGTGGTGTAGTTCAAAGGGGGTTTCAGATTGACAGAGTTTGAGGCAGTTATTTTTGATGGAGGAATTTAAGCTCTGTGTTCATTCCGATCTCGGGACTTATTTGAATGAACAGAATGTTAAAACCTTGGATAATGCAGCGGTGTTGGCAGATAATTATTTTTTGACTCACAAGAGCTCTTTTCAGTCTCCTGACAATTGCAAGGTTTTTTTTGCCAAAAGACTTTCTCATACAGAGTGAAGTTGATGACATTCATGGTTCATTCTGTAGCCTCAGAGGCTGATGAGTTATCTACAAACTCCTCAGGTCCGACTGATAAGTCTGAAAATTTGTTAAAGAACAATCAAGTCAGTTGTATTGCAACAACACTCTCCTCCCCATTTACTGATTGTACAGTTGATGATGCCTAGTTAGTTAGTCATGAGATAGATGTGGGTGATGCTGAACAACACCTATATCGAATGAATTCTGTGAGTGCGTTTCTGCGGAAGGTGGTGCAGTACATGCTGGACAATGACATTATTGAACCCAGTGACAGTCCATGGAGTTCACCTTGTGTACTTGTGCCCAAGAGTGGTGGGGGTTGGCGCTGCTGCGCTAACATGAAAACTGTCAATTCACTGTCACGAACTGACTCCTCCCCTCTGCCGAAAGTGGATGATTGCATTGATCACGTCAGTCAAGCTACATACGTGAGTAAGTCTGACCTTCTGAAGGGCTTCTGGCAGGTGCCGCTCACGGACCGTGCAAAGAAGGTTGCCGCATTCGCTACACCTGGTGCATTGTATCAATACAAAGTAATGCCGTATGGCTTGAAGAATGCCCCAGCAACGTTCCAACGGCTCGTCAATAACGTGACATCGAGTCTGGAAGGTGTCAAAGCCTACATGGAGATGTCATCGTTTACGAAATGGAAGAGGATTCAGGAGTTCTCAAGGGTGTAAAGTTGTTTGGTACTTCTGTTGTATTTTTCTGTTTTCAATTCTTTTTCTGTTAATTTTATTTTCTGTTCTGTTTTGTCATGTTTTAAGTGTTGCTTAGTTATATTACGACAGTTTCTCTGTAACTTGCTTTTCCTTAAGTGGGAGAGTGTTGTGTGTGTGTGTGTGTGTGTGTGTGTGTGTGTGTGTGTGTGGTGTGTGTGTGTGTGTGTGTGTGTGTGTGTGTGTGTGTGTGTGTGTGTGTGTGTGTGTGTGTGTGTGCGTGTGCATGTGCGTGTCTGCGTGTATTTTTATTCTTTATTTTCCTTTCATACTTTTATGTTCTTTTGTGATGCTGAATTCTGGAATGTTCTGAGGAGTGGCTTTATAAGAAGACCAAGAAGGACCGTCAACGGAGCCTATCGTCCCTGGACATTTCTGGACGTTTGTTGACTTGGAATATTCCCTGGAAAGAACATTTGCCTGTTTGTTAAACTCTGGTAACTATTCGTAGCCTGGCTGAATTACTCTGTCTTTGAACTTCTATTTTGTGTTAGTTGTTTTATCGTTTTTGTGTTGTATCATTGTGTGTGTGATTAAATTGTCTGAAACGCAATACAACTGCTTTGTCATATTTTGCTGGTTTGAGTAAGGGGATTTTACTCTAAATTCTCACGTAACAATCTGTATTTATATTTTGTTAGGTTTGTACATGTATTGTTTTTCAAAAAACAACAATCATTAATAATCATTGTGCATGTGCTGATGTACCGGACATGCTTGTCTTGGTCCCTGTAATTGTCATAACAGAATCCCTCAACCAACTAAAATAAATGCTCAATGATGGCACATTTTATTAATACTGTTGATAACACATATTAGTCTTAAAAATATAAACCATTTAACACTGTATCTTTTTTTAGCATTAAATATTTGTGCATAAAACATTGGCGCATAGTGCAGTTTATCCACTACACATTCTTGGCCAAGCCTTCAAAAGAAACATCTGACTCATCTCCAATCCAAAAAAGATACATAGTAGCTACGTTTGGTGGATCGCTGTGGATCTCATCATTGATGACTTGCTATAGTTCCAGTCCCTCTTGCATTACATCATGAACATCCCATCTTGCTCCCACTGCATGTCATCCTCTGTGCCATCCATGGAATTTTGAAACACTTGAAACATGAAAACTTTTTTTTTTTAATCCCAATAGTTTGGGTTGCATAGCGCAGCCTCTCCCCCTCCATTCGGCTACAATCTGTAGTAGCTTTTCCTATGGCGTCAAAACAATGTGAGCTCAAACTACGTAGAAACAAGCGTAATTGGCACATTTTAAAAAAATAATAAATTCAATTGCAATTCAATTCATTTCAATTGTGTGTGCTCTCCTGTTTTTTATATTTTTATGTGCCCATGACGCTCGTACCACGTAGTTTGAGCTCATGTTGTTGTGATAATGACATGAAGCCATTGAGCTCTCGTTTTAGACTGCTGCACTGCTTCCAGGTTCCTTGCATCATCGGCATGAATGATGACACCTTTCTTTTAAACGCACTTGCACAACTAGCCATTGTAGTTGATATTTTTTATCCTTAGTTTAAGTTAAAACGAACTCACGGGGAGTCGTTTCTGATCTGGCAACAAACATGCTACGGTAACGATCGTAAAATGCAAGCTCCCCGAGGAGGTCTGAGAGCTCAGGTTGGGGGCTCACATTACCGTTACATATACAATGAAGAAAAGTATTTCAACACCCTGCTATAGTACAAGAATTATATATATATTATATAAATATATATATATATATATATATATATATATATATATATATATATATATAATATTTCCACTTAGAAATCATGGAGGGGTCTGGAATTTTCATCGTAGGTGCATGTCCTCTATGAGAGAGATAATCTAAACAGAAAAATCCAGAAATCACAATGTATGTTTTTTTTTAACGATTTATTTCTGTGAAACAGCTTTAAATAAATATTTTAACATCTGAGAAAACCAATGTTAGTATTCGGTACAGTAGCCTTTGTTTGCCATTATAGAGGTCAAACGCTTCCTGTAGTTTTTCCACCAGGTTTGCACACACTGCAAGAGGGATTTTGGCCCACTCCTCCACACAGATCTTCTCTAGATCAAATAGGTTGCAGGGCTGTCGCTGAGAAGCAATGAGTTTCAGCTCCCTCCAAAGATTTTCTATTGGCTTTAGGTCTGGAGACTGGCTAGGCCACGCCAGAACCTTGATATGCTTTTTATGGAGCCACTCCTTGGTTTTCCTGGCTGTGTGCTTCGGATCATTGTCATGTTAAAAGACCCAGCCAGGACCATCTTCAATTCTCTGACTGAGGGAAAGAGGTTGCTCCCCAAAATCTCACAATACATGGCCACGGTCATCTTTTCCTTAATACAGTGCAGTCAACCTGTCCCATGTGCAGAAATACACTCCCAAAGCATCATGCTACCACCCCCATGCTTCACAGTAGGGATAGTGTTCTTTGGATGGAACTCATCATTTCGTCTTCCTCCAAACACGGTTAGTGGAATTATGACCAAAAAGTTCCATTTTGGTCTCAACATACCACAAAACTTTCTCCCATGACTCCTTTGTATCTTCCAAATGGTCATTTAACTTAAATGGTTAAGCAGGGGAACATTCCATGCCGTGCATGATTTCAAACCATGACGTCTTAGTGTATTACCAACAGTTAACTTGGAAACAGTGATCCCAGCTCTTTTCAGGTCATTGACCAAAGCCTGTCGTGTAGTCCTGGGCTGATTCCTCACCTTTCTAAGGATCACTGAGACCCCACGAGGTGATATCTTGCATGGGGCTCCACTCTGATTGAGATTGACTTTCATGTTTAGCTTCTTCCATTTTCTAATGATTGCTCAAACAGTGCACCTTTTTTCACCAAGCTGCTTGGCAGTTTCTCCCTAGCCCTTTCCAGCCATGTGGAGTTGTACAATTTGTTTGTCTCTAGTCTCTTTGGACAGCTCTTTGGTCTTGGCCAAGTTTGAGTCTTACTGATTGTATGGAGTGGACAGGTGTCTTTATACAGCTAACGACCTCACACAGGTGCATCTGATTCAAGATAATCCATGGAGTGGAGGTGGACTTTTAAAGCCGGATTAACAGTTCTTTGAGGGTCAGAAGTCTAGCTGATAGACAGGTGTTCAAATACTTATTTACAACTGTATCACACAAATAAATTGTTAAAAAAAAAATCATACATTGTGATTTCTGGATTTTTTTTAGATTATCTCTCTCACAGTGCATTGCACCTATGATGAAAATTTCAGACCCCTCCATAATTTCTAAGTGGGAGCAGGGTGTTCAATACTTATTTTCTTCACTGTATAAATGTGTAACATAAGACATCAAATATCATTTTAAAATGTATATGCATACATTTTTACCACTCCATGTACCTGTATACGACTATACATTGTGTATTTTTTATTTTTCATCCATACCTAAATATAATGCGCTGTATTAACTTTTTTTAAATATTTTGGGAAAAACTTGCGCATTATATACAAGAAATTACAGTATTCATATCTGTGTGTTCAATTATCAATTTTAGCTGCTGGCCAAGAGCTGTGCACTGTTCAACAAGTCGAGAGGAAACGGAACACTTGTGTGTGTGAGCCAGGTGCCACATCCTCCAAAGATAGTTTCCAGATCATTAGGTTATTTTTGAAAAATTACAGAAATTTTAGACTTTTCAGTCATGCACTACTGCCTAATAACCCAAAATACCCTTCCCCCCAGGGAAGGTTGTATGTGGTGCATTAAAAGACAAAGGAGATGAGTGTGTGTAGTGCATTTAAAATCCAGGGTGGCAGGCAGAGCAGAAGGGCAGGGTACTCGGGCCAGGAAACGGCCACCGGCGCGCTGAGTGAGCACAGGACTGATTTGAGATTTTAATATTTTGTGCCACCAGTTGGATGCATTAAATGTTATTATGCCTCCACTCAACAGCATATAATATATATACAGTATAACCTGGTAGATTTCAAATACACAAGACCACAATTTTTACCTAGTTTGTGTGTGTAGGTTTTTGCAGAGAAGATGGGATTAGAGACAGGTTGGAACTGTCATATCTCACTGACTTCAAATGGAGACGGTCCATGTGAAGGCACGCCCTTCAGCCCATGTCATGGCTCCGTCCATGAAGACCTGAATCAAGGTGGGAATGTGGTTGTTACACATATTGAAAATGCCTCATTATCTCTTCTGTTACCTCAGGGTAACCTAAAAGTATAATTATATTTGAAGCATATTGTCGAGATGAAGCAGAAGGTCCATTGCTGTCAGAGGAAGAGGTTCACTCAGACCTGGCAAGTTTCCAGCCCACAGACAGTGATGTTCCCAGCTTTCTGGAAGACTGCAACCGGGTAACATTTATGTTTACTTAAAAAAAATAAGTATTTTTAATGAATTAATTGTAAAAATAATAAGTACTTTTTTAAATTAACCTGTAATAACTACATTCCCCTCATGGAAGCTGTCACCTTTTCATGGTGGAGGGATTTGTGTCTCTCAATAATCCTCAGAGCTAAATTGTCTGGGGCGTCACCCCACTGTTTGGCTCACCCATGGCGAACAGGTCCTATGTGAGGGAACAGTGAAAGCACAACTAAAAGACTCCAATGATGTAAAATATAAATGGATAGATGTTTTCCTTGCCGGCATGTGGGTCACCAGGCCCCCTCTTCTGCAGTCAGGTCTTCAGGTGGGTCTCGAAGACGAGCACCTGGTGGCCGGGATTGCATTTATGGGTCCTGGCTGTGCACAGCCCAAAACAGAAAAGTGGGTCCCCTTTCCAATTTGCTCACCACCTTTGGGAGGGGCAATAGGGTTCTTGTGGAGTCCGAGTTGGTGTGTGAGGTCGACAAGTTCTTACTTGATATAGTCAGACTCCACACACTGCTTGGGCTCTAGTACCAGTCCTCTTGAGAGTGGTAGGACTCTTTTCTACTCTGACGTTGCCCACAGCGAGAGGAGCCGAGCAGGTGTGTGTATAGTTATTATTCCTAGCCTCGGCACCTGTACGTTGCGGGTTCACCACAGTGAACAAGAGAGTAGGCTCCCTCCGCTTTCGGGTGGGTGGACGGGTCCTAATGATTTTTTTGTGCATATGTATCAAACAGCAGTTCAGAGTACCCATTCTTTTTGGAGTCCTTAAAGGGGGTGCTGTAGAGCACTCCCGCTGAGATCATTATCATTTTGCTGGGGGACCTGAATGTTTATGTGGGCAATGACAGTGAAATCTGAAAAGACTTGGTTGGATTATCACGGCTTGTCTATAACAAACAGCGTGTTCCAGCACGAGGGTATCCACACATACACTTGGCACCAGGACACCCACCACCCAAGGTGATCTAGTTTGTGGTCGTGTCATCGGACTTGCCGCTGCATGTCTTGGACACTCGTGTGGAGAGAGGGGCGGAGCTGTCAATTGGTCACGTGATGGTGACCCAACTCACCAGCAAGGAGGAAGGTGGGGGTGAGGTCAGAGCCTGTCATGGTGGAAATCACCGAACCCATTGGTGGACACTAACTGTGAAGAAGGCCACAAGGCAAAGCTCTCCGTTTACCGCTCACTCTACATTCCTACACTATCCTATGGTCATGAGCTTTAGGTTGTGACTGAACGAACAGATCTTGGATGCAAACGGCCAAAATTACTTTCCTCGGCATGGTGTCCAGCCTCTCTTTTAGAGATAAGTTGAGAAGCTCTGTCATCCAGGAAGCTCAGTGTAGAACCACTGCTCCTCTACATTGAAAGGAGCCAGCTGAGGTATCTGATTCTGATGCCTCCCTGGTGAGATATTCCTGAGAGGTTGTCTCTCACCTGGGCTGGGAACGCCTCACAATCTCCCCGGAACAACTGGATGAAGTGACTTGGGAGAGGGAAATCTGGGCATCCCTGCAAAAGCTATTTGCCTCTCTGACCCGACCTTGCATCAGCGGTCGAAAATTGCTTGATGGGTTACTACAGTTTTTGTGACTTATCCAATTGGGTAAAAAATGTTTCATTTTAGCAATTTAAAAAAAAAAATTGAAGGAGCTTTGTCTTGCCTTGTGATGTTTCTTCTTTATTTGTCTTTAGGCAAAGCTTCCACGTGGCATCCAGCAGGTTAGACCTCATTTGAAGAACATTGACAACGTGCCTCTATTGGTGCCACTCTTCACTGACTGCACCCCTGAGAGTATGTCCTCATTTACTGAATGAGTTATCGCTAGAGTATATAACAAATTTAAACCTCTGTATGTCTTATTTTTCTGTTTACCTTTTAATAATTCACCTGCATCCTTTTACCTCCGCTCTTGTAGGTCACTATGTTCCTGCCTTTTCTGGAAAAGTGTTCACTACAAAAGGAAGCAGATTCCACCTGGTTAAAATCCGATTTAATTTTACAGATTAAGGGGTCGTCGTTCTCTGATATAATTGTTTTGAGATTTATAGTAATAGTCATCCTTAAATATTTGTTTTTGAATTCCAATTTACATTGAGTTCTTCCTTGATGCGCTGGCTAGGGGAATAATTGACATAATTTGAGTTTTTTGCGTATTCAATTTATAACCTGATAACAGGCCATATTCTCTTAGTTATAAGTAATTCTGGGAGGGATTTGGAGGGGTGTCCCAAATATATCAGAATATCATCTGCAAACAGAGCAATTTTATGTTCTTCATCAATCACCTTGATGCCCTTAATTTTCTCATTCTGTTTGATCCACTGACTCAGTGGCTTGATAAAAAGAGCAAACAATCAGGGTGGAAGAGGGCAACCCTGCCGACAACTCCTCACCACTTCAACGCCATCAGATAGTCCTCCGTCGAGTCGTTATTTAGCAATTTGTTTGTGATCTAAGTCTCGTATGGTCTTAGTAAAATATTTATCGAATTGGAATCTCTCTAGTATCTTATATTAAAAAAAAAAACAATCGACAGACTAAAACACTTTCTCCGCGTCAAGCCCTAATATGACAGCATCTAGTCTATATTAACAATGGTTTTCTCAGGTGTTCAAATACTTATTTACAACTGTATCACACAAATAAATTGATTTCAGGATTTTTCTTTTTAGATTATCTCTCTCACAGTGGACATGCTGCTACGATGGAAATTTCAGACCCTGCCATGATTTCCAAGTGGGAGAGCTTACAATATAGCAGGGTGTTCAAATACGTATTTTCTTCACTATAAACCCTGCTCCTAAACTTCTAGTAAACTTCTAGCCTTACTACCTTTCCACCTGCTCTCATGGATGCACAATATATCAACCTTTCTCATAATCATCATCTCAACCACTTCCTGAGCTTTTCCTGTCATCAAGGTGGTTAAAGAGCTCGTCTGTGGCAATGACCCGGGAGTGGATGAGACTTGCTTGGAGTTCCTAAAGGCTCTCGATATTTTGAGGCTATCATGGTTGACACTTTTTGACAACATCACGTGGATATCGGGGACAGTGCCCCTGGATTGACAGACTGGGGTTGTGGGCCCTCTTTTTAAGAAGGGGGACAGGAGGTTGTGTTTCAATTAGAGGGGGATCACACTCCGCAGCCCCCCTGGTCTATTCAAGGGTTGTTGGACAGGAGGGTACGTTGGAAAGTTGAATCTCAAATTTAGGAGGAGCAGAGTGGTTTTTGTCCTGGCCATTGAACAGCTGACTAGCTGTACACCCTCGGCAGAGTCCTTGGGGGAGCATGGGAGTTTGCCCAACCAGTATACATGTTTTGTTGACTTGGAGAAGGCATTTGACAGTCTCATTTGGGGAGTCCTGTGGTGAGTCCTTCAGGAGTACAGGGTACCGAGCCCCCTGATACTGGCTGTTCGGTCCCTGTAGAAACAGTGTCAGATTTTAGTCCGCATTATCGGACTCGTTTATGGTGAGAGTTGGACTCCGCCATGGCTGTCCTTTGTCACCGATTCTGTTCATAACTTTTATGGACAGAATTTCTAGGCAAAGCCAAGGCAAAGAGGGAGTCTGATTTGGTGTTCTCATTATTAGATCTCTGCTTTCTGCAGATGATGTTCTGTTGGCTTCATCAAGCTGGGATCTCGCATAAAGAGACTTTCACTGAAGCGGTTTGCAGCCGAGGCTGAAGCAGCTGAAATGAGAATCAACACCTCCAAATCTGAGACCATGGTCCTCAGTCAGAAAAGGGTGATGTGTCCTCTCCAGGTCGGGGATGAGATCCTTCCCCATGCGGAGGGGTCTTGTTCATGAGTAAGGGAAGAATGGAACGAGTGATCAACAAGCAGATCGGTGTAGCGTCTGCAGTGATGCGGACTTTGTATGGGTCCGTTTTATGTTTAAGGAGTAAAGTTGAAAGACGAAGCGCTCAATTTTCCGGTCCATCTGTGTTCCTACTGTCACAAGCTTTGGATCATGACTGAAAGCACAAGTTTCTGGATACAAGAGGCCAAAATGAGTTTCCTTTGTAGCATTTCTGGAGTCTTAGAGAGACGCTGAGAAGCTCGGTCATGCAGGAGGTGATTTGTGTCGAGCCGCTGTTTTTCCACATTGAGAGGAGTGGGATGAGGTACCGAGGGCATCTGATTCGGATGTCTCCCGAACGCCTTCCTGGTGAGGTGTTCTGGGCGTGTTTCACCTGGATTAGACCCTATCAATGACCCAGGACATGCTCCTGTGAATGGCCCAGGATCATGAACTTCAGGAGGCATCCTTTGCCACACCTGCCCCTCACTCTGTCCAACTGCCTTGTGTGTGGCCTTAAAGTTCCTGGAATTACAGTCTCTCAGTACCTGACGTTGGAAAAGCAACATCAACTCAATCCTCAAACAGGCCCAGTTGAAGATCTACTTCCTGCGGCTTCTGAGCAAGCTCCTGTGGCAGTTCTACGTAGCAGTCATCAAATGAGTCCGACGTTCTTCCATAAGTCTGGTTTAGTGCTGCACCACAAAAGGACAAACTCTGACTACAATAGATAAAACTGCAGAACCAATTGTGGGTACCCAATGCGTCCATTCCTACATCTACAGCTGTTTATCCTCACAAAGTGTGAGTGCTGGAGGCTCTCCCTGCTATCTTTGGGCAGGAGTTGGGGTTGACCCTGAACTGGTTGCCAGCCAATCGCAGGTTACATTTACACAAGCAACCATTCACACTCACAATCATACATAAGGGTAATTTAGACTCTCTGCATCATGCATGTTATGGGGACGTGGGAGAAAAACAGAGTGCCCGGCAAAAACCCATGCTAGCATGGGGAGAACATGCAAACTCCACACCAGCGGACCCGGGATTTGAACCCAAGTCCTCAGAACTGTGACGCAGATGCCCTAACCCACAGATGTCAAACTCGATATCTGGGAGCCACGTGATTTTGTGGCCCGTGGAAGCAAATCATGTCCATCAATTCCTATGATTCTTGGTAAAATTTGAAGTGAAATTTTAAATGGTCAGATGTAATAAATGTTCGACTGTTGCAAGGTTTTTTTTTTTTTTTACCAATCTCCCTTTTTTTTTTTTTTTTGTTCTTACAGTAACTGAATCCTGGACTTCTGATTTCAGAATTGGTTATGCATCAAGAGTATTTGTTGTGTATATGGAATAATATGAGGTGATTAACCATTTCTGTGGTTTCACAGTCAAAACAGCTCTCTGAGGGAAGTCATAACTTCAACATGGCCCGCAACAAAAATTTGTTTGACACCCCTGCTCTAACCTGTCGATACTCATCTTGACATGTACTGGCGTTACCCGCCTCTCAAAAGTATTCTGTCAATTGACAGTTTTTGTACTAGAGAGGCTCCAACTACTGGAGACAAAGTCCT
Organism: Syngnathoides biaculeatus; assembly: GCF_019802595.1. Classification (NCBI taxonomy): domain Eukaryota; kingdom Metazoa; phylum Chordata; class Actinopteri; order Syngnathiformes; family Syngnathidae; genus Syngnathoides; species Syngnathoides biaculeatus. Next base: position 6,101,365 of record NC_084661.1, read on the forward strand.
CGTGTTTTTGACACACTTGGCAAATAAAGATGATTCTGATATTTTAAAATTTAGGAATTTCCTTTTGGTCCTGTCACACTGTGTTGCCTGTTTTTATTTGCACATTAAGGACTAAAGTCATGTTTTGTTGTTCACTTTAATATAAAGATTCAAGCAAGAAGTTTTTACTCAAGTTTTTCCAATTGGAGGATGACATTTGCAGCTGGCTACTAGTTTTGACCAAATGGGTGGCAACATGGGGAAATTAAATGCCAGTGTTTTGAGGGCCAGCAACATACATTATTGGAGAAAAAAAGAACAATGCAACAACAATGAACTTTGTTTAAAATGTTGAATTATGAACTCAACTGAGCTAGATCATTTTTGGAGTGGTGAACTGAACTTTAAACTAGTTTGTGTCAAAAGTGAATTTTCCCATCACTGCTAAACAGGATGGGAGGACATAGCATGTCAACAATGAGGTGTGGCTTCAACGGGTGTCTCAAGGGGTCTTCCTTCCAAATGTGTGCAAATTTTACACTTATCAGGTGGGGTAAGGTTTGAATTAAACAATTGAGAGTAGCTCCATCGTAATTAAATAAACCCGAGTGTGACTGCCCAACAGTTATGCCTTTGCAAGAACACAGCTGAAATAAGTTAATAAACACAATAATGTCCATTGGTAGCAACGTTATTCTATGGAATAGCAAGCAATGGGAGATTAATGATGAACATTTTGAGATGGGGTTTTACCTCACTTTAACAGTTTATATATAAAAAACAAAATCATTGTTTCTCCATAATAATGGGCTAACAAAACTATGAGTACTCACTGTTTTCCATTTGCGATTTATTTCAGCAATGTGTGAGATGATAAAGATCATGCAAGAGAACCGGGAGGTAACATGCTGTTTGGGAAGTGCCTCCAATTTCCGCAACAGTCGCCTTTTTCTGCAGAGTGACCTCAGGTATATGAACATGAGGGGTATGCTTAGGTTCACAAAAACACCACAAACAATGATTGCATCATCTAGTCTATGTTGATAGAGTGACTTATTCATCTTTAGTCGCCCACACATACAGAGCATAAAAATACATTGCACACACCTTAACAGCAGAGGTTTTATCTGAAATTTTAAAACTTTTAAAGAACTATTGACAAACATTTACAATACCATTTAAAACGGGCAATACCTGCACTAATTATGCACATCAGTGTGTAAAAATGTGAGCCTTTAGCTTTACAGTACAACTTGCTGACATTATCACGTTAACTGCATAATGTGTGCCACCCATCTGACAGCATCGCTCTGGATCCACTTTACCCATCCCAGTGTTCATGGGAGATGTTCAGTTATGCAACCAGAGGTGTGTTGAGCAGGAGCACTGAAGGTCTTTCTCCTCTGAGGCTCTCTGGACAACTCAATAGTCTTGGCTGCTCTGTAACGTTTCACCAGGGAGAGAGTGTCAGCATGACCAACCTCATAGAGCAGGTGCAACATACTCACGCACACAAAGTACGCACACACCAGTTCTTAGTCAGGTTATACAAGTAGAGTGGAACCTTGATAGAACGGACTATTAGGAGAGTTGGGGGTTGTCGTCTGATATCGCCAATTTTCCCTGAGATTGAAGCACATTTTTTGTGGCCTAAAATCCCCAGAGTGGTACAGTGCGGTGGACGGCTGGTGAGGACAGTTGTCTCACAGTTCTGAGAATCCGTGTGAAAATCCAGCCTCGCCTCTGTGGAGTTTGCATGTTCTCCCTACCACACCCATGTGGCTTTCTCTCTGCCCGTACTTTACGCACAATAGAGAATAGATCCATCATCCCAAAGCCGCCACTTAGTCCCAAACATTCGACATGGCTGCCACATACAGTAGGCATGGGAGGCACACCTTTTGGAATTTAATTTGATCATATTGTACATCTGTAACCTGTATGTCACTCCCATTTTACGCCTGCGTTGTGCCATAGTTCCAGTAAACAGCAGCGACGTTTTAAGTGACAAATGGAAACTATTTTTGGACACATTGTTCAGTCCTGATAGTCCGTTTAGTCTGATATCTGTGATATCAAGGTCCATTCTATTGAGGTTCCACTATCCATTAATGTGGACTGTATTCACTTTGGTTTGAGTTCCTTGCAGGCACGGCACACTACATACGGCATTCGCAAGTGCTTCCTTTTTCTGCTACAGTGCCAGCTCAGTTTGGTCATCATACAGGTCAGAGCAGAGACTTGATATAGATTTATTTTGCAATAAAATAAATAAATTCACCTTTAATTAGCCGTTTTCTTTGCAGTTTGTAGCCTGTTTAGCTCAGCTCCCTCCTCCAATGAACACCACAGACATCCTCTGGCTCTCATGTTTCAGCTGCCCACTGCTAAGGTAGAACCGTATTTTGTTTTCAGTGTGTTATTTTGTAACGTTAATGGGGAAAAAAAAAGATTAATTGAAATTGTTTTGACAGCTTGTCACTTCTGGGAAAGCCTTCAGATAGCTCAGTAATGACTGTTGCCACTGGGAAGAATCTCGATTCCATTCCGAAGAAGGTAGGATGTCAACGTAGGGGAGACTGGAAACAAGTGGGATACTAGGCCTACTTTAGTGGGGCTGAAGCCTTTTGATCCCCCCCCCCCCCCCCAATGATTTGGTTGAACAGTGAAACCTCAATAACCTGAATCTGATTTAACTGATATCAGCTAAATTGGATCATCAGGACTGAATGATGTGTCCAGAAGTAGCTTCCATTTTCACTTGAAATTGACAAAGCCAGTTAGTTTCAGAGGTGTCCACTGTTTACCGGTGGTGCCGCAATGTAAGCAGACAATTGGAAAAATGTTTTTTTCCGGTCTCAAATGTACAATTTGATGAGAACCAGTTTAAAAAGATATGCCTATGTGGGAGTCATGTTAAATGGGGCATTGACGGTCCCCCATTTGATGTGTGATAATTCCATCGTCAGTTGTACATAGTGCTCCAAGAGAGAGCGGCAGGACTGCAGCATTAACTCTTGGGGAAAACAAGTCTTTTGAGTGTGTACAATGCTATTTTTGGTACAGTAACAGTTTTGTCAAGACACTTGACTTTGACAACCGATTTGGAATGAGGGAGCTGCTTAATTCCTTGTGGCTCATGAAAGCGACTTTGTATGTCAACAATTTCACCATGAGCAACCCCACTGGCATGGTAAGTTTGGATAAAATGAAACTTTCAAACATGTTCAAGCTTTTTTTATGTACGTCATCTTTTCCTCTCGGCTTGTCCCGTTAGGGGTTGCCACAGCGTGTCACCTTTTTCCATCTGAGCCCATCTCGTGTTAGAAAGGAGGATGCACGAGATGGAAGGAGATGACACACTGTGGCAACCCGTAACGGGTCAAGCCAAAAGTAGAAGAAGAAGCCCATCTCGTGTATTTTCTTTTCGAACACCCACTCTCTCATGTCCTTCACAACATCCATCAACCTTTTCTTTGGTCTTCCTCTCACTCTTTTGCCTGACAGTTCCATCCTCAAAACCCTTCTACCAATATACTCACTGTCTCGTCTCTGAACATGTCCAAACCATCTAAGTCTGCTCTCTCTAACCTTGTCTCCAAAACGTATAACTTTGGCTGTCCCTCTAATGAGCTCGTTTGTGATCCTATCCAACCTGTTCACTCCAAGTGAGAACCTCAGCATCTTAATTTCTGCGACCTCAAGTTCTGTTTCCTGTTGTTTCTTCAGTGCCACAGTCTCTAATCCGTACATCATGGCCTCACCAGTGTTTTATAAACTTTGCCCTTCATCCTAGCGGAGACTCTTCTGTCGCATAGAACACCAGACCCCTTCCGCCAACTGTTCCACCCCGTTTGGACCCGTTTCTTCTCTTTTTTTTTTTTCTACACTCTCCATTGCTCTCTATTGTTGACCCCAAGTATTTGAAGTCATCCACCTTTACTATCTCTTCTCCCTGCAGCTAAACTCCTCCTCCTCAGCCCCTCACCTTCATGCACACATATTCTGTTTTACTTCAGCTAATCTTCATTTCTCTCCTTTCCAGTGCATGCCTCCATCTTTCTAATTGTTCCCCCGCCTGCTCCCTGCTTTCACTGCAGATCACAATATCATCTGCGAACATCATATTCCAAGGGGTTTCCTGTTTAACCTCTTCTGTCAGCCTATCCATTACGACCCCAAACAGGAAGGGGCTCAGCAGGGATCCCTGATGCAGTGCCACCTCCACCTTAAATTCTTCTGACACACTAACGGCACACCTCACCGCTGTTCTACTGCCCTCATGCATGTCCTGTACTATTCTAACATATTTCTCCGCCACACCAGAATTAACCCAATGCATGCAGTTCCACATTTCCTCTCATATTAAGTGGGAGAACTGGCAATATGGCAGGGAGTTGAAAGTTATTTTCTTTGTTTACAAAGTTTGCGTCACTGTGAACACTGCACTGATCTACATGTCGATCTCCCGTTCCAGTCTTCCCTCAGTCATGAATAAGACCCCAATATGCTTAAACTCCTTACTTGGGGCAGAGTCTCGTCCCTAATTCCGAGAGGTCACTCCACGATTTTATGACTTAGGACAAGGGTCTCAGATTTGGAAGTGCTGATTTTCATCCCAACCGCTTCACACTCGAGTGTGAACTGCTCCATTGAGAGTTGAAGATCACGGTTTGGTGAAGCCAACAGAACTACACAACTCTCATTGGAAACAAATCTGAAATATTGCCAACAATGCAAACCTAACTCTGATACTGTTCGTACCAGGACCAAACAGCCCATACCAGGGGATTTGGTACCCCATACTCCAGAATAATCCACACAGGACTCCCAGAGGTCTGTGGTTGACTGGGTTTGGGGGCTGCCTCAGGAATGGAGGTTTAGAAAATATTCCACTTGGACTCAATGTCCCCATTCTCCCTCGTGATGTCGATGACGTTCTGCTGTTGAAAATCCTTATGACAGAGGATTCTGCAGACATTCCCTGCACACCCTTACAATACAAGAGTTTTGTCCTAGCATCTTCCCTATCATCAGACCCTACACACCACCAGGTGGTGATCGGTTTACAGCTCTCCGCCTCTCTTCACCCGAATGTCTAAGCCCTGCTTCCCCAAGTCCAATAACTTGACCGTAAAGTTAATCACTGAACTCCAGAACATTGTTTCATATCTCATTGTCATTGACCACTGAAGTCCCCCAGCATAACGACAGTCTCCAGCATGAGTGATCTATAGCAGTCCCTCTCGTGACTCCAAAAAGGGTGGGTACGCTGAACTGCTGTTTGGTGCATCGGCACAAACAACAGTCAGGACTTATCGCTTACCCTAAGGCAGAAAGAGAGCGGGTACCCTTTCCTTCACTGTGGCGAATCTCAATGTACAGGTGATGAGCCGCAGGGTAATAGTTTGCCCATACCTGCTGGGCATACCTCACCGTGGGGAACTACAGAAAAGAAGCGAGTCCAATCCCTCTGAATTATATCACATCAGAATTTCTCGACGACACACACACAGGCTCGGTTTCGTTCCTCGCCAGAGAGGTTATGTTTCATATCTCTAGAGCGAGCTTCTTTTGCCATGGATTGTAACTCAGAGGTCCCTGCTTATGGATTGTGACCAGCTTATACTTCACCCGACCCCGATAACCCCACCCATAGATGGTGGGGCCATTGAAAATGGGACTCACTTTACCATTTGGGCTATGCTCGTCCACCAGGGGCTCACCTTTGAAGCCCACTCCCTGGCCTAGCTCCAGAACGAGGGCCTGGTGACCCAGGTTCAGGCAAGGGAAAACCTCTCCCAATAGTTATATACGTAATAAGGGTCTTTTGAGCCATGCTTTGTCTGGTCCCTCACGTGTGACCTGTTTGCCATGGGTTCAAAACTCGAAGGTCCCTCCCTTCAGTCACCACCCAGATCACAATGCATACGACCCTTTTAAGCTCCTCCCACAGGTTGTGACCCCATGCAAAATGGGACCTACGTTACCCTTCAGGCTGTGCCAGGCCACCAGTTGTTCACCTTCGAGTCCCACCTCCAGGTCAGACTCTAGAGAGTAGGCCATGTCCAGGCAAGGCAAAATGTCTTCCAATACTTTGATACATCATAGCAGTCTTTTGAGCCGTGCTTTGTCTAGTTCCTCATTTCGGACATGTTTGCCATGGGTAATCCTTTCAGGGGCATAAAACCCCAGACAATTTAGCTCCTTGGATCATTAGGACACACAAGCCACTTCAGCAGGAAAATGTGACAGCTTTCAATCAATCAATCAATCAATCAATGCCATTATTTAATTTAATTTCAACGAGATAAGCACTACTCCACAAGTTGCTTGAACCAATATGAAGAAAAAAGAATATCCATCCATCCATTTTCTGAGCCGCTTATCGTTTTAAGGGTCGTGGGAGTGCTGGAGCCAATCCCAGCTCTCATCGGGCAGGAGTCAGGGTAGACCTTGAACTGATCGCCAGCCAATTGCAGGGCACATGGAGACAGACAACAGTCACTCTCACAATCACACCGAGAAGCAATTTAGAGTGTCCAATTAATGTTGCATGTTTTTGGGATGTGGGAGGAAACCGGGGTGCCCAGATAAAACCCATGCAGGCACTGGGAGAATATGCAAATTCCACACAGGCAGGGCCAGGATTGAAAACTGGCATGAGGCCAACACTTTATAGCTGTGCCAAAGTGGTTCCAAATAAGGCAAAGAGAATAGAATGAAAGGTAAAGTGACTCGGATAAAATATTTATTCATTGCATATTTCTTGCTAAAAAGAACTTAAAAATAAATAAAATCAGGTATATTTCAGTCTTATTCCCCATGTCCAGGCATTGGTACTGCATTAGTACTCATTACTATTCCATTATTGGTCACAGAAGTAAGACAAGCACAAACAAAACAAAGTGCAGTTTCATAATTCAAAATTACAGTAGTATTTATGAGTCATGCTCTAGAGTTCAAGGTATTGATGGCTCTAGGGGAAAAGCTATTTTTGAGTCTGTGAAATTTTTTGTGGGACCTGTAATGCCTGCCAGAGGGTAGAAGGTTAAACAGGTGGTGACCAGGGTGGGAAGAGTTCTGAGCAATGTTAGTACCTCTATTCCAGCAGGGTTTATGCATTCCTCTTCTTCTTCCGACTAAGCCGCTTTCCTCCTCTTTTTTGTCTTTGACCTGTATTATCTGAATTTCTACCTTTGCCTTGTAGATTAACATTTCCATGTGCGGGTGTAGGACGCCTGGCCCACGACCTAACTGTTGTAGAATTCATATAATGAACGCTCATATATGTTTTGAAACTGTTTTACGCCGGATGCCCTTCCTGACGCAACCCTCTGCATTTATCCGGGCATGGGACCGGCCGACAGGTAGCACAATAATGTACTGCCCTACGGGCTGCATATAATCAAAAAAAAGAAGCAATCAAATAAAGAAAGTCAGCCCAAAAGATACAGAATTAACATTCTACCGAATCTATGTTAAAGTTAAGGTCAAATGAAAGCAATCACAATAAACATAGTTAGCACATAAAGTACACAAATCACATACTACCTGTGTTTAAAAATATAAAGGATATGGCGATTTAAAGGATACGTGGATGGAAGGGATTGAAACCACAATGGCCCTTTCTCTTGTAGTTCAAGGTTGAGTCGACGATTGATATTCAGTCCTCGTTGTATACTCTACCCAGGTAATAAAGTTAGGGCCCTAACTTGGGCCGAGCAGCTTAAACGCGAACGATACGGCACCAATTTGGGTACTCAGATAACACTTGTTAATGATGATGATAGGAATGATACGCTGTGGCGACCCCGAAAGGGACAAGCCGAAAGAAACACATAGATAAGACTTGTTAAATTTCCTAAGTCCTCACGGCCCTCATCGTACAAGTTATGAAGTTACTCACGTTCGATGTTTCTTCAACATCCACAAATTGATCACAAACACATCTCGTTGTTAGCAAGCTAAGCTTAGGAACACAAAGCCGATAAGCAAGTTTAAGTTGGCGTTTCCACTCGACCAACTTCTTATTGGTACTCACTATCCTCGTTGTATACGATATGTAGGTTTTGCAAAATGTGTAGATATTAGCGTTTGTTTTCCTCCTCAGTAAATATTGGAAAACAGACGCTTTTGTTGTTAGTCTCAGCTAGACTAACTTAGGCCGAGCAGCTTCGACGTGAACGATACTACTCCAATTTGGGTTCTCAAGTTCAGGTGCACTGAAGTAGGCGCCAGGAGTGTCCCACGTCGACTATTCACATCATTCGGTCCAAAATCAGCAGGATTTATTGAATAACAATCGGGCTGGTCGGAGCCTTCTGTTTAAGCTCCTACCAGCTTGAAGACTGGAAGCAGACTGAGTTTACGAACGTAAGATTCAATATACGAGACCGACAATACAATATCACTTGTAATTTTTGGAAGTTTCATTCTCCCATTCTGGGGGGGTGAAGCCACCCCAAATGTCAAAACCTTGTGACGCCCTTGCTGGACCTTTCTTTTTTAACTTTGAGGTCTATTACCACGTTCAAACCGTTATACAAAATGGCTTCATGTGTCTGCGAATAAATGGCAGAAAAAACAAAAACGACGATAGTGACTTCCGGTTGGTTATGATGGGATGAAAACCTCCATGTCTGTGCCTCCTCCAGCTATATTGGCATAATTTCTATCACCGGAATCACTTTTGAATGCCAAGATGACTCAAGTTAAGATGGATATTTCTAACACTCAATGGGGTGAAATTGCGCACTGAGGGCAGAAAATTGTGTCAATCCCCTGAGATGGGAAATAAAACCACACGAGTGTATGAAAGATATGATGAACTTGTCCATCGTCAAGCCTTGTGGTGAAGTTAGAGAAAAGGTCACGCTGCTTTCGGGACCAGTGTAACAAGTAAAGAAAAAAAGTCAATGAACTTGGAAGGTCAATTAAAGAGGCAGGATATAAGGATAGGTGGAAGGCCAGAAGGTAAAAAAAAAATAGAATGAGTGATTGTGGCGCAACTGTTATGTGTGACATATTGAACCTTGGGAATACCGATGCTGGACTCACCACGCAGAGCCCTGCGAGTGCAGTTGGGAGATAATGCTCCCACCAAACACTTCATTGCAATACCCCATTATACAGTGATGAGTCCTATGGTTAAAATGGTCTCGACTTAACATTTTGGCTAGCTCATGTCCTTAGTGGTCATCTGTGTTTGTACGCTGGGTGTATTTTTCCATTTTTCACCCTCCTTTTTAGACCTATTTCCCCAAAGAAGAAGGCTGTCTCTTTTAGCAATGCTTCTGCAGCCAAAACCTAATCCATTACCATGGAAATGAAGCTCAAGATCATAAAAATCGGGAAAGAGCTAGCCTTCAGTTGGGTGACCATGGTGAGAGTGATTAAAGACAAAGCCCCTATTTTGCACATGTGAAGGGTTCCATTCCTACAATGATCACAAAACAACATCCTTTATCGATCGCGAGGCAGTCTTGGTTGATCGCCCGACAGCGTGCCCAAAAAAAAAAAAAAAAAAAAATCAGCCAATGGTCCCTCTAAACTGCTCGCGTGCGCACTTGTGCACTGCTGATGCAATCTTGCAGATATTCTGCATTGCACGCAAAAAAAATAATCCAATGCAAAATGAAAGTTTCACATATAGATTTTCAGTTTGTGGCATTTTGCAATGTGATTCAATGAGTGAAGGATGACTGGTTGTTACATCCAATCCAATAGCACAATTCACATACATACTGTAAAAAATGAAAAGAAGCCACTAGTTTCTTTTAGGCAGCACACAAAACTCTCTAACAACGACCGCTGCTCCGCCATACTCTCTTTTCCTAGTTTACCTTATACCCGCCTATCACCCCTCTTAAAGACGTACATTCATAATTATAAATGTTAGAGTACTTACACAGCCCATCATTGTGTTTTATAATGGATGAGATTTTCTCTTTTCTGGTCTGTAGCCAAAACAAAAAATGCAGGATGAGATGGTGTATAATTTTAAAATTCCACGTTGGCGCAGCCTGATCCAGGATGAACGCACAGACAATACAGCGCACAAAAAGCTAATTCTGTATTTTAAATATACGAGGCAACGTATTATTAACCTTAAATCGGTTTGGGAGCATCATCACAACCACCCCCACCCCGTCGTCTGTAGCTCGCAAAGAAGCTGGCTGCTTGAAAAGTAGATCTTGGGGTAAAAAAGTCTGGGCACCCCTGAACGAGAAGTAGTTCCGAACATCCCAGATAGAGAGAGAGAGAGAGAGAGAGAGAGAGAGAGAGAGAGAGAGAGAGAGAGAGAGAGAGAGTTGTGATTGGTGCAGATTGTAATAAACATATTGGTGAAGGAAACAGGGGCAACGAAGAAGTGATGGGTAAGTACGGAATCCAGGAAAGAAACTTTGAGGGACAGATGGTGGTGGATTTTGCAAAAACGATTTCCAGAAGAGGCAGGAACATAGAGTAATTTACAAGAATGGAGCTCGAAGCACGCAGGTGGATTATATTTTGTGCAAACGATGTAATCTGAAGGAGGTTACTGACTGTAAGGTAGTGGTAGGGGAGAGTGTAGCCTGAAAGCAAAGGATGGTGGTGTGTAGGATGACTCTGGTGGTGGGTAGGAAGATTAAGAAGACAAACTTGGAACAGAGAACCATGTGGTGGAAGCTGAAACAGGAAGAAGGTTGTGCAGCCTTTCGCAAATAGGTGAGACAGGGTCTCGCTGGACAGGCGGAGCTCCCAGAAGACTGGACTACAAGGTAATCAGAGACAAAGGCAGGAGAGTACTTGGTATGTCTTCTGGTAGTCAAGGGGAGAAGGAGACTTGGTGGTGAAACAGAATACAGAAAGTCATACAAGAAAAGAGATTAGCGAAGAAGTGGGACACTGAGAGGACTGAGGAGAGGCGAAAGGAATACATTGAGATGCGACGTAGGTAGAGGTGGCAAAGGCTAAACAAGAGGCATATGATGACATGTACACCAGGTTAGACACGAAAGAAAGAGAAAAGGAACTCTACAGGTTGGCCAATCAGAGGGATAGAGATAGGAAGGATGGGCAGCAGGGTATGGGTGATTAAGGATAGCGATGGAAATGTTTTGACTGGTGCCAGTCATGTGCTAAATATGGAAAGAATACATTGAGAAGTTGATGAATGAAGAAAATGAGAGAGAAGGAAGAGGAGAAGAGGCACGTTTGAAGGGCCAGGAAGTTGCAATGATTAGTAAGGGGGAAGTTAGAAAGGCACTAAAGAGGATGAAAAATGGAAACGCAGTTGGTCCTGAATTGGAGTTGTGGAAGCAATTTGGAGAGGTGGCTGTGGAGTTTTTGACCAACTTATTAAACAGAATACTAGTGGGTGAGAAGATACCTGAAGAATGGAGGAAAAGTGTGCTAGTTCCCATTTTTAAGAGCAATTTGCAGAGCTGTGGGAACTATAGGGGAGTAAAGGTGGTGAGCCACACAATGAAGTTATGGGAAAGAGTAGTGGAGGCTAGACTCAGGACAGAAGTAAGTATCTGCGAGCAACAGTATGGTTTCCTGCCGAGAATGAGTACCATTGATGCACTATTTGCCTTGAGGATGGAAAACTACAGAGGTCAGAAGGAGCGACATTGTGTCTTTGTGGATCTAGACAGCCTATGACAGAGTTACAAGAGTGAAACTGTGGTACTGCATGCATGAGTCTAATGTGGTAGAGAAATATGTTAGAATAGTACATGACATGTATGAGGCCAGCGGAACAGTGGTGACGTGTGCTGTAGGTGTGACAGAAAATTTTAAGGTGGAGGTGGGACTGCATCAGGGATCAGATAGGTTGACAGATGAGGTTAAAATGAAATGATATTGTGATATGCAGGGAAACCTGGGAGCAGGTGGAGGAACAATTAGAAAGATGGAGATACACTGGAAAGGAGAGGAATGAAGATTATCTGAGGTAAAACAGAATATATATACGTGAATGTGAGGGATGGAAGGGGAAGAGTGAGTCTTCAGGCGTCAACAATCCAGAGCAATGGTGAGTGTGGTAAGGAAGTGAAGCAGGTTGGAACAAACAGGTTGTAACAGTTTGTAACAGCTGGCGGAAGGTGTCTGGTGTGTTATGTGACAGAAGAGTCTCTGCTAGGATGAAGGGCAAAGTTTATAAATTAGTAGTGAGGCCGGCCATGATGTACGGCTTAGAGATGGTGGCACTGAAGAGACAACAGGAAGCAGAGCTGGAGGTGGCAGAAATGAAGATGTTGAGGTTCTTGCTAGGAGTGGGCAGGTTGGATAGGATTAGAAATGAGCTCATTAGAGGGACAGCCAAAGCTGGATGTTTTGGAGACAAGATTCGAGAGAGCAGACTTCGATGGTTTGGACATGTTCAGAGGCGAGAGAGTAAGTATATTGGTAGAAGGATGCTGAGGATGGAGCTCCCAGGCAAAAGAGCGAGAGGAAGACCAAAGAGAAGGTTTATGGATGTGGTGAGGGAAGACATGAGGGCAGTTGGGGTTAGAGAGGAAGATGCAGGAGATAGGCTAAGATGGCAAAAGATGACACGCTGTGGCGACCCCTAACGGGACAAGCCGAAAGGAAAAGTAGAACATTTGTTTTTTCATACAAAGTATTTTTATGTAAATTCTGATTTCAATGGTGAAGTCCCACTTACTACGATATTCAAGTTACATTACCCGGAAGTTGTAACTCTTTCATAACCAAAGGACTGTGGTCAACCAATGGAGGAAATACTACAAAAGGTGTCAACCAGCAGGTATTTCATGCTTGGCAATGACAGCATTCTGATTTTTTTAGTGGGGCGGGTCTGCACCTCGGTGTTGTGAAATATCACACATTTACTCCAGCCACGAACATACTGCTAGACAAACACAGAATTACATTTGGACTTTCATACGCTGATAAACCAAGTGACACACAGCAGTATGGAGGTGGTCATCACAGACCCCATTGACTCACTCACTAGCCACAAGAGTATTTCAGCCATGACAGAATGGCTCAAGAGCAGATACTGTTTATGGATACTTTTGTTTATATGGTCTGCTCACAACGAGTTGTGGTATGGTGAGCAAAAATCCAATCAAAAGTTATGGGCATGACATTGACCTATTTAGACTTCATTTATACGCATATTCTACTTTTACTCAAGGTGTATTTTTCTGGACCAACAAGGGGTGCCCTCACACCTCAATAAAAAGCTAGTCGTCACAATCATGGCTGGGAACAACTAGTACACACAGCATGGTTGGAAAGCATTTAGTTGTCACAATGGAACAATAAAGCATGTGGAGGGTGTATAGAACTGATGGAATATTGGTACATACTGTATAAAACACATTTTCCAACTCATCTCTCCCCTTTTGATGATACCACACAATATTATTCATCACATCCAAAAGACAAATTACTTAACATGATTACATCCCAAGTTCTTAAAAGTGGACTCTAAATGGTCAACATGATAGATGACGAAATACTTAAAAAAAAAAAAAAAAAAAAAAAATTATCAAAACATTAAAAGTTACTTCAGTTGGATTGAAATAAAAGTTCAGGAAAACGTTCATCAGAGAATAGTGAAATCGTTATTTGTGAGTAAACGCTGTCAACCATGGGATTTCACAAAAGGGACCAAATAACAGGACATGAAAAAGAGGACAAGCAGAGTAATAGAATAAGTGTAAAGTGATAGTGCCAAGTCTGGCATCCAAGTTCTGTGGACGAGCTTGAATTGAGCACCTCCAGGACGAAAACCACCTTGCTCCTCCTGAATCTAAGATTCGACTTCCTGACGGATGCTCCTCTCCAGCACCCCTAATAGACCTTACCAGGGAGCCTGAGAAGTGTGATCCCCCCTGTAGTTGGAACGCACCCTGCGGTCCCCCTTCTTAAAAAAGGGGGCCCACCACCCCAGTCTGCCAATCAGAGGCACTCTTCCCAATGTCCACGTGATGTTGCAGAGGCATGTCAACTAGGACAGCCCCACAACATCCGAAGCCTTGAGGAACTCTGGGCAAATCTTATCCACCCCCAGGGCCATGCCACTGAGGAGCTTTTTAACCGACTCAATGACCTCAATTCCATACTGTAGATTGATGAGCCCGTCTCAAAGAACCCAGACTCAGCTTCCTCATGAGAAGGTGTGCTGGTGGAACTGAGATCCTGAAGTATTCTTCCCACGACTCACCACATCCCGAGTTGATGTCACATGTGCCCCATTCTCACTGTACACAGTGTTGACGGTGCACTGCTTCCTCCTCCTGAGACACCAGATGGTGGACCAGAAATTTTTCAAAGCAGTCATAAAGTAATTTTCTATGGCCTCACCAAACTCCTCCTATGCCAGGGTTTTTGCCTCAGCGACAACCAAAGGGGCGTACCGCTTGGCCAGCCGATACCTATCAGCTGCCTCAGGAGTCCCACAGTCTAGAAATCCCTGAAAGCTTGACGGCATCCCTCACTGCTGGTGTCCTACCACCCTGAAATAGTTCTGTGTTCTGCTATAAACTTCTGTGAATTACTGATATGTAATAACTTGCGTGTTTATTTTCATTTTCTTCTGTTCTTTACAGGCGCTCTCATGCATGGAGCTAAATGAGCCAGTGAGCAGTCACAGAATATTGAGTTAAATCAATGAAATTAGTTCCAAAGCCTGATGTCACTATGATGAGGGAGGAACATTTTGGATTGAAGCCTGATGAATGCAGTCATGCAGCTCATGCCAAAAAGCTGATAAGTCATATTTGTATGAAGTTGCAACAAAAACATGTCTTAAAGCTTAAAACTTCAACGTGACGAAATCCATTTCAAAAACAATCCATTTCTTCATTTGGGAACAAAACAACACAGTTTGTCAGCTTGCAAATATGGATCCCTTTGGCCAAAAATGCAAATACAATATATATATATATATATATATATATATATATATAATGCATGTGTTCAAATTTCATCAATTATAGCATTATGTACATACTATTGTTTTAGATGTAGCCATTGAAAAATGTCGACAAAGGCTTCAGACTTCAAAACAGGTTGCAGCGCACAGGGGCACAATCGCTCAACCTATGTATTGGGGGCGGCCACCGGGCCCCGCAATGTTTCGGTGCGGCTTCATTTCTCAAAAATTGAAGCTGCCATATCTATGAGAATATTCTTGTCCAGAAGAAAAAA
This sequence comes from Syngnathoides biaculeatus, assembly GCF_019802595.1. Lineage (NCBI taxonomy): Eukaryota > Metazoa > Chordata > Actinopteri > Syngnathiformes > Syngnathidae > Syngnathoides > Syngnathoides biaculeatus. The sequence goes on from NC_084661.1 coordinate 6,116,515, forward strand.
ACAGCCCCAACAACATCTTGTCGCTGTGTTTTTCACTCGCAAACATACACCCGCAACAGTGAAAAAAGATGCTACAGCTGAGCCATGAGGAGAAGGAATGCCCAGTCGCTGTTAATTTCTTTGTGTCCAACCTCACAGATTGATCATTGCAATAAAATGCATTTCTAAAAACTATGTATCTTTTTTATAGAGGAAAATTGTCATCCTGGATAAAGCGTAGGAAAATGGATGGAGTGACGTATAGATATTTATTTCTCAAAAAATGTTTTTTAGGCCTCATTTGAACACGTTTTGATCTTTGGTTTCATTCTAAAATAGTATCCTTTTTATGAGAAAGGGTTGAACTTCCAGAGTGTTACACGAGGAATCTGAGAAAATTATGCCTGTCTGAGAAAAGTTTATAAAGTGTGTGGTTTGGGGATTGACAGCCTGATAACATATAAGAACCAAAAAAACATTGTAATGAAAAAAAACTCAACAAAAATAAAATACAGTACAGGAACTGGAAACATTCTGTACATTAAAAAAACATCCTGGAAACAAAAATCTGAACAAAAAACAAGATATATACAGTGAAGAAAGTTAGTATTTGAACATCCTGCTATATTGCAAGTTCTCCCACTTGGAAATCATGAGGGAGCTGAAATTTTTGTCATGGGTGCAGGTCCACTGTGAGAGAGATAATCTAAAGAGAAAAATCCAGAAATCACAATGTATTAACGATTTGTGTGATACAGCTGCAAGCAAATATTTGAACACCTATCAGCTAGACCTGTTAGTCCACCTTTAAAAGTCCACCTCCACTCCTTGTATTATCGGTTGAACCTGTGTGAGGTCGTTGGCTGCATAAAGACACCTGTCCACCCCATACAATCAGTAAGGCTCAAACTTGTAACATGGCCAAGACCAAAGAGCTGTCCAAAGACAGCTGGAAATGGCTACGGAGAAATTTCCAAGCATCTTGGTGAGAAAAGGTCCATTGTTGGAGGAATCATTACGACGGTCATTCTCAATGTTGGAGCCTCAAGCAAGATATCATCTTGTGGGGTCTCAATGATCCTTAGAAAGGTGAGGAATCAGCCCAAGATTACATGACAGGACTTTGTCAATGACCTGAAAAGAGCTGGCACCACCGTTTCCAAGGTGACTCTTGGTAATACACTAAGATGTCATGGTTTGAAATCATGCATGGCACAGAAGGTTCCCCTGCTTATACTAGCACATGTCAAGGACTGTCTTAAGTTTGCCAATGACCGTTTGGATGATACAGATGAGTCACAGGAGAAGGTTTTTTGGTCAGATGAGACCAAAATGGAACTTTTTGGTCATAATTCCACTAAAAGTGTTTGGAGGAAGACGAATGATGATTTCCATCCCAAGACCACCATCCCTACTGTGAAGCATGGGGGTGGTAGCATGATGCTTTGGGAGTGTATTTCTGCACATGGGACAGGTTGACTGCACTGTATTAAGGAAAAGATGACCGTGGCCATGTATTGTGAGATTTTGGGGAGCAACCTCTTTCCCTCAGTCAGAGAATTGAAGATGGTCCTGGCTGGGTCTTTTAACATGACAATGACCCGAAGCACACAGCCAGGAAAACCAAGGAGTGGCTCCATAAAAAGCATATCAAGGTTCTGGCGTGGCCTAGCCAGTCTCCAGACCTAAAGCCAATAGAAAATCTTTGGAGGGAGCTGAAACTCTGTGTTTCTCAGCGACAGCCCAGAAACCTGTCTGATCTCGAGAAGATCTGTGTGGAGGAGTGGGTCAAAATCCCTCTTGCAGTGTGTGCAAACCTGGTGAACAACTACAGGAAGCGTTTGACCTCTATAATGGCAAACAAAGGCTACTGTACCGAATACTAACATTGGTTTTCTCAGATGAGACCAAAATGGAACTTTTTGGTCTTAATTCCACTAACCGTGTTTGGAGGAAGACAAAAGATGAATACCATCCCCACTGTGAAGCATTGGGGTGGTAGCATCATGCTTTGGGGGTGTTTTTCTGCACATGGGACAGGACAACTGAATTCTTTTAAGGAGAGGATGACAACCTCTTTCACTCAGTCAGAGCATTGTCTTTTAACATGACAATGACCCGAAGCACACAGCCAGGAAAACCAAGGAGTGGCTCTGTAAGAAGCATATCAAGGTTCTGGCATGGCCTCGCCAGTCTCCAGACCTAAACCCAATAGAAAATCTTTGGAGGGAACTGAAACTGTGTTTCACAGCGACAGCCCAGAAACCTGTCTGATCTCGAGAAGATCTGTGTGGAGGAGTGGGTCAAAATCCCTCCTGCTGTGTGTGCAAACCTAGTGAACAACTACAGGAAATAATTGGCCTCTGTAAATGCAAACAAAGGCTACTGTACCAAATATTACCATTGGTTTTCTCAGGTGTTCAAATACTTATTTTCAGCTGTATCAGACAAATAGATTGGTAAAAAAATTATACATTGTGATTTCTGGATTTTTCTTTTTAGATTATCTCTCTCACAGTGTACATGCATGAAAATTTCACCCCCCTCCTTGATTTCTAAGTGGAAGAACTTGTAATATAGCAGGGTCTTCAAATACTTATTTTTCTACGACATGGATGTACGCGGGTATGTTTTAAAATGTGATCTTCACGTAAAATGAGCTAACACTATTTTAGATCTCTTGGCCTTCCACGCCTTTTTGCACCTCCCTTCATGTGTTCATTCCTTTAGTCCAGTGTTATTACACATTTTTACACACAACCTAATTTCTTAGTTTAACTCATTTACTGTTCTAAAGTTACTTATGACTATAAAATAGTGCAACTGTTGCCGTTTTTACAGCAAGAGCAAAAATATTTGCAACTTACCACAAGGTTTTTTCTCATGTTCCAAGTGATCTGAAAGATCCAAGTTTGGGCAGTAACAAAACTACGCTGAATGTTAAAGCTATTTTTCGCTGTCTGTTGTATAAAGTCATCATGTGCGACTGTCACAACTCACTGTGGTTGGCCTGGTAAGCCCAAGAGAAGTCTTTGTGCGTGTGACTTTCTTATTGTTTAATTGGTCAACTTGAGTCAAACATCACTGTGTTAATCACGGAAGATTGGTGCAACAGCGTCCAATGGAGAAGTCAAAAATGAAAATCGTGCAATGATTGAGAAATTAAAATAGCAACTGGAATGTAGATTGTAATGTCGAGGATGCAGTAGCTCCAGAAGGTATGCCCACACTTCCCCTTCCCCAGCCACTTCACCTAGCCCTTCGAAGGAGATCCCGAGGTGTTCCAAGGAAAGTCAAGAGACCTAGTCTCTCCAGCGTGTCTTGGGTCATCTCCGGGGTCTCTTTCCTGGTGGGGTGTGCCAGGAACACCTCCCCGGGGAGGCGTCCGGGAGGCAGCCGAATCCGAACCCAGCCACCTCCTCTGGTTTCTCTCAATCTGGAGGAGCAGCGGCTTGACACCGAGCTTCCTCCCAGATGACTGAGCTTCTCACCCTATCTCTAAGGGAGAGCCCGGACATCCTGCAGAGGGAACTCATTTCGGCCACCTGTCACGACCCACAGGTTGTGACTGTAGGTGAGGGTAGGAACGTAGATCTACCAGTAAAGCTTCACCTTTTGACTTCGGTCCCTCTTTACCACAACTGATCGATACAAGGTCCACGTCACTGCAGATGCTGCACTGGTCCAAAAAAAATTAAAAAAAAAAGTTTAAAATTCTCTTGAAAATTGAAATTTTCTCTCATTATTGTGGCATTGAACAAAATTACGATTTTGTGGCATTTGCGTGTTCTTTCTGTGCTTGCATGGGTTTTGTCCATGCACTCCTGAGTCCTCCCACGTCCCGAAAACCTGGATTAATTGGAGACTCCAAATTGGCCTTCGGTGTGATTGTGGGTGCTGTTTGTCAATATGTGCCCTACAATTAGCTGGCAACCAGTAAAGGATGTACCCTGCCTCCTGCCCGAAGATAGCTGGGATAGGCTGCAGCACTCCCGTGACCCTTGAGATGATAAACTGCTCAGAAGATAGATGGATGGATGGATCGATGGATTTTGGTGATCCTTACTGACCTGAAACAAGAGAGGTTCAGTCTAATTTGACTTCAGACAGTGAGACAAAATATGAAATATGTTTTTGCAGTGTGTATGTTAACCTCTGGCTTTAACTCTATATAGTTTGATAATTTAATACTTAACATGAGTGTTGTTTTGTGTGTTTGCTGTGGTGCAAATATTCTTGAAAATCAAAATGTTCCTGATGATGATTGGGGTTGGCACCTCTGACATCTCTCTAGCATCTCCCAAACATGTCAACAAGATACATAGGAGCTGTTTTAAATTGTGTAAAAGTGTGTCCAATTCAAACACGTTTTGCATGAATGTAAAAGAGGAAATTGTCAAGAATTCCAAAAATATAATTGGTCTGACTTATAATATTTTCTTCTTTTTTCCTAGACTCAAAACTACTTTCTTGGCTGCTTTGTTTTGAAGTTTGGTTTAACAGTGTGTGCCTATTTGTTGGCCTTTGGATTCACACTTCAAGAGGTCTGTCTCAGAAGCAGAAAGTTAACCATGTTTGCAAATGTGACTAGAAATTGCCTTCATATACTCACAGCCAGGTAAGACTTGTCAAACAACCTGATTATTAACCAACTACGAATGTATTAGTGCGCTTCTTTTCAGAAATGGGGAAGGGTAACTCTCATTCTCCATCATAGGAACAGTAGTCTTTTAATAGTATAAAAATACTGTAGATCTTTTTTGTTGTCACAGAAAGAGTCCGTACAGTAGGTGCAGGCTCATTAGGTCTGTGTCATCAGTGGGGAAAAGTGTTTGAGAGTGACAGTCATCATTGTGTCAAAAGCAAATAGTGGACTGCATAAGCATTGATTGACATTGAAAGGAAATGTTGTGCCCATTCATACGACCATTTTATTAATAGCAAATGCATTGAATTAATTCTTCATTGGGATTACTTTAGCTCTTCAAACCATGCTCCTCGTTGGTTCAGTGAATTGTCCAATGGCCTGCTGCTGACACAGAAGGTTATGACTGGGTTCCTGGTCTTACATACAGGTAGGTTGTCACACTCCCACTTAACCTTAACACACATTTACTTTTGGTTTCAAGTTATCAAGTACAATGGTACTTTAACTCATGAATTCCCCAATTCATGTTTTTCAGTTACGAGCCTGGTTACAAGCTTGGTTGCTTGGCTAACGTACGGGCTTGTGTGAATAATGTACGGGCTGTTTGGTTCTTGTACAACCGGTGTCACAGTTTTGTGCACATTGCCGGCAGTAATTTGGACTTAATTTCCGGTGATTTGTGACTTTCCTGTGGCTGCCCTTATTCACAGATTCTGTTTAAAACTTTTATTGACTGAATTTTTCGGCGTAGCCAAGAAGTAGAAGAGGTCTGGTTTGGTGGCCTCATTATTGGATTTTTGCTTTTTGCAGATTTTGTTCTGTTTGTTTCCTTACGCCGTAATCTTTCCAACTGTCACTGGTGTAGTTCGCAGCCGGGTGTGAAGTGGCTGAAATAAGAATCAGCACCTCCAAAGCGGAGATGGTCCTCAGTCATAAAAGGGTGGCCTGGAATTTTCACTGTTGGTGCATGTCCACTGTGAGAGAGATAATATAATCCCTTGTTTTTTCGCAGTTAATTGGGACCACAACACCCCACAAAAAGTGAAAAAACACAAAGTTGTGGGGGATATATGTCTGTATGTGCCAGAACATTTAAAATATGCAAACAGTATTTGCACTGCATAATTGAGACAAAAACGATGTATTTAGTCAAATCTTTTATTATAAAACCTTATAAATATAATATATACAGTATTATAAATTTAGTTTATAAAACACTTCCTGTATTATATGTATTATAATCCTGTATAGTTTCCATTCATCACTCGGAGACTTATCCTGGAGGGGCTGTGTGAATCCTCTTTTTTTTATTTCCTCTGGGGCGGTCCGAAACCTAACAAATACAGCAAACATGATAAAGCAACTGTGAGTCTATTAAAAAAAAAAAACAACCATAAGCAAACAAACCAAAAACGAGTCAATGTGAGTATATTAAGCATAGTAAAAGAGCATTAAAAGCAAAACCAGAGCAAATATGAGGTAACTTTATGTACAATTTATCCATTTCATCCAGCACCCTGTACAAGAACATAACCCCGTCAACACAAGTGCTAAACTCAACAGGTCGCACCAATTTGTCGCACGCTTGAAGGTGTAACACTTTTGATTTTTTTCAAACCAACCTTTGCTTGCCGAAAAGCCCCGTCCTCAAGGGGGTGAAACTCTCATTGCAGCTTGAGGTTCATCATCACACATTTTGCTTTATTATTAAAAGTTATTGAAGCAGTTTTACAGATATTTACCACATCATTCTTGATGCATCACGCCACTGATTCATTCTCTCCATAATGGCGCCCCTAAAGCGGAACTTTTGCCGTCTTTGATCATATCGGAAAGTTTTTACTTCCATTACTACCATCAGAACCTCCAGCAGAAGATTGTCAGAGTGAGGAATGCTAATTACGTACGTAAAAGTAACTTTTTTTAGGCTTGTCCCGTTAGGGGTCGCCACAGCGCGACATCTAAGATGAACGCACATATTTGTTTGGCACAGTTTTACAACGGATGCCCTTCATGACTCAACCCCTCTTGGGGAGTAGAGGCCCCAGTGAGATACGAGCTCACGACCCTTGATTTACCAAACCAATGCTCTAACCACTGAGCTATGGGGCCTCTCAATGATAATTACTGCAATAAAAAGGTTGCTGTGCAGCCCAAGGTTTCATCAAAGATTTAACTTACACTTGAACTGTTGAAAATGTTTGTCTGAAAGATGCAAAGTATAAATGCGTAATGTTGAACTGGATAATTTTAAAATTTTACCTACCCACATACAGACACAAAAAAACCACTCATGTCAAAGGTAAAAAAAACTCAGCTATGTACACTGCCAGGACCTCCGGAAGAAGATTATCCAAGTGAGGATTGTTAATGGATAGGATATGGATAGGAATGCTCTAAATGAATAAGACTTTATATTGGACAACTGTGACTCTTATTAGGAATGGTTCCTATAAATTGAATGTCTAAGGTACTTTGTTTTTGTTAGTTTGTTCTTTGTTTGTTCCGAATGTCGTACCAAGGCACCAAATGCCAGAGACAAATTTCTTGTGTGTTATATGCAGGGTGTCCCCCCCAAAAATTGTATATACACTTAAATGTAAATACTTTTACATTTTAAAATTATTCTAATTATAATAAACATCAAGTTTACAATTATTTGAATCTTTCCTGCAACAGTCGGCAGACCGTGGTCGGGAAACACAGGGAAGACACCTTCGTGGCGGGAACAATAATAGTACAAAGTGCTGGTTTGCTGCGCAGAAGGCTTGATTAGATCCTTTAAGCACTCTGCATCTTCATGTCCTCTCTTCAACACTAATCCTCCCCGGTCGGCCTTGTAAACTGTACACAATGGCTACAGCAAGCAGTTCATTTCTATCCCTTCTCACTCCCGCTGCTTCACACGCCTGCACACTCTCTCACACGTTGCTTTTTGAGAGAGGCAATGAGACTTGCTTGTTTTGATGGTGGAGGAGAGGCTTTGGTTCACTCACCCACAGGATTGCCACATGATGATCATAAACACGTTCCTTGAAGAAATATTCGTAGACGTCCTCTTCTAAAAAAAAGGCCTGTTTCATCTTTTATTAACTTGTGCCCGGCATCCCTCAATGATGAGGTTAGGAAACTCTTCCTCCACATAACGACGAGCAGCACCATACAGGGGCACATTTCTGAAGCCGTACCTTTTTCAATATTTTCGAACCAGCTTTTGCTAGCCCAAAAGCCTTGTCTTTTAGGGGTCAAATCACAATGCAGGATGCAACAAGGAGAAAAGTGCCCTGTCCGGAGTCCTGGAGGACATCACAGTAGGTACCACAGTGCCCATACCATTTGCAGCACAAAGTGGTTGATTCCTCCCACTAGATCCCAAAAAGGATAAAAGTGCTCCCAAATAGGAGCCCATTCCTCCCGCTGGATCCCTAAAAGGATAAAAGTGCCTGCAGAGTTACCATTTCTTGGGCACCGCATGGGAAGCTTTCACTGGGGCACAACACTGAAGTGGTATTGTAACTACATAATCAAAAAATGTCGTTGCTTAAAAACAAAGTTATTACAAACACAACACTAAGATGCAATATATATATGTGAGATGGTCAACAGCGTGAGCAAGACAATGGGCAAAGCAAGGAAATGGGTGGGACAAAGTGAATTTGCTGGGTGAGGCGCAACCTTTGATGATGTGCAACCATTCAGCTCACGGAATGAAGCCACTCGTGCTCTCATTGGTTGATGTTGCGCATTGAAACCAATATGCCAATCTGGCTGTATTTTTAAAAATTTTATGAAAACTAAAAACCCACAAAGCACTGAAGCCGCAAAAGCTGAAGTCCGAAGTAGTGAGGGAACTCTGTATATCTATAAGGCTGAATCTTTAAAGATTGAACTCAATACCTCTTTTTTCGCAAATAGTAACTCAGATGCACTATTTGCCTTGAGGATGCTCGTGGAAAAGTACAGAGAAGGTCAGAAGGAGCTACATTGAATCTTTGTTGACCAAGAGAAACCCTATGACAGAGTACCAAGAGAGGAACTATGGAACTGCATGTGCAAGTTTGGTGTGCCAGAAAAAATGTTCGAATAGTACAGTTCATGTATGAGAGCAGCAGAACAGCGGGGAGATATGCCATTGGTGTGTCCAAAGAATTTAAGGCGGAGGTGGGACTGCATCAGTGTTGCATGCTTAACACCTTCTTCCTGTTTGCGGTAGTAATGGATAGGCTGACAGTCGAGGTTAGACTGGAATCTCCTTGGACCATGATGTTCGCAGATGATGTTCATCCGGCGGATGAACAATTAGAAAGATGGAGGTACACACTGGAAAGGAGAGGAATGAAGATTAGCCGAAACAGAATACATGTGCGTGAATGAGAGGGGTGGAGAAGGAAGAGTGAAGATCCAAGGAAAAGAGATACCGGCGTGAACGACTTCAAATAATTGGGGTCAACAATACAGAGCAACGGAGAGTGTGGTAAGGAAGTGAAGAAACAGGTCCAAGCAGGGTGGAACAGTTGATGGAAGGTGTCTGGTGTTCTATGTGACAGAAGAGTCTCCGCTAGGATGAAGGGCAAAGTTTATAAAACAGTGGTGAGTCCGGCCATGATGTGCAGATTAGATACGGTCGCTCTGAAGAAACAACAGGAAGCAGAACTGGAGTTAACAGAAATGAAGATGCTGAGGTGTGAACAGGTTGGATAGAATAAAAAAATGAGCTCATTAGCAGGACAGCCAAAGTTAGATGTTTTGGAGACAAGGTGAGAGAGAGCAGACTTTGGTTTGAACATGTTCAGAGGAGTGAGAGAGAGTGATTATGTTGGTAGAAGGGTGCTGAGGATGGAGCCGCCAGACAAAAGAGTGAGAGGAAGACCAAAGAAAAGGTTGATGGATGTTGCGAGGGAGGACATGAGGACAGTGGGTGCACAAGATAGGCTTAGATGGAAAAACATGACACACTGTGGCGACCCCTAAAAGAAGAAGAATTGTACATTACTTAATTCAGCACAAGCCACTGCAATCTGTTGGCTGTTGCCAAGCACTGATAATTGCAGAGCGTTTCATCTGGAAGAGCATCTGGCATAAAACTGTGCCAAACAAATATGAGCGTTCATCTAAAGAATCCCAGAATGGATTGGTCATTGCCCAGGTTAACCGCGCCCAGCACCGCTAACTTACAGGTCGTCGGTGGAAATTCAGCTCCTGTGGGTCGAAGACAAAGAAGAGGAGGAAACCGGATTCGTCGGCAGAAGAAGAAGAGGAATGCACAGAGGGTACAACTGAGTGTAGGGACTTTGAATGTTGAGACTGTGATAGGAAACGCTTAGGAGTTGGTTGACAGGATTGTTAGGGTTCGGTTAGGTCACACAGACCACCTCTTCCAAACCTGTTCCTCACAAACACCAGATCCATTGCCAGCAAAATGGATGAGCTGTAATTATAAATTGTGGATAATCCCGCGTCCTCATCATAATAAAGACGTGGCTTCACCTGAACATTCCTGATGCTAGTGTTTTCTTCCGTTTATCCGAGGTTGCGTTGCAGGGGTAGTCGCTTTAACAGGGAAGCCCAGACTTCCCTCTTCACAGCCACTTTTTCCAGCTTTTCCAAGGTGATCCCAAAGCGTTCCCAGATAAACCAAGAGACGTTGTCTCTCTAGCATATCCTCTGTCATCCCCGTAAGTCTCCCCCTGGTGGGATGTGTCTTAACACCTCAACAAGGAGTCATCCTGGCAGCATCCTTAGGAGCCTGAGCCACTTTGTCTGGCTTCCCTGAAAATGGCGGAGCAGTGGCTCTACTCAGAGCCCCTCCTAGATGACCAAACTTCTCACCCGATCTCTAAGGGAGAGTGTGGTTATGCTGTGGAGGCAACAAGACTAAGGCCACCAAACTGGACCCCCTCTATGCCTCTGCTGCACCTAGAAATCCAATCCATAAAAGTTATAAACAGAATCTGTGACTAAGGGCAGCCAGCAGAGTCCAACCCTCACTGGAAAAGAGTCCGACTTACTGCCAGCAATGCGGACCAAATTCTGATACGCCGTTTTGGGACCAAACAGCCCAAATTCGGGAGTTCCATATCCCATACTCCTGAACCTCCTCACCCAACCCTTAGGACTCTCCACGTGATATGGTTGAATACTTTCTCCAAGTCCACAAAACATGTCTATTTTCACCCTCGAGGATCTTCCCAAGGAGGAAGAGCTGGTCCACTGTTCCATAGACGTAAACCAAAATGGTCCACATAAATGTGAGATTGGACCTCCCGACGGACTCTCCACTCCAGGAGCCTCAAGTAGACCTTACCAGGGAGGCTGAGGAGTGTGATTCCCCTGTAGTTGTAACACACCCTCCAGTCCCCCTCGTGAAAAAGGGAGGCCACCAGCCAAGTCTGCCAATTCAGTGGCACTGTCCCCGATGTCCATGCAGTATTGAAAAGGTGTCAACCAGGACAGCCCTACAATATCCAGAGCCTGCTACCAAGGAGTTTTTAACCACCTCGGTGACCTCAACCCCACAGATAACTGAGCCTGCCTCAGAGACCCTGTGCTTTCTCATGGGAAGGGATGTTGGTGGAATTGGGAAGGTTGAGTCCGAGTGAACCATGTTCTGTGGCTCCTTTGCTGAGCCAGCCAACTGGTGTAACAGTCATAAAGTGGTCGGTGCCTGTTGTGGTGGCAAACTTCAAATCTTTTGGTGATAGTTAGGAATGCCATGAAGCTGAAGGCTGAGTTGTATTGGCCCTTTTTTGCCTGTGGGATTCCTGAAGCAGCTGATGGTGCCGAATGGGCAAGCAGAATGCAGCTTTGATGGTCGCTGAACCAAAAACTGGGCCATCGAATGTGTTTGGTGAAGCCATGAAAAAAGAGTTACGGATGGTATCAAGTAAATTCTGGTCCACCATCCGGCATCTCAGGAGGGGGAACCAATGCTGACCTCAACTCGGGACATCATGAGCTGCTGCATAAAATACTTTGAAGATACATTCAATTCCACTGGCACGCCTTCCCATTGAGCAAGCGGAGTCTAGGGTAAAATACCACAGGAAAAGCTTAAAAGCTCAACTGAGAGGAAAGCTGTTGCAACATAAAAGGGATACACAATCTCTTCTGCTTGACCTAACAGCTGAACAGGACAATAAAAAATAAAAATAATTAAAAAAAACGGTGATCTCAAACTCTTACCAGAGTGGTTTTCACTCAAGTGTGAAGGAGCTGGGATGAGGATCACCACCTCCAAATCTGAGACCATGGTCTTTAATCAGAAAACAATCGAGTGCTCTCTCCAGGTCGGGTATGAGATCCTGCCCCGATTAGAGGTGGTCAAGTGTCTTGGGGTCTTCTTTACAACTGAGGGACGAATGGAACGAGAGATCACCAGGTGAATCCGTGCAGCATCTGCAGTGGTGCAGACTTTGTATCGGTCTGTTGGGGTGGAGAATGAGCGAAGCCGAAAGACAAAGGTATTAATTTTCCAGTCGACCTATGTTCCTACCTTCACCTATGGTCATGAGCTTTGGATCTTGATCAAAAGAATAAGATCGCGGATAAAAGCGGCCAAAATCTGTTTCCTCCGATGGGTGTCTGGGCTTCTCCCTTGGAGAAGCTCTGCTATCAGAGCAGAGCTGCTGCTTCTCAACATTTGGAGAAGCCAGGTGAGGTGCTTGGTGCATCTGATAGGGATCCCTCTTCAACACCTATCTTGAAAAGGTGTTCCGAGCACCTAGTGGGAGGCGACCCTAAGTTCCTGTCTGGCCTGGGAACACCTCGGGATCACCCAAGAAAGGCAGAATGAATTGGCTGTGAGGAGGGAACTGTGGGCATCCCTGCTAAAACTTCTGCCCCTTCAACATGACTAGATCAGCAAAAGAAAAGGTTGAATGGATTGCCAATTTTGATCGCCGATGTCATGATGAATTGACTCTGTGGCATGCATCATAATTTGGAGCAGGTGATCATCGTGTTTTTTCTGTTTTTGGAAATGAGAGTAATCTTTTGATCTTTTCACCCCTCGACTTTTAGTGGCGATCTCACTCAGCTATGTCCACCGTTCTCAGTCTCTGTGGCGAAAGAGTCCTTTCAGCAATCCCTGGTGGTGTCTCACTGTACCTGTGGTGTAAGTCATATCCTCTTTTGCATCATTATTGAAAATTACATTCAGTAATGAAATACCATGTATGTATCTAAAAGCTATGCTCCAGAAGTAATTTATTATCTGCTTTAAAATGACTGTAAATTTAGCTCTTCTCATACATTGCATCTGCGATGTACAGAGGTAACTCATCACTTAACCATTGCACTGTGGCAGCTATTCAAGCTATTTGACTCAACTGTTTTGTATTCTGTGTTTGTACTACTGTGGAGTCAAAGAGTTCTGAGCACAATTTAGTATACTGAAATTTCTTGTGAATAATGTGAAAAATTTCCAAAAATATTTTCAAAAAGTTTCAAAAATAAACTTTCCGGGTGATTCTTCTAAAGAGATAAGGTTCACACAAATGTGTTTTCACTGTCACAATACTTACAGGTAACTCCAGGCTGTCTTTGATCATCCCGGAGGTGATCATTTGCTGAGGCTTTACCATTTTGATTCTTCTGCAATACATTTTGATGGTTATTTTTTATTTTGTGCCATATACCTCTGGTTTTTCTTTCAATTCTAAGGCATTGAAGACCATTTTAGCTGAACAGCGTAGTCTTTTTTGCACCTCTTTGTAAGGTTTCCTTTCCAGGGTTCGCGCACGGCCCTGAAAGTCCCTAAAAACCCCTAAATTTTCAAAGGTGCATTTTGGGGCTCCTGAAAGTCCTTAAAAATGCGCGAAAACCAGTCAAGCCCCTAAAAAGGCCTTAAATTAAAATAAATCAAAGGGAGGACCTCTACCGCCAAAATTCTCCCTAAAAAAATTCTCTTTTATTTAAAAAAAAAAAAGCGATCCGTATGGCGTCCAAAACAGCCGGAAATTGTCAACGGAAGTCACCGTGTTGACAACTTGTCTTCTCGATATTCCATTGTTTGTTTCCGTGAGTAGGCATTTCACTTCGTCTTCGTTACGACATAGCGTAGTTCTTTCATTGATCCAACTTGTATCGTGGGGAAGTGCATTTTTCAATATGCTTGGGTTGAAAGTAAGGAGTTCGAGAGCTGGGTTCGTCGAGAACCAAAAGATCGGCACATGTTTTACTGCCATCTGTGCAAGCAGAGTTACCAGCTTTAAAAGATGGGCGTCAAAGCGCTGGAGTCGCACCGGAAAAACAGGAGACACACTGATTTGGCGAAGACTCTCTCATCTTCCGTTGGTATGAATCTATTTATAAAATATCAAGAATAGTGAAGCATCAACTTCAGGCAGTGGTACTTGCAGTGCATGCGCACCTACAGTTGTCCAGTCATCGACTTCAACCAGCCGGAAGTCAGGCTTTATGAACGTAGTTCAATACACGAAGACGGACTCATTAAAGGCAGAGATCGTGTGGACTTTAAAATTGATCTGCAGCCATTACAGTTACATATCTTGTGAAAATAATTTGAAAGTGTTTGCAGTCATGTTCCCAGACAGTGACATTGCTAAAAACTACCAGTGTGGGGAAAGGAAGACTTCGTACATGGCTATATTTGGCATTGCTGCCCACTTTTCATCTCTACTGCCTCAAAACCAAAAAAGCCAGAATAGAGACTGACATATCTATCTATCTATTGGGAAGGCTGACAGGCTGGTGAGGAGGCAGAAGAAAAGAGGAATCTGAGGTTTATCACCTAGGCCAATGCGCTCAGAGGCAGAGCAAAGCACAACATAGCCACTTTGGCACCTCTGCAGCAACAAATAGAGGAGGCACTGGGGGTAGGGTCAAGGAGCTCGTAGGGGTGCTGAGACAGACATCAGTAGAAGACTTTTGTGTATATAGTTGCAATTGTAGTTAGAATCTGTTTTTCTGTAGACTGTGATGTGAAGACATTGACAATGGTCATATCAATGACAACTACCAGAAGGGGCGACAGGTGATCACTGTCACAGGTACTGAGGTACTGGAACATTTGATGAACCAAGAACGGTTGATGGCACCATTGGGTGAGTCTTTTTTCCTTACTCTTGATTTCCCACGATGGCCCTAAATTTTTCGTGTCAGCCCTAAATTTTTTCCATGTCGGTCCTAAATTTTTCGTGTCATTTGCTCCTGGGGAGATCCTCTGAGCTGGAACTCTTAAAAAATCTAACCATGCTTTTCTGACCAAATTCTCTCCATGATAAAGCGAACGAGCGTTTCCACTGGTTCGATATTTATTTTTTTCCAAATTTCCATTTGCAGTGTAATGTTACTTTCCTTTTCCCATTTATCTTTTATATATATGGAATCCTCACCTTCTAACTTTTGGAGTATTGTATAACTTGGATATGTTTCCACCAACTCAAACTGACCAAAAAGTGAGAAGGAATATCTTAACCATACACAGATTCGTTTGTGATTCCTCTTTTTTCATTGTTTTCTCAAGATAATGTCTAAATTGCAAGAGTCGATAAAAGTCTTGGATTAGTTCATCTGAAGTGATTTTATAAATCCTGGATTTAGCGAAGCGTGCCCCCTTCATAAAGATGTTTGATGAGCCCCTTTTCAGCCCATTGTTTGAATCTTATGCCAAACCCTTTTGGTGGGAAATCTGAGTCATATCCAATTCCTTTTATAATCCAGAATGTTCTTCTTTTCCTGTCGGCATGTCCTGTTAGGGTTCGCTACATTGTGTCATCTTTTTCCATATAGGTATATCGCTTGCATCTTCTAAAACCAACTTAGCCTATCTCCTTCATCTTCCTCTCTAACCCCAACTGCCCTCATATCTTCCCTCACAACATCTAGCAACCTTCTCTTTGGACTTCCTCTCGCTCTTTTGCCTGGCAGCTCCATCCTCAGCACCCTCACTCTTTCACCTCTGGACATGTCCAAACCACCGAAGTCTGCTCTCTCGAACCTTGTCTCCAATACATGCAACTTTTGCCGTGCGTCTAATGAGCTCATTTCTAACCCTATCCAACTTGCTCACTCCGAGAGAGAACCTCAAAATCTTCACTTCTGCCACCTCTATTTCTACTTCCTGTTGTCTCTTCAGTGCCACTGTCTCTAATTCGTACATCATGGGTGGCCTCACCATTGTTGAAAAACATCCTAGCAGAGACTCTTCTGTCACAGAACACACCAAAAAACTTCCGCCAGCTGCTCCAACCTACTTGGACATGTTTCTTCATTTCCTGACCACATTCACCATTGCTCTGATTTGTTGACCCCAAGTGTTTGAGTGTCATCCACCCCCGCTATCTTTTCTCCCTGGAGCCTCACTCTCCCGTCTCCACCTGTCTCATTCACGCATGTATATTGTGCTTTACTTAGGCTAATCTTCATTCCTCTCCTTTCCAGTGCATCCGTCAATCTTTCTAATTGTTCATCCACCTGCTCCATGCTTTCACTGCATATCACAATATCATCTGCGAACATCATGGTCCAAGGGGATTCCAGTCTAACCTCATCTGTCAGCCTACCATTACCACAACAAACAGGAAGGGGGTCAAAGCTGATCCCTGATGCAGTCCCACCTCCACCTTAAATTCTTTTCTCACACCTACAGCACATCTCACCACTGTTCTGCTGCCCTCATACATGTCCTGTACCATTCTAACATATTTCTCCACCAGACCACACTTACGCATGCAGTACCACAATACCTCTCTTGGTATTCTGTCATACAGTGAAGAAAATAAGTATTTGAACACCCTGCTATATTGCAAGTTCTCCCACTTAGAAATCATGGAGAAGTCTGAAATGTTCAGGTGCATTCCACTGTGAGAGAGATCATCTAAAAAAAAAAATCCAGATATCAAAATGTATGATTTTTTTTTTAACGATTTATTTGTGTGATACAACTGCAAATGAGTATTTGAACACCTGTCTTATCAGCTAGAATTCTGACCCCCAAAGACCTGTTAGTCCGCCTTTAAAAGTCCACCTCCACTCCATGTATTATCCTGAATCAGATGCACCGGTCGTTGACTGCATAAAAACACCTCTCCACCCCATACCATCAGAAAGACTGAAACTTGTAACATGGCCAAGACCAAAGAGCTGTCCAAAGACACCGGAGACAAAATTGTACAACTCCACACAGATATTAACCGTATTTGGAGGAAGACGGATGATGAGTTCCATCCCAAGAACACCGTCCCTACTGTGAAGCATGGGGGTGGTAGCATGATGCTTTGGGAGTGTATTTCTGCACATGGGACAGGACGACTGCACTGTATTAAGGAAAGGATGACCGCGGGCATGTATTGTGAGATTTTGGGGAGCAACCTCTTTCCCTCAGTCAGAGAATTGAAGATGGTCGTGGCTGGGTCTTTTAACATGACAATGACTCGAAGCACACAGCCAGGAAAACCAAGGAGTGGCTCCATAAAAAGCATATCAAGGTTCTGGCATGGCCGAGCCAGTCTCCAGACTTAAACCAATAGAAAATCTTTGGAGGGAACTGAAACTCTGTGTTTCTCAGCAACAGCACAGAAAGCTGTCTGATCTAGATTCTGTGTGGAGGAGTGGGCCAAAAGCCCTCCTGCAGTGTGTGCAAACCTGGTGAACAACTTCAGGAAACGTTTGACCTCTGTAATTGCAAACAAAGGCTACTGTACTAAATATTAACATTGGTTTTCTCGGGTGTTCAAATACTTATTTGCAGCTGTATCACACAAATAGATTGGTAAAAAAAATTATACATTGTGATTTGTGGATTTTTCTTTTTAGATTATCTCTCTCATAGTGGAGATTTATGAAAATTTCAGCCCCCTCCTTGATTTCTAAGTGGAAGAACTTGCAATTTAGCAGGGTCTTCAAATACATATTTTTTTCACTGCACGTATATTTCTACGACATTGATGTACGCGGGTATGTTTTGGAATGTAATCTTTACGTAAAATGAGCTAACACTATTTTAGATCTCTTGGCCTTCCACGCCTTTTTGCACCTCCCTTCATGTGTTCATTACTTTAGTCCAGTGTTATTACACATTTTTACACACAAACAGTAAACAGTTCGGAAATGCTGCGAGACATTTGATTACACTGGTAGATAAGGCAAACACGCTTCGAAAATTACATCGTAAAAAAAAAAAAGTCCGTCTCCCGTGTGAAAGTGATATGTTTTTGTCTTTTCTTCAGCATCCACTCACGTTTGATAAGATTTCTTAAGCGAGGGCTTAAAATAGGGGTAAGTCGCCAATTTGCTTGTTTTCCTGTACTGTGTCGTTGTTTCACATGCTCAGTGAGCTAAAGGTCAGAAAAATACGGCTAATGTCTTTTTGTTTTTTGTTTTTTTTCTCTCGGCACGCCGTCGCAATTGAGGTAGTTGTGGTTGAGCACCCCTGGACTAGATTATATTCTCTCAGAGTTGTAAGTAACTCTGGGAAAGATTTAGATTCGAAATATATCAGAATATCAACGGAGCAATTTTATGTTCTTCATCAGTCATTTTGATGCCCTTAATCATCTCATTCTGTTTAATCCAGTGACTCAGTGGCTCTATAAAAAAAGCAAGTAGTGGTGACAGGGCAACCCTGGAGACCACCTCTTTCGAGTTCAAAGCTTTTGAATAAACCTCTTTTGATCTGTATTTTGGCAGTTGGTGTATGATATAAGGCTGGTATTATCTTAGTAAACTCACTATGGAACTGGAATATCTCTCGTATTTTATATAGAGCTCGTACACGTGATGTCACCATTTTTCCGGTGCCATATTGCCGGTCAAACAGCTGGTCGACATTGTGGGAGAGCATTCTATAGCATACCAGCTGAAAAGATCAGAAAAGATTGATGGATTTCGGCAATTAAATGTGATGGCTGGTGCCCAAACAAATACACACACCTGTGTAGCGATCACTTCATTTCAGGTTGGAATTATTCTTCATTTCAAATTACCGATTAGTATCTTTTATGCCAAATTGAATCATTTCAGAAGAATGTGTATTTAAAAAAAAAAAAAAAAAGGTTCACGTGTGGCAACGATACGCTTCCGTGTATAGAGGAGCCGACTCGTCCTCTTTTTTTTTTTTTTTTTTTTTTCAATCATAGTTAATGAATGGGGGTTTGTGTAAAACCAGGGGTAACTTATTTAAATTCTTCTTCTTTTCCTTTCGGCTTGTCCCGTTAGGGGTCGCCACAGCGTGTCATCTTTTGCCATCTTAGCCTATCTCCTGCATCTTCCTCTCTAACCCCAACTGCCCTCATGTCTTCCCTCACCACATCCATAAACCTTCTCTTTGGTCTTCCTCTCGCTCTTTTGCCTGGGAGCTCCATCCTCAGCATCCTTCTACCAATATACTCACTCTCTCGCCTCTGAACATGTCCAAACCATCGAAGTCTGCTCTCTCGAATCTTGTCTCCAAAACATCCATCTTTGGCTGTCCCTCTAATGAGCTCATTTCTAATCCTATCCAACCTGGTCACTCCGAGCGAGAACCTCAACATCTTCATTTCTGCCACCTCCAGTTCAGATTCCTGTTGTTTCTTCAGTGCCACTGTCTCTAATCCGTACATCATGGCCGGCCTCACCACTGTTTTGTAAACTTTGCCCTTCATCCTAGCAGACACTCTTCTGTCACATAACACACCAGACACCTTTCGCCAGCTGTTCCAACCTGCTTGGACCCGTTTCTTCACTTCCTGACCACACTCTCCAATGCTCTGTATTGTTGACCCCAAGTATTTGAAGTCGTCCACCCTCGCTATCTCTTCTCCCTGTAGTCTCACTCTTCCCCCTCTACTTTTCTCATTCACGCACATATATTCTGTTTTACTTCGGCTAATCTTCATTCCTCTCCTTTCCAGTGCATGTCTCCATCTTTCCAATTGTTCCTTTGCATGCTCCCTGGTTTCACTGCATATGACAATAGCATCTGCGAACATCATGGTCCAAGGGGATTCCAGTCTAACCTCATCTGTCAGCCTATCCATTACCACTGCAAACAGGAAGGGGCTCAGAGCTGATCCCTGATGCAGTCCCACCTCCACCTTAAATTCCTCTGTCACACCTAAGGCACACCTCACCATTGTTCTGCTGCCATCATACATGTCCTGTACTATTTTAACATACTTCTCTGCCACACCAGACTTACGCATGCAGTACCACAGTTTCTCTCTTGGTACTCTGTCATAGGCTTTCTCTAGATCCACAAAGACACAATGTAGCTCCTTCTGACCTTCTCTGTACTTTTCCATGAGCATCCTCAAGGCAAATAATGCATCTGTGGTACTCTTTCTAGGCATGAAACCATACTGTTGCTCGCAGATACTTACTTCTGTCCTGAGTCTAGCCTCCACTACTCTTTCCCATAACTTCATTGTGTGGCTCATCAACTTTATTCCTCTATAGTTCCCACAGCTCTGAACACCCCCTTTGTTCTTAAAAATGGGAACTAGAACACTTTTCCTCCATTCTTCAGGCATCTTTTCACCCGCTAGTATTCTGTTGAATAAGTTGGTCAAAAACTCCACAGCCATGTCTCCAAATTGCTTCCATACCTCTACCGGTATGTCATCAGGACCACCTGCCTTTCCATTTTTCATCCTTTGTAGTGCCTTTCTGACTTCCCCCTTAGTAATCATTTCCACTTCCTGGTCCTTCACTCTTGCCTCTTCAACTCTTCCTTCTCTCTCATTTTCTTCATTCATCAACTTCTCAAAGTATTCTTTCCATCTATTTAGCACACTACCGGCACCAGTCAACACATTTCCATCTCTATCCTTAATCACCCAAACCTTCTGCACATCCTTCCCATCTCTATCCCTCTGTCTGGCCAACCTGTAGAGATCCTTTTCTCCTTCTTTCGTGTCCAACCTGGTGTACATGTCTTCATATGCCTCTTGTTTAGCCTTTGCCACCTCTACCTTTGCCCTACGTTGCATCTCGATGTACTCCTTTCGCGTCTCCTCAGTCCTCTCAGTATCCCACTTCTTCTTCGCTAATCTTTTTCCTTGTATGACTCCCTGTATTATGGGGTTCCACCACCAAGTCTCCTTCTCCCCTTTCCTACCAGATGACACACCAAGTACTCTCCTGCCTGTCTCTCTGATCACCTTGGCTGTCGTCGTCCAGTCTTCCGGGAGCTTCGGTTGTCCATCGAGAGCCTGTCTCACCTCTTTCCGGAAGGCCGCACAACATTCTTCCTTTCTCAGCGTCCACCACATGGTTCTCTGCTCTACCTTTGTCTTCTTAATCTTCCTACCCACCACCAGAATCATCCTACATACTACCATCCTATGCTGTCGAGCTACACTCTCCCCTACCACTACTTTACAGTCAGTAACCTCCTTCAGATTACATCGTCTCCACAAAATATAATCTACCTGCGTGGTTCTACCGCCGCTCTTGTAGGTCACTATATGTTCCTCCCTCTTTTGGAAATAAGTGTTCACTACAGCCATCTCCATCCTTTTTGCAAAGTCCACCACCATCTGCCCTTCAAAGTTCCTTTCCTGGATGCCGTACTTACCCATCACTTCTTCATCGCCCCTGTTTCCTTTACCAATATGTCCATTACAATCTGCACCAATCACAACTCTCTCGCTGTCTGGGATGCTCAGAACTACTTCATCTAGTTCCTTCCAGAATTTCTCTTTCAACTCTAGGTCACATCCTAACTGTGGTGCATAGCCGCTAACCACATTATACATAACACCCTCAATTTCAAATTTTAGTCTCATCACTCGATGTGATACTCTTTTCACCTCCAAGACATTCTTAGCCAGCTCTTCCTTTAAAATAACCCCTACTCCATTTCTCTTCCCATCTACCCCGTGGTAGAATAATTTAAACCCTGCTCCCAAACTTCTAGCCTTACTACCTTTCCACCTGCTCTCTTGGATGCACAGAATATCAACCTTTCTCCTAATCATCATGTCAACCAACTCCTGTGCTTTTCCTGTCATAGTCCCAACATTCAAAGTCCCTACACTCAGTTGTAGGCTCTGTGCATTCCTCTTTTTCATCTGACGCTGGATCCGGTTTCCTCCTCTTCTTTGTCTTCGACCCACAGTAGCTGAATTTCCACCGACGCCCTGCAGGTTAGCAGTGCCGGGGGCGGGCGTTGTTAACCCGGGCCACGACCGATCCGGTATGGGATTCTTTAGATGATTAAATATTGGTATTTAAAAAAAAAAAAATCCAAGTGGGTCCATCACGATGTGGGATTTATTCCTGATTGAGAAGAGATCCATGTGTCCAGACTTTTATCCACTTTCAAACTTTTCTGTGTAAATCCCAACGACCTACTCACCAGATACATGTGTATATCCAGTTGTCCAAGACAAGCGGAAGCAGATTAACTTTCTACTTTCTTATCGGCGAAAACATCGACTTTGGCATGAAATATGGGTCCTCTATGCCAAATGTCTCTAATTTTTCCACATACCTTTGTTTATTATCACTTTCTAAATGTTTAACGATATTGGACAAAACTCTGGGCATCATGCTATTAGACATATTTTCATTTCGTCTCAACGGACTTAGCATTGAACAATGCTTTGTTTGACCGGGAATATAGCCAATGACGTGATTTCGGTGACGTAGGTGCACAAGCTCTATAAGAAAACCCAATGGACTGAATCAAACCGTCTCTCTTCATCTAGCCCTAAAAGGACACCATTTAATTTGTTCTTATTTGATTAATTACCTGTAGTGTTCTGACATTGTCTTGTTTGCCTTTGTTTGATGAAACAAGTTTAATCCTACTGAATAATATTTGGTAGTATTGTTTCAAGGCATTTTGCTAAAATTAAAGTGAAGAGTTTGTAGTCCATGTTCAACAAGATGATGGGCCAATAATTGGAACAGTCTGTCATAGCTTTCCCTTCTTTTGGTATTAACAATTATTATGATTGTTCCTCTCCGGGATGAAGGGATTTCTGCTTTCCTCAAGACCCAATTAAATGTTCTGCGCAACAGTGGGAATCACAAAACTTTAAAGGTTTTGCACCACTACTCTATAAACCCATCAGAACCAGGGGTCTTGTTGGGTTTATATTTAGAGTTTTAGAGTTCACTTTTTGATAAATCAGCGACTGTTTTCTTGTGGTCTTCTCTGATTCGTGGTAGATGAAGTGATAGAAGCAGCGATTCAGGTGGGTTATCCATTTACAGTCCATCTGTGCAGTTTTTGATAACAGTAATCCCTCGTTTTCCCAGTTCACTGGGACTAGAACCACCCGTGAAAAGTGAAAACCCTGAAAGTGGGCGACATGTATGTTTATGTGGGTACCATAACGTTTAAAATATGTAAACACTATTTGTACTTTGCATATTTTATACAAATAGGGGTATTTTGTTAAAAATTTAATTAGAAACCCTTATAAATGTGATATATACAATATTATAAATGTATAATATGTATTTAAATTATAAAACACGGCAGCACGGTGGATCAGCTGGAAAAGCAATGGCCTCACAGTTCTGAGGTCCCGGTTTCAATCCGGACCTGCCTGTGTAGAGTTTGCATGTTCTCTCCGTGCCTGCGTGGGTTTCCTCCCACATTCCAAAAACATACAACATTATTTGGACACTCTTGCTGTTTTTTTACCATTCAACAATCACTCACTTCTGCTGGAGGCGCTGGCGATGTAGCTGAGTTTTTTACCTTTGAGCTTTGGCATGTGTGAGTGGTGGTAGTTTTTTGTTTTCCCCGCTTTGTGAAATGCTTACGTTGTCCAGCTATTCCTGGTAATGAAGACTGTTACGTCCTTGTCCAGCTGCAGAGCACACAGCTTGAAACAATGATGAACTCAAATATCTGACCTTTTTTTCTTCGTTTTTGAGATTCAAATTTTCGTTAGCTGCATTTGCACAAGTTTTAATGGTTTCAAGTTGCTTTTTTCACTGTAGTCTCTTTCCTCCTCAAGATAGAGACAGTGAGAGTGAGAGAGCACAGTGACGTGTCGATTTGAGTAAAAACTGACCTCCTGAAATATGACTGGCTGCCTGATGTAACGTAATTGACTGCTTCTTCCAGATTGGACACGATATTATCATGGCCCCGTCACATACATACACACAGCACAGACAGGTTGTATGCCGTTGTGTCTAAGCAGTGCCCACCACGTACAGGGTCTGAAATAAGTATTTGACATGTCATTATTTTTCCTCAATAAATATATTTCTCAAGATGCTATTGACATGAAAATTCAACTTGGTGTTGGGAACAACCAAAGTAACCCACACATACAGAGAAAGAAGGGGAAAAAAATTAACTCAATCAATCATGTTAAATGGGGTGGCACTGTGGATCAGCTGGAAAGCATTTGCCTCGCAGTTTTGAGGTCTCTGGTTCAATCCCAGCCCTCCCTGTGTGGCGTTTGCATGTTCTCCCCGTGCCTACATAGGTTTTCTCCGGTTTCCTCCCACATCCAAAAAACATGCAACATTAATTGGACACTCTAAATTGCCCTGAGTTGTGATTAGGAGTGTGGCTGTTTGTGTCTATTTGCCCTGCGATTGGCTGGCACCCAGTTCAGGGTGTACCCCGTCTCCTGACCGTTGACAGCTGGGATAGGCTCCAGCACTGCCGCGACCCTCATGACGATAAGCGGCTAAGAAAATGGATGGATGGATGTTAAATGAAGGGAAAATGTATTGAACAGGCCTACTAGTATTTACTTTATACATTTTACAAAAGCCTTTGTCATGACCAGTTCATGGCACCTCCGAGATGGAGAAACTAGTCACATGCTCTGTGGTGTGATTTTTGCCCCATTCCTCCACACAAGTAGAATTCAAAACTTGGAACGTTTTGTGTTCTTTTTTTTATGAACCTGAGTATATTTCCATATATTTTCAATTGGATTCAAGTCAGGTGATTGGCTGAGCCATTTGCCCATTCATCATTCCTTCAATAATGTTTATCACTACCATTTGCTGAAAAATTATCATCCAGTTCCCACCTCCAAACTTCACTGTTGTATGATATTTTCAGGGTGATGTGAAGTGCCATTTCTGCTCCAAATGTGGTGTGCGTTATGCTATCCAAAGAGTTAAATTTTCCTCTCAGAGCAGACTATATTATTTAACTATCTTGTGCAAATGTTGTTCAGTAAACTTTAAACAACCTTTGACCTGGTGTTTTTTGTCACCAATGTGGTTTTGCAGTTGGTGTTAGAGCGGTAGATGCAGGAGATAGGTGCACATGCAAAAAGATAACTCGCTGTAGCGACCCCTAATGGGACAAACTGAAAGAAAAAGTGTGTATATGTGTGTGTTCGCGTGCGTTGGAGGGGCTACATTGCGGACTGGAAAGAGATTGCCTGCCCAATTTGCTTGTTGTTTTTATGTCATGCAAAGATTTTAATATTTTTTTTTAAGCTAGGAAAGCTAACAAACAATGTCCTCCCTAAAAAACATCCATCGATTTAACCCTGTTATAGCACAGACATGAGAAGATCCTTATGTGCAAAGTTAAATCCCCCAGACTCTTTTCGAGAGAATTGTATTGAAAAACAAACAATCATTAAATTGGTGTGTAATATTTGCAGTCGTACTCATTTATGGATGCATGATTTTTCAGAAACACATTAGTTTTTTTTGCTTGTAAATCAGAGCGCTCTGTCGGTCAGAGTTGATAATTGGTTACATCCTATTTATTAGTGGAACCACATCGTCTGTGACTCTTTAGCAAAGGTCACGTGAAGGATGGCGCTGGTCTGTTGGAATTGATGCGCTCCATTCTATGGGCTCACTTCTCTGCAGTACCCTCCATCAGAGCCTTTCTCCACTTTGAGCGTTCGTCTGCCAGGCTCTCCCAGGTCTCTAACCCTCCCTCTTGATGACGTCTCAGTAGTGTAGCTGTGTTCGAGGTGGTGCTCTGGCCCCGGCAACCAACTCGCTGTGCGGTTTGTATTAGGGGTAGGGCCCATGTTGCATTTGGTGGACGTGGCCTAGCTGTCGGAGGAAAGTGTATATATGCTGGTTCGACCGCTGCGAGACAGGATCTCGTCCTTGGTCACTTTGTCCTGCCAGGAGATTCCCAGGATGCACCGGAGGCTACGCATGTGAAACGTGTGCAATTTCCTCTCTTGCTTGGGATAGGAAGTCCATCTCTCACTGGCGTAGAGCATCGTAGACTGCCATCTTGGTCTTCACAGACAGCTTGGGGTTTTCCCTCACATGAGCCGTGGCTTCCTTCCCAATCCGCAACATTTTGCAAATATATCTCGAGTCCCCTTGCTCTACTATTTCATGGTCATGCTGTACCTCTTCAAAAAATTGTTCAACAAAACTCAATAAGTTGGTCCCACCAGTGCTACTAGTTCAAAAGTTAGTGAATAACCCTGTAGCAGCACATTGAGGAAAATATTGATGCCGTTGCTTGGCCACAAATGAAAGTACATTATATTACCGTGATGTACATGTTATGTGTTGATTGTCAATGTGTCCCACACTTTCCACACTTTAGTTCTTACAGCTATCTAGTGGCCTTCTTTATCAATGCATGAGACACTAATCACAATTTGGTTGTCATGCTGAGTGGTGATGGTGCGTTCTCATGGAGATTTTGGGAGCCCAGGGAACTCCTTCCACCCACCTCTTTCTACATTAACTGATTCTGTACTTTAATTCAATTTTGGCAAAAGGGGAGGTATATTTACATGACTTCTGTGCTCATCGCGGATTGTCCATAACGAACACCATGTTCAGGCATAAGAGTGTCCACATATGCACTTTGCACCAGGACACCCGAGGTCGCGACCGCATGTCTTAGACACTTGGATGAAGAGAGGGGCGGAGCGGTCAACTGATCATCACCTGGTGGTGAGTTGGCTCTGATGGTGGGGGAAGATGCCGATCCAATGTGGCAGGGCCAAACGTATTGTGAGGGTCTGCTGCGAAGGGATGGCAGATTCCCGTCAGAAGGAATTTTAACTCCCACCTCCGAAAGAATTCCTGAGCTAGCAAAAGTCCTTAAGATATTTCTTAATGATTATTAAATTATAAGTGAATCATCTGAACACTTTTTCATGAATCAACATTTAATGTCATTTTACCATTGTAACTGCATTTATGCTTACAGCTTGCTGATGGGAAGTGTCACTTTTGTCACTGTCCACTTTGTTTCGACGTTTGGCTGACACTGACCTATTGGCAAATGCGTCATTATATTACATGGTTACAATGCATGAAGTTTAAACAGTCAGTATATTACTGTGACGGAAGGTTTTCCTGTGCACAATTCAATATTCGAATAAATCTGTTCTTCACATGAATTCATCGCAATATTTAGGCCTGGCCTACCGGAAAGAGTTATTTGCTTTAGTATGTGTGTATGCAATGACACGTTGGTCACGCATACTATTGAAAGATTTATTTCTTACATTTCATGAATAATGTTTTATTTGCCTTGAGGATGCTGATTGAAAAGTACAGAGAAGGTCAGAAGGAGCTATATTGTGCCTTTGTGGATCTAGAAAAAGCCTATGACAGAGTACCAAGAGAAGAACTGTGGGACTGCTTGCAGAAGTCTGGTGTGGCGCAGAAATATGTTAGAATAGTACATGACATGTATGAGGGCAGCAGAACAGTGGTGAGGTATACCATAGGTATGACAGAAGAATTTAATGTGGAGGTGGGACTGCATCAGGGATCAGCTCTAAGTCCCTTCCTGTTTGCTGCGGTAATGGATAGGCTGAGAGTTGAGGTTGGACTGGATTCCCCTTGGACCACGATGTTTTCACATATTATAATATGCAGTAAAACCAGGGAGCAGGTGGAGGAACAATGACAAAGATGGAGGCATACACTGGAAAGTAGATTAATGAAGATTAGCCAAAGTAAAACAGAATATATGTGTGTGAATGAGAGGAGTGGAGGGGGGGAGTGTGAGGCTACAGGGAGAAGCGATAGCGAGGGTGGAGGACTTCAAATACCTGGGGTCAACAGTCCAGAGCAATAGTGAGTGTGGTAAGGAAGTAAAGAAACTGGTCTAAGCAGGTTGGAATAGCTGGCAGAAGGTGTCTGGTGTGTTATCTGACAGAAGAGTTTCTGCAAGGATGAAAGGGAAAGTTTCTAAAACAGTAGTGAGGCCGGCTATGATGTACGGATTAGAGACGGTGGCACTGAAGAAACAACAGGAAGCAGAACTGGAGATGGCAAAAATGAAGATGTTGAGGTTCCCGCTCGGGGTGAGCAGGTTGGATAGGATTAGAAATGAGTTAATTAGAGGGACAGCCAATGTTGGATGTTTTAGAGACAAGGTTCGATAGTACAGACTCTTATGGTTTGGACATGTCCGGAGGGGAGAGAGTGAGTATATTGGTAGAAGGGTGCTGAGGATGGAGCTGCCAGGCAAAAGAGCGAGAGGAAGACCAAAGAAAAGGTTGATGGATGTTGTGAGGGAAGACATGAGGACAGTGGGTGGAAGATGCTCGAGATAGGCTTAGATGGAAAAAGATGACACGCTGTGGCGACCCAAGAAGATTTCATGAATAACATTTTAGGTAACCTGATCCGCTAAAGTCACATGCAAAATCGCAATATTTGTAAAAATAAATAAATAAATCCCAATTGGACTCTTGTCCCCAAACCATTCAGCTCTAGTCCTGATTGATGATTGGGCTCACATTTTCAAAGCTTATTAGCTTATTAGGTGTGACAGAGGAATTTAAGGTGGAGGTGGGACTGCATCAGGGATCAGCTCTGAGCCCCTTCCTGTTTGCAGTGGTAATGGATAGGCTGAGATGAGGTTAGACTGGAATCCCCTTGGACCATGATGTTCGCAGACGATATTGTGATATGCAGTGAAAGCAGGGAGCATGCAGAGGAACAATTAGAAAGATGGAGACATGCACTGGAAAGGAGAGGAATGAAGATTAGCCGAAGTAAAACAGAATATATGTGGGTGAATGAGAAAAGTGGAAGGGGAAGAGTGAGGCTACAAGGAGAAGAGATAGCGAGGGTGGACGACTTCAAATATTTAGGGTCAACAATCCAGAGCAATGGTGAGTGTGGTAAGGAAGTGAAGAAACGGGTCCAAGCAGGTTGGAACAGCTGGCGAAAGGTGTCTGGTGTGTTATGTGACAGAAGAGTCTCTGCTAGGATGAAGGGCAAAGTTTACAAAACAGTGGTGAGGGCGGCCATGATGTACGGATTAGAGACCGTGGCACTGAAGAAATAACAGGAAGCAGAACTGGAGGTGGCAGAAATGAAGATGCTGAGGTTCTCGCTCGGAGTGACCAGGTTGGATAGGATTAGAAATGAGCTCATTAGAGGGACAGCCAAAGTTGGATGTTTTGGAGACAAGATTCGAGAGAGCAGACTTCGATGGTTTGGACATGTTCACAGGCGAGAGAGTGAGTATATTGGCAGAAGGATGCTGAGGATGGAGCTGTCAGGCAAAAGAGCGAGAGGAAGACCAAAGAGAAGGTTTATGGATGTGGTGAAGGAAGACATGAGGGCAGTTGGGGTTAGGGAGGAAGATGCAGAAGATAGGCTAAGATGGCAAAAGATGACACGCTGTGGTGACCCCTAACGGGACAAGCCGAAAGGAAAAGAAGAATTAGCGACCAGTAAAAATGACTGGTTTAAGTGTGACTTAGCTGTAAACTCACATGGTATTGTGGCTAACGACAAACGTTTTGCTTGGGAAATTTATATTGTTTACCACACTGGGTAAAATGTTTCATGACCCACTGTCAACCTTGCAATTGGGAAAACAATGTGACCTGTTCTAGCTTTTTTAAATTTTTTATATACTGTAATTCTTATATTACTGGTATCTTCAAATGGCAGGTATCATCACTCTGACATGTTTTTCTCACATACGCCGCTGTCACAAACTGTCGTCAGTTTTTTTAGGGATCGGGTTTGGTTACACTTGAGCATTGACATAATATTTCACACATTTCTTTCACTTGGCAAAAAATGTATGAAATCTAAATATACATACAAACTTCATGTTTGGTATTAAGGTATTTCAATAAATGCTTGCCTTTTGTTTCAGCCTACCTGTTTTTATTTTTGTTTGGGCCATTGTTGATCCCAGAAAAAGCATGGCAATCATTTTGAGGTTTACAAAAATCTCCATCAGTGTATTTCTTAAGATGGAAAATGTTTCATTTTTTTTAACTAAACTACATTTATAATGTGTACTTTTACTGAAGAGGTGGCTTCTTTATTTTTTTTACTATTGTTTTGCTCAAGTATTGCGTAAAGTATTGAAACTTCTGCATTCCAAGTTTCATCAGGTAACTCAGGGATCGGGAACCAATGGTTCGCGAGCCATATCTGGCTCTTTTGATAGTTTCATATTGCTCACAGAGCGCTCATCGTGACATACTGTATATACATGTCATTTCAGTCGTGCTGGCAAAGCAAATAATGCAGTTTGTCCTAGTGGGGTTGCCATACTTTCCTGTGGCAGTCGATGTGCGCAGGCGCTGAAGGGTCTAATTTCCAGAGTCCAAGTTAGTCAGCAGCAAATCAGTTTTTGGACCCAACAAGTTGAATGGAGTTCAGATAGCTTTGCTGGCACTTTAGCAATTGTGAGAAATGGGAAGGCATTCACAGATGGGGATTATGCCAAAGCATTCATACTTAATGGTGCCAATAAACATTTTGACAATTTTGCAGAAAGACAAGATAATCAAACAAATAAAAGACATGCTATCATGATTGCAGATCAAATTGAAAAACGGATTAGGATTAACGGATCGTCAGTCTCAACGGCTGCATGAATCTTAATCTAACGGCGTATGTAACAGACTATAAAGCCATCAGCAAAACCATGCAGCACCAGAAGTCACATTAATGGTAAGAAGTACTTTTGTCATCAATGGTTAGCAACAGCGTAACAATGTTATTTAAAAGAATTCAGACTTTTTGTACTCTAAAAATTTTGGTTTTACATAAATGCGCAAATACACCTAATTTAGTTTTTTAAATAGTGTATGGCTCTTTTTAAATTACATTTTAAAATATTTGGTATTTTTAGCTCTCTCAGTTGAAAAGGTTCCCGACCCCTGATGTAACTGATGTGATAAATGATTGGAACTATTAACTGATGTAACATTCTCCTTCAGTCTGGTCAGTGAGATTGTACAGGCCACTGTGGATTACCAATTGTGGCATGACCAGCACAGCCTCCTGAACTTTGGTCTCGGTGACATACCTCTGCTCAGCTGGCTGCTGGTCTCTCTGTCCCTTCTGCTGGTGGTGGTGGTCAATGAGGTGGTAAAGCTACATGAGATAAGGTAAGAAACATACACTGCATTACAAATTATGTATTGATTATTTAAACAAAAATGTTGGTTTTTCTGCATACTACTCACGCTTATTTTTATACAAATGTTTATTTTATACATTTTTTCTCCACGTTGTTTCTCCTGTCTATTTTAGTCACTTACTCTCTGATCTGATTTTCAAATCTCTTAACAGGTTTGAGAATTACCTTCCAAGCTTAGCCTCGTTAAAGCAAAGTTGCTCAGAGCGGTTGGTCACAATTTTTGAGCAAGTTCCATTTGTTATGTGTAATGCTGGGAAAAAAAAATATGTCTGCTGATCGTGGATGAACTAGGCCAGGGGTCGGCAACCCGCTGCTCCGGAGCTGAATGTGGCTCTTTCATCGATTGTTTCAGGTCTGCGTGGCTTTGGAAAATAAATTGTCAAATTGAAGTTTGTTAATCATCTTAAAAACGTGTACCATGTCTTCTTATTAAGTCAAAGTTTTTAACTTCTTTCTTCAAACCTTGTCCAATTTCGGTGATCACCATTTGTCTTCTTGAGAGATGCTTGAAAACACTTGATGTGCCAGCAGGCAGATTTGACAGCCTGCATGCGCAGAAAGCCCAGTGACACCAAAACTGCACAATATCTGAACAAATTATTTTGCTTGTTCGCTTGTTTATTTGTAATCATTTTTAAGATTATGGCAATCTCGAAATTTTAGAATTTTATATCGATACATATATTAATATATTTTTGTATAATGTTTTTCATCACTCAAAACATTCGTCACAAGATTATCGTGATCTTAAAATACTAAAATTATATTTTTAAAAGGTATAGTGGTATTTGTTTTTGTGAGGGGGGTCGTATTCAGTTACTGTGGGTAAAAGACTGCTGGAGCCTATCCCAGTGAACTTCAGGCAGGAGGCGGGGTACACCATGAACTAAAAGCTGGCCAATTGCAGGGTACATACAGTAAGGAAAATAAGTATTTGAACACCCTGCAATTTTGCAAGTTCTCCCACTTTGAAGTCATGGAGAGGTCAGTCATTTTCATCTTAGTTGCATGTCCGTCATGAGACAATCTAAAAAAAAATTACAAAATCTAAGTTTTTTTTTTTTTTTCATCATGTAATTCTATATTACCAAATGCAGTACAAGCCACTGCAATCTGTTGGCTGGTCCCAAGCCTGTATAAATGCAGAGCAATGCGTCAAGAAGGGCATCCATCATAAAACTGTGCCAAGCAAAAAATGAGCATTCATCTAAAGAACCCCATACTGGATTGGTCGTGACCCAGGTTAACACCGCCCACCCCAATCACTGCTAACTTGCAGGTCGTCAGTGGAAATTCAGCAACTGTGGGTCGAAGACAAAGAAGAGGAGGAAACCGGATTTGTCGGCAAAGAAGAAGAGGAATGCACAGACCCGACAACTGAGTGTAGGGACTTTGGATGTTGAGACTGTGACGGGAAAAACTCAGGAGTTGGTTGAGATGATGATTCGTAGGACGGTTGATATATTGTGCATCCAAAAGAGCATGTGGAAAGGTAGTCAGGCTAGAAGTTTGTGGGAAGGGTTTAAATTATTTTACCATGGAGTAGACGGGAAGAGAAATTGAGTGGGAGTTATTTTAATGGAAGACCTGACTAAGAATGTCATTTCAGTGAAAAGAGTATCAAATCAAGTGATGAGGATGAAATTTTAAATTTAGTGTTATGTATAATGTGATTAGCAGCTATGCCCCACAGGTAGGATGTGACCTAGAGTTGAAAAAGAAATTCTGGAACAAGAAATTCTTCAACTAGATGAAGTCGTTCTGAGCATCCGAGATGCAGAGAGAGTTGTTTGGTGCAGATTGTAATGGTGTAGGAAACACTGGCAATGAAAAAGTGATGAGTAAGTTTGACATCCAGGAAAGAAAATGTGGTGGACTTTGCAAAAATAATGGAAATGGCAGTCGTGAACACTTTGTTCCAGAAGAGGCAAGAACATAGGGTGACCTACAAGAGCAGAGTTAGAAGCATGCATGTGGATTACATTTTGTGCATATCATGTAATATGAAGGAGGTTCCTGACTGTAAGGCAGAGTGTAACTTGACAGCATAGGATGGTGGTGTGTAGGATGACTGGTGGTGGGTAGGAAGATTCAGAAGACAACGGTAGAGCAGAGAACCATGTGGTGGAAGCTAAGAAAGGAAGAATGTTGTGCGGCCTTTCAGAAAGAGGTGCGACAGGCTGTCGATGGACACAAGGAGCTCTCGGAAGACTGGACTACTACAGCCAAAGTGTTCAGAGAGACAGGCAGGAGAGAACTTGGTGTACCTTCTGGTAGGAAAGGGGAGAAAGAGACTTTGTGATGGAACCCCAAAATACAGGAAGTCATACAAGGAAAGAGGTACGCAAAAAAAGTGTGACACTGAGAGGACTGAGGAGAGGCGAAAAGAATACATCGAATACGAATAGTTGTGATGTCAGGCAAAGGTAGAGGTGGCAAAAGCTAAACAAGAGGTATATGACGAAATGTACACCGAAACGAAGGACGTACAGAAGAGGCAAGTGTGATGGCAGGAAGTGGCAATGATTAGTAAAAGTTGGTCCTGATGACATACCTGTGGAGGTACGGAAGCAATTTGGAGAGGAGACTGTGGAGTTTTTGACCAACTTATTCAACAGAATAGTAGCGGGAAAGAAGATGCCTGAAAAATGGAGGGACAGTGTGCAAGTTCCCATTTTTAAGAACAGAGCCGTTTTGCAGAGCTGTGGGAACAATAGAGAAATAAAGTTGATGAGCCACACAATGAAGTTATGGGAAAGAGTAGTAAAGGCTAGACTTGAGGCAGAAGTATCTGCGCACAACAGTATGGTTTCATGACTAGAAAGAGTGCAACATATGCAAAGCAAAGCAAATTCATTTGTATTGCGCATTTCATACACGAGGTAACTCAATGTGGTTCACATGATTAAAGGCATTTGAAAACAAAGATGACAAACAAAATGTAAAAAAAAAAAAAGTTGAAACCCG
Source organism: Syngnathoides biaculeatus (assembly GCF_019802595.1). Classification (NCBI taxonomy): domain Eukaryota; kingdom Metazoa; phylum Chordata; class Actinopteri; order Syngnathiformes; family Syngnathidae; genus Syngnathoides; species Syngnathoides biaculeatus. The sequence goes on from NC_084661.1 coordinate 6,150,396, forward strand.
ATACAGTGCAAGAAATATGATGGAAAAGTGGATGCATTCTAAAAAGCATGAGAAAAAAGAGTTTTCAACCTGGATTTAAAAGTATTCACACTTGAGGCTGACCTCACCTCTGTTGGCAACTTATTCAATTTCTGTGCAGCATAGAAGCTAAATGCTGCTTCACTATGTTTGGTTTGGACTCTGCGCTCCACAAATTGACCTGAGTCGGTCGATTTCAGAGTTTTACTGGGTTTATATTCCGTAAGCATTTCTTTCTTGTATTCAGGATGACCTGCAGCTGTTTAAAACTCTTTTTTTGGGAGTCCAGTCATGATTGTTGAAAGTCAGGTCAGAATCAATCAGAACACCAAGGTTTCGGACTTGGTCTTTGGTTTTTAAAGATAGAGAGTCCAGGCGTGTAATAAAAGCAATTCTTTTTTCGTTTATTGCCAAAAACAATTGTCTTGGATTTGTTGTGATTTAAATTTTGACTCATCCAATTATTTATCTGATTTAGACAGTGGCACAATACCTCAATTGAACTTTACCCTTCGCTGAGACCCAGCACCTCCAATGGTCAGAAAGTAGCTCCTTTTCTTCAGGTAGGACCTAAACCATTTGAGGATCGTTCCATTTAGTCCTAGCCTCATTTCCAACCTGTTTAGCAGTATATTGAGATCTACTGTATCAAACGATGCACTGAGATCCAACAAGACCAAAATTGACAGCTTTTCTGAGTCAGTATTCAAACCTTATATCGTTGATCACTCTAAGAGCAGATTCTGTACTGTGATGAGTTTGGAAACCTGATTGAAATTTGTCAAAAAAGTCAATTTAAATTCAAGAAATTGCTGAAGTGATTAAAAATAACTTTTTCAAGAATCTTGGCTATGAACGGGAGATTTGAGATGGGTCCATAGCTTGCTAACATCGAATCGGTCTAGTGCTCTGTTATTTAGAAGAGGCTTAACAGCAGCGACTTTAAGAGCTTTGGGAGACTCGCCAGACTGAAGTGAGCAATTGATTATTTGCCGCAAATCAGTTAGCACTGACTTCAGGTTAGGGTTAGGTATAGTTTATAGTAGGGTAGTTTTGAACTAGTCATATGGTATTGAGTCGAGACAGCTCTTTGATGGTTTCAACCGCTGAACAGTTTTCTCAACAGTTTTTTGGTCAAGTGTATCAAATTCTGACAAGTTTTCTCTGGGTGGCTTCATATGTGAGATCTGATTGCTGCTTGAGAACATCCAGGGCCCCTGTGTGTATAATGACAGATTTCACAGTTGGGTGCTGATCAGTGATCTCCAGGAGTTTTTGAGATATCAGACACCGTGACACATTAGTAAAACACAGTACTTTGGTGTTCTTCTCACTGCAAAAGGTGGGTCCCAATTTTTTCTTGGATGATTTAATTTCATACCTTTCAGTGGTGGTGGAGAATGAGCATTCTTGGCCTGGGTCTTGTAAGAGTGCCTCAAATCTGTTTGTAAGTCTGACGTCAATATTTTGCACTGAATCACATTTTTATTTTTTTTGCTCTTCGCTATAACATATCTAGAGTGAAGTCTTGTATGTGTCAAGCAGACCAGGAAAAGCTCATCCATGCTTTTATCTCAAGTAGACTTAACTGCTGTAATGGTCTTCTGACTGGACTCTCAAAAAAAGAGGACTAAACAGCTGCAGCACCTTCAAAATGATGTAGCTTGCGTTCTGACCGAAACAAAGCGCTTAGAACTCCAATCCTAAAGTCCTTGCACTGGCTTCCAGTCAGCTTTAGAATAAATGTGAAAGTTCTGCTGCTGGTCTATAAATCACAAAATGATTTATGTCCTAAATACATGAAAGAAATCCTTAGGGAATGCAAACCCAGTAGAGCACTGAGATCGGCTGACTTAGGTCAAATAGTGGAGCGCAGCGTCCAAAACAAACATGGCGAAGCAGCATTTTGCTATTATGCTATACACTAATGGAATAAGTTGCCAACAGAGGTGATGTCAGCCCAAGTGTGAATGGTTTTGTTTTTTAAATCCAGGTTGAAAACTCTTCTTTTTTTTCCTCATGGTTTTTAGAATATATCCACCGAAGAATTTAAGGTGCAGGTGACACTGCATCAGGGACCAGCTCGGGGCCCCTTCCTGTTTGCAGTGGTCTTGGACAGGCTGACAGATGAGGTGAGACTAGAATCCCCTTGGACCATGATGTTCGCGGATAACATTGTGATCTGCAGTGAAAGCAGGGAGGAAGTGGAGGAACAATTAGAAAGGTAGAGGCATGCACCGGAAAGGAGATTAATGAAGATTAGCCAAAGTAAAACAGAATATATGTGTGTGAATGAGAGGGTTGGAGGGGGAAGAGTGAAGCTACAGGGAGAAGAGAGAGCGAGGGTGGACAACTTCAAATACTTGGGGTCAACAATCCAGAGCAATCATGAGTAAGGTATGGAAGTGAAGAAACTGGTCCAAGCAGGTTGGAACAGCTGGCAGAAGGTGTCTGGTGTGTTATGTGACAGAAGAGTCTCGAGCTCAGGGCAATGTTTATAAAACATGGGCGAGGCCAGCTACGATGTACGTCACACTCTCCGAGAGGCTGACATTCCTCACAGACAACAAGATGAAAATGACTTCCAACAGCCCTGATTTGGAGATGCTGTGCGCGTGGGTTCAGGGGCAGAAGTCCCAATAACCAGTTAAAATAAATATTCAAGCAGTTATTTTGTAAATGTCACTCACTTTTCATTTTGTAAGAGTTCAAATGTGTTATTTCAATTAAGAATTTTTTTTTTAATTTTCTGAAACATGGATGGACTGCGTGGATTTCATAAGCAACACACTATTCTACAAGTGTAAAGATATGGCTCTTTGAGTGTTAAAGGTTGCCGACCCCTGAACTAGGTCAATGTCTTTTGGAAGGAATGTAAACAATGGACTGTTGAAAATGATTATCGTGTTGTTAAATTATTTATTTGAACTCGAGGAAACGGGTTTGTTCAAATAAATGCAAAAGGTACAAATCAAATATGGAAAAAGGGAACAGCTGTTGAATTGTTACTGAGGAGCAACAAGAAGGTAATAGAAGCTGCTTTTGCCACCCATTGAAGCTATAAAACGGGTTTGTTCAAATAAATGCAAAAGGAACAAATCAAATATGGAAAAAGGGAACAGCTGTTGAATTGTTACTTAGGAGCAACAAGAAGGTAATAGAAGCTGCTTTTGCCACCCATTGAAGCTATATTTCAGCCACTTAACCAACAGAATCAGCAGTTGTCTCACCTGGCTTCAGCAAAAACTAAAATTCGGATACCTTTAAGATACAAATTTAGTGAATTCTGTGACCATGCTCAAAACTCATGAGTGGCGTCTCAAATCTCTTTGTCTATTGAAATTAATGGAAATGCCATTAATCAGGTCCAGCCCTCTTCCAAATGTAGTGGTGTTGCATTCACTGCCACCATATAGTTTGCCTCTCAAGTTTGAACTTGCAACTCAAGGGAAAAAAAGTGCTCAAATGATGGCTTATACCTCGAAAAAATCATAAGTCTGGTTATCTGTATCTCAGGGAACCACTGTACTTATATTCACTCATGAATGCTGTGCTGCTTAGGATGGTCCCAACAGGTGCCGTTCCTGATGACTAGTTTTCATGAAAGATACTGCATCTTCTCACCCATCCATCCATTTTCTTTACTGGGAGGTGAGGTATACCCTGAATATGCTGTCAGCCAATCGCAGGGCACATATAAACAGAAAACCATTCGCACTCACATTCGCTCCCATTGGCAATTTAATCTTCAATCAACCTACCAAACATGTTTTTGCGATATGGGAGGAAACCGGAGTACCCGGAGAAACCCACAAAGGCACAGGGAGAACACAACAAACTCCACACAGGTGAGGTCAGGATTTGAAACCCAGACATCGGAAATCTGGGGCCAATGTGCTGAGTAATCGCCCGCAATGCTGCCACTACACCATCGCATGTAAAAAAAATAAATAAATAAAATGGTTTTCGCTGCTTTGGGAAAACATGAAGGAAAAACTTGTAGCGTAGGTCAAATACATCTTGAGCACAAGCAGCCGGACGCTTTGTATGCCACAGTATAGTGCCATATTGTGGATAAGGAGCGCAAGATGCATGTATCCACCCAATTCCAATGAAGTTGTCTATCCATCCATCCATCTTCTACCGCTCTTCGGGTCGCAGGGCAGCAGCTTTAGCAGGGATACCCAGACTTCCCTTTCCCCAGCTACTTCATCCTTGTCTTCCGGAGGGATCCCAAGGCATTCCCACGCCAACCGAAAGGCATTTTCTCTCCAGGGTGTACTGTGTCGTCCTTGGGGTGTCTTTCCTTTGGGACATGTCCAGAACACCTCACCAGGGAGGCATCATGGAAGCATCTGGATAAGATGGCCCAGACACCTCATCTGGCTCCTCTCAATGCGGAGGACCAGTGGCTCGACATTGAGCCCCTCCAAGATGACTAAGCTTCTCACCCTATTGCTAAGGGAGAGCCCAGACACCCTGCTGAGGAAACTCATTTCAGCCACTTGTATCTGGGACCCACAGCTCGTGACCATATGTGAGGGTAGGAACCTAGATCGACTTTTAAGTTGAGAGCTTTTCCTTTGAACTTTCCTCCCCCTTCACCACAACGGACCAGTACAAAGTCTGCATCACTGCAGACGCTGCACTGAGCTGCTCCATTCTTCCCTCACTCGTGAACAAGACCCCAAGATACTTGAACTCCTCCACTTGGGGCAGGATCTTATCCCAGACGATTGGATGCCGCCCTTTTCCGACTGAGGACCAGGGTCTCAGATATAGAGGTGCTGAGTCTCATCCCAGCCGCTTCACACTTGGCTGCTAACTACTCCACTGAGCGTTGGCGATCACGTCTTGATAAAGCCAACAGAACCACATCCTCTTCAAAGAACAAAGATGCAATGCCGAGGCCACCAAACTGGCCAACCTCTATGCCTTGCCTGCGCCTAGAAATTTCACCATGGAGGCGTCCAGGAGGCATCCAAATCAGATGCCCCAGCCACCTCATCTGGCTCCTCTCAATGCAGATGACCGAGCTTCTCACCCTATCTCTAAGGGAGATCCTGGACACCCTGCGGAGGAAGCTCATTTTGGCCGCTTGTATCCGGGATCTTGTTCTTTCAGTCACGACCCACATCTCATGCCCATAGGTGATGGTAGGAATGAAGATCGACTGGTAAATTGAAAGGTTCGCCTTTCGACTTACCTCCCCCTTTACCGCAACAGACTGATATAAAGTCCACATCACTGCAGACGCAATAGCATCCCATCTGTCGATCTCCCGCTCCATTCTTCCCTCACTCGTGAACAAGAACCCAAGATACTTGAACTCCTCTACTTTGGGAAGGATCTCATCCCCGACCTAGAGAGGGCACGCCACCCTTTTCCGACTGAGGACCATAGTCTTGGATTTGGAGGTGCTGATTCTCATCCCAGCCGATTCGCACTCGGCTGCGAATCGCTCCATTGAGAGCTGGAGATCACGGCTTGATGAAGCCAACAGAACCACATTATCCGCAAAGAGCAGAGATGCTATGCTCAGGCCACCAAACCGGACACCCTCTACGCCTCGGCTCCGCCTAGAAATTCTCTCCATAAAAGTTATAGACAAAATCGGTGATAAAGGCCAGCCTTGGTGGAGTCCAACTCTCACCCGAAACGAGTCCGATTTATTGCCGCCAATGCAGACACTCTCAGCGGACGTACAGGGACCGAAGAGCTTCCCCCTACAGAGCTCCCCGAGGGACACGGTCAAATGCCTTGTCCAAGTCCACAAAACACATGTAGACTGGTTGGGCGAACTCCCACACACCCTCGAGGATCCTGACGAGGGTGTAGAGCTGGTCCACTGTTCCACGGCCAGGACGAAAACCACATGGCTCCTCCTTAATCCGAGACTCGACTTCCCAACGGACCCTCCTCTCCAGTACCCTTGAGTAGACCTAACCAGGCAGGCTTAGGAGTGTGATCCCGCTATAGTTGGAATACAACCTCCGGTCACCCTTCCTGAAAAGGGGGATCACCACCCCAGTCTGCCAATCCAGAGGCACTGTCCCTGATGTCCACGCAATGTTACAGAGGCGTGTCAACCAGGATAGCCCCACAACATCCAGAGCCTTTAGGAACTCCGGGCGAATCTCAGGGACCCTGCCACCAAAGAGCTTTTTAACCACCTTGGTGACCTCAACCCCAGGGATAGAAGAGCCCACCTCAGAACACCCAGATTCATTACACTAAATGGTCACTGTTCTGCGTATTGTTTCAGATATGTATGTATTATTCTTCTTCTTTTCCTTTCGGCTTGTCCCGTTAGGGGTCACCACTACATGTCATCTTTTTCCATCGAAGCCTATCTCGTGCATCCTCAGATAACACCCACTGTCCTCATTTCCTCCCTCACAACATCCATCAACCTTTGCTTTGGTCTTCCTCTTGCCTGGTAGCTCCATCCTTAGCACCCTTCTACCTATTTATTTATTTCTTGCCTACCAATATACTGTCCTAATTATGTCCGGGGGATTAAATAATTTATAATAAAAAGACTACCTCACAAAATAAATTGGTCATAAAAATATATTGAGATTTAGCAATTTCATAATAATATATCCTCAAATACCTTAGCCATTGAAAAGTATCGGTCTCAATAACGGTAATACTGAACCTATATTTACTTGGTACTGGGCCAATATCAAAATATGCAGTATTCCATGGATGTATCCAAGTATGTGTTCAATTTTTTCATGTATTCCAAAATGTAATCCACGTGAAAGTGACAATGTTACATGTTGAATGTCTCAGGCTTTTTGGTTTGTGTTTTTCTCCATTTTAGGGTGCGGGTTCGCTATCAGAAGAGACAGAAGCTCCAGTTTGAAACAAAGCTCGGAATGAACTCTCCATTCTGATGAATGACTGAAGAATTTGACCATTAGTTCTACTCAATATCATGAATACCCAAAAAAGGGGATTTACCACTTGTTAGTAAAATAGTAATGTAAGCTAAAGTGTGCTTTTGTAGGCTTTAAATTGAGATTTTTAAACAGGTCTTTTTTCTATTTTGGTCTGAATGTTGAAGCATATTCAAACACTGTCAGAAAAAGATTTGTCATCTGATTTTAATTGTTTTTAAAAACATGGACACTTTTTCTTTTATGATAGACATGAATTACACTGTGATCTCTTTTATGAATCACTTGAATTTCCGAAATGATGCTTTACAATTATCGATAGCCAATCAAATTGTTCGACATCAGATGATCAATTCAAGATAGCATTTGTGATAATCAGGCACACAAACTACAGTATGACATGCAATGATTATTAAAGCAACAATCAGTAACGAACAAGCCTTGTCAACCATTGTTTATATCGCATCCTCTATATTAGGGAGGGGACAACTGGTGGGCCCACACTCAGTCGCCCTCAATTGTAAATCATTGGCCATCCCTGATCAATTTTAAATTATAATAATAAGAACTTGGTTTGGAAGCTGAATAGGGCTGAGTTTGTTGCAGTACTGAAATCCAAACCAGGTGAGGATGATTCACTTTAAACTGTTTGACAACCGCCATTAAACAAAATACAAGAAGAAGAAAAGTTGGCCTCACACCCTTAGATATCATCAAATACTATATTGAACTGTGACAGGAATTTGGAGCTATGTGCAGAGTGGCTGTCGTCTTGAAGTGTGGGAGTCCTGCTTCGGTCCTACTCTTCAAAGCAAGATAAATATTTGGAGTTAGTATTACAGTGTATTTCCATGATGCTGCTTACATCGCTTTTGTTTGTTGAAACTGACCACACTATGTTCTGAACACACACAACAACACATGCATTGTAAACATGCTGCTGATAATCAGGTGAAGAACAAACAACAACTGGTTTAACAAGCAGGGACAGCCCACCAAATGAAGATGGAACTACAGTTTGAAAAACAATGGTCACTCCCATGAGAGAAGGAAGACAGTCCAGCACGCTGTTTTTTTTTTTTTTTTCCAATCGCAGCTTTATAATACTGTAATTCCTACTTGCTGTAAGAAATGTATTTTGTTTTATTTCAGGTTCCATGTTTTGGAGACAGTGTTAGAAAAATCAAACTTTTGTGGTTTGGACACCGCAAGATGACAGAGAGGATGAGTATATTGATCGAAGGATGATGATGCCAGGGATGAGAGCTTGACGAAGACCAAAGAGAAAGTTGATAGATGAGGGAAGACATTGGGGCAGATGGTGTTTTAAGAGGAAGATGCAGAAGGATGACATGCTGTGGCAACCCCCCAGTGAGACAAACCGAGAGGATTTTTTTTAAAAAAGTAATTTTATCATAGTTTTATTCATTTGATCATAGTTATATTTCCGGACAAATACCCACCCAAACAAAAGGACCAGGAAGAACGGATTGGTCCCAGGACTTTAAACCCCCTTCTCGAGGCTGGCTGGGCACCTCCCAGGGCTCATTTATGAATTAAAGTATCAAAAACAGCAGGTTACAGTTTACAATGCAAGATCAGTGAGATAAATCCAGATAGTTACAACCCCAAAACTTAGAGCAGAGACATCCATTTTCAGATATTCTTCACATCACATGAAGCCCAAGTTCTCCTACTTGCTGTTGACTAAATAGCACTAAGACTGAAATAAGATTGAAATTCAATAATTCTGAATAATATGTTGATTTCTATTTGGATCAAAGATTCATTTGTTTAAGTATCAACAACAGCAGGTTACAATTTACAATGTCAAAATCAGTGATCCAAATAGTTACAACCCAAATACTTAGAACAGAGACATTCATTTGCAGAGATTTTTCAGCTCTCATGAGGGCTACGTGCTCCTACTTGCTATGAACCAAATAGCAATGAGACTGTAATAAGATTGAAGTTAAATAATTCTGTATAATATGTTGATTTATATTTGGCTCATCCATCCATTATCCGAGCGACTTATCCTAACAAGGGTCACGGGGTGCTGGAGCCAATCCCAGATATCTTCAGGCAGGAGATGGGAAAAACCTTGAACTGGTTGCCAGCCAACCGCAAGGCACATAAAAACAAACAAGCATTCGCATTAACACACACCTACAGCCAACAGAACCACATCCTCTTCAAAGAACAAAGATGCAATGCCGAGGCCACCAAACTGGCCAACCTCTATGCCTTGCCTGCGCCTAGAAATTTCACCATGGAGGCGTCCAGGAGGCATCCAAATCAGATGCCCCAGCCACCTCATCTGGCTCCTCTCAATGCAGAGGAGTAGCGACTCGACACTGAGCCCCACCCGGATGACCGAGCTTCTCACCCTATCTCTAAGGGAGAGCCTGGACACCCTGCGGAGGAAGCTCATTTCGGCCGCTTGTAACCGGGATCTTGTTCTTTCAGTCACGACCCACATCTCATGCCCATAGGTGATGGTAGGAATGAAGATCGACTGGTAAATTGAAAGGTTCGCCTTTCGACTTACCTCCCCCTTTACCGCAACAGACTGATATAAAGTCCACATCACTGCAGACGCAATAGCATCCCATCTGTCGATCTCCCGCTCCATTCTTCCCTCACTCGTGAACAAGAACCCAAGATACTTGAACTCCTCTACTTTGGGAAGGATCTCATCCCCGACCTGGAGAGGGCACGCCACCCTTTTCCGACTGAGGACCATAGTCTTGGATTTGGAGGTGCTGATTCTCATCCCAGCCGATTCGCACTCGGCTGCGAATCGCTCCATTGAGAGCTGGAGATCACGGCTTGATGAAGCCAACAGAACCACATTATCCGCAAAGAGCAGAGATGCGATGCTCAGGCCACCAAACCGGACACCCTCTACGCCTCGGCTCCGCCTAGAAATTCTCTCCATAAAAGTTAAAGACAAAATCGGTGATAAAGGGAAGCCTTGGTGGAGTCCAACTCTCACCCAAAGGAATAATGAGTAATCTGGCAATTATGGAATTATCTTCTTTTTTCACAGTTGTGCAAAGGTTGTAAAGTACTCTTAACATTCAGCGCAGTTAGGGTGTCGAATAGAGCAATAGTCCAGTGCAGGGGTCAGCAACCTTTAGCACTCAAAGAGCCATTTCAACCCGATTTCCACAAAGACAACACAGGTAGCCGCAAACACTTGTTGATATCTGAAATTAAGATGTTAGTTTATATATTTTTTGTGTGGCCCTACATCTTTAAAGAATGTATATATAGCTTTATGTATCTTTAAATTATCGATCCAGCATCAAGCCATCATCCTGTGGGCTTTCGTAGCATGAAGCTTTGACGTGAATATAAAATACTGATCTGATAAAATCTGTAATAATGAGTGTACGAGTGTGAGAGTGTAGGGGTGTCAGAGCAAGGTAGTCAAGGGGAAGTGAGTGTAACTGAGATGCTTGTTGTTGAGTCACTCGAGGCACGTGAGGATGATCCTCAGAAGCACTAGACTCGCATGTGGGAGGCTCAGGAGTTCTCCAACGGTGAATCCCATTTGGCGGTGGTATCGGGCAGACTGGAGTGCAAGGCACCAAAGCTAGAGGTGCTCGGCCAATTCTTCTTCCTCACTGCAGAGACTGCAATCAGTCATCTTCACACTTCCCCGTCAAATGTTGCCATCTTCGTAGGGAGGGGTGGTGGCAGGACCAGAACCGGACAAGGTCATTCTTGGACAACTGGGACTTTTCCTCTGGATTAGGTCGGGAGGAGGTGAGGGAAAGGATCCTGGGGTGGGTAGATGGAGAGGGTTTGCAACTCATGCAGATGATCCCGAGGCGCGTTTGGACGTCGTGATTGGTTGGGAAGGGTGGAACCGAGTTTGGCCTGCTCATCTGCAAGGTCATTGCCTGGGAGGTTGCAATGACTTGGAACTCATATTTGTTAGATCTTTTTGGTGAGAGGAAAAGCCACAAGGTTGGAGTTGATGCATAGGGTGGAGGCGTCGGAGGCAATGGAGTTGTCGAGGGATTGAAGTAGAGACTTGCAGTTCATGATGGATGGATTATGATCGTAATTCTGTCTGAGCCAAGTGATGGCCGCGTTCAGTGCAGCCTTTTTGGCCTGAAAAAAGCTGCTAGAGGTCCCGGTGGGTGCGTGCCAGGAGTGGATCAAGGAGTCACTTCTAAAGACCACTAACCCAGTGCCTCCATTCTCCATGTTGTTAAGGCCGGAGCCATCAGTGAAGACAAACAGGTCTGTGGCCCGTGTGCCGCAACCATTTCTGTAGCTGCAGCTAGTTGTTGGGAGGGGCATGCAGATTTCAGAAGGGCATGAAATGGATGGGAGGTTGAGAAGGCGGGGGCCATGGAATATTAGGGTTATTTACAGTCTCCATGTCGACTGGGGTGAGGTTGAGGTTGGATAGGATAGGGCTGGTGAAACGTCTCCATTCGCCACGTTTTAGGCATTTTGACAGGTGCGTCTGGTATAGTACCTTTCTGTCATTGTTGTGAGGAAGGAGGGACCCAGTCATCTGCCTTTTTGAGACTGGCCAAAATTAACCAGGAGGAGATTGTTGGTAGAGTACTTTGTTCAAATATTGTGCAGTTTTGGTGTCGCCGGGCTTTCCATGCATGCTGGCTGTCAATTCTGCCTGCTGGCACATCAAGTGCTGTCAAAAATTGAAAGCGAATGGTGATCACCGAAATGGGACAAGGTTTGAAGAAAGAAATAAACCCTAAACCCTTTATAAGAATACGATACACATACTGCTGCAGGTTACCGACTCCTTGTCCAGTGCAATGACAATTGTGCAAAGGGCATCAAGATTTCAAGGAATGTATGCAGTTTAAAGTGACGAGTCGTACAATAAATCTGGGACAATGTTGATTATGAAAGTGTTGCAGATATTCCTCAGTCAGTTGTGAAAGTGGAGCTGATGCTACTCAGGTGTGAGAGGCTTGTATTGGGCAACAACAGATGTGCAGATGGTGCAGCAGGGTGAGACTAGACCAGTGAGTGGACTCATCTTCTACCGCTTTTCCGGGTCAGGTTTCTGGGGCAGTAGCTTCAGCAGGGATACCCAAACTTCCCATTCCCAGCCACTTCATCCAGCTCTCCCGTAGGGATCCCAAGGCATTCCCAGGCCAGCTGAGGGACAGCTAGCGTGTCTTGGGTTGTTCCGAGGCTTTCTTTCCAGTGGGGACGTGCCCGAAACACCTCACGAGGAGGCGTCTGGGAGGCATCCGGATCAGATCCCCCAGTTACCTCATCTGGCTCCTCTCAATGCGGAGGAGCAGCAGGTGGACACTGAGCCCCTCCTGGATGACCAAGCATCTCACCCTTTCTCGAAAGGAGACCCCGGACACACTCCGGAGGAAACTCATTTCGGCCGCTTGTATCTGGTATCTTGTTCTTTCAGTCATGACTCACAGCTTTTGACCATATTGTACTCACAGTAATAACTGGCCCAGCAGGATGTGACAACAAACTCAAGAAAAAAAGTTGTCAGGATGTTGCAATTGAATTTTAAGTGAGCTTTTAAAGATTTTAATTGCAAAGAGGGAAGACACTATTGGAATCTCTGTTAGTTTTGGTTTCAGAATCAGATTTAATGGCCGCGTATGTAACACACGAGGAATTTGTCTCCAGTAGTCAATGCCGCTTGGCTACGACATTCATGTTGAGTACTAAGAAGAAGAGCAAACAAGAATGAAGAATAATAGATGTTTTCGCTGATTTTACCAAATCCTTTGCGTACTTAAGTACTTGCCTGTATGTAGGTATTGAGATGATGAAAAAGTGATCAAAAAAGCCTCAGGGAGCGTGGGGAATTGCACGATGTGTGTTTAGTTGTGAAATAGCAGTGGTCTAGAGTTACTTTGCCTCGTTGGACATTTTACATGCTGCTTATATTTGGGGAATTCGTGGTTGTTTAGGTTTGTTAAAATCTAGGATAATGAAGGGTGATTTTTTTTTTTGTGTTTTTTTTTAATCAATCTTGTTTACCTGCTCGGGGAGTTTTAGCAGTCCTGCATTCATGCTACCTTGGGGCGCAATCTAAACAAAAAAAAATGTACAAATTCACGCCGTGAGTAAAACTGACTCTCTGATGGTGAGCAAGTAATTTCTTGTGTGCTTTAGTCCCGACAAAACGAAAACAATACCAGGGAGCACCAAAGGAAACCACACTGTTAGGCGCCCATTTAGTTGCTCAGTAGCACCAATGCGAGAGGAGTTAGAAAAGTTCCCTGCCATGATGTGGAGGGTCAGAGGATATTGTCTGCTCTTGTCTTAGTTTGGGTAGCCTATATGTCCTTGAGGGTAGGAATGGGTTACCAACAATCCTTTCAGCAGTATGGTTGTCCGTTGCAGTTGGAGTTTGTCCTTTTTTGTGGAAGTAACGAACAGGACTGTAATGGAGGAATACAATGTTGATTCAATTATCGCCATGTAGAACTGTCTCTGCAGCACTCGTGGCAGGATATGCTTCCTTCGGAGCTGTACAAAGTACATCCTCTAATGGGACTTTTTGAGGATAGAGTTGTTGTTGTTCTCCCACTTCAGGTCCTGTGAGACTGTAATTCCAAAGAACTTAAAGGTCTCGATGGGTGACCCAGTGCATTTGGACAGAGTGAGGGCAGCTGTGGTGAAGGATGACTGCACTATCATCTCTACAGTCTTTAGTGCATTCAGATCCAGGATGTGTCGGCCACACTGAGGCTCCAGCTTCTCCACTTCCTGTCATGATGTAGACTACAGTAGTCCCTCGTTTTTCACTGTTAATTGGGACCAACCGCGAAAAGTGAAAAAAGCAAAGTAGAGACTAGTAGTAGTAGTAGACTAGACTAGTAGAGAGAGAAGTAGAGACTACATTATTACATGTCCTTCTATGTGGGTACCAGAACATTTAAAATATGTACAAAAAAAAAAGTGGTACCTCTACTTACGAAATAATACATTCCAGAAGTCTTTCCGAAACCTGAATTTTTCAGAAGTATAAGTGCATTTTACATGTAAATAGCGCAGATGAATTGTCTAAATAGACAAGGGGTTAAGTTATTGGCTGCCAACATTTTCTACAGTGTGCATCATTCACGACCGTGTAAAGAAAATGTTGACAAAAATCAAGGACAAAAGGATCCAGTTGTTTCCAAACAATCGGAGGAACAAGTGATATGGTGAGACAAAGTGCACACAGGCTCATTTGGGTCATCCAAACAATCAGAAGAGCAAATGACAAATGCAATGTGCCAGCACTTTAAATCTCCCACACCTCTTCCTGCCCCGTTGGAGCCATCTGCACCTCAGAATTTCCCCTCTATGACTACAACAACCAAACAATCTGCAGTAGATTTTGACTCCCCATCTCCTAGCCTGAATGAAATGCTGGGACTGATGGATAAGATAAAGAATATTGTCAATGATTGTCCACCCGCTCTTTTGAAAATCTGGGTTTTTGAGTTAAAGGTGACCCAAAGGTTGTCGTTTTACCAATTTATAGACCTCCAAGGTACAATAGAAAATTTATGGAGGATTTTTTAGAACTGCTGTCAGTTATTTATACTGAGTATAATTATTTTGTCATCACAGGCGACTTTAAAGAAGCACACTTACCTTCCCTTTCTGAATGTAGACCACCATGACACAATCTGCTGATTTGTTATTAATGGCCCAGACATGTAATTGGGCGCTTCAGAAAAGTAACCATTGTGATGCTGGTGTAAAGTACACTAAATTGTAGCCATGGTTCTGTTCTCCATCTCACAATCCGTTGTCATTCTCAAGGGAATAATGCCGAGATTCCCCACACATGACAGGAAATAGTGAGCGATCGCTGCAGGATTATTTTTTGTTGGTCCACACACAAGCCACAAAATTCTTCATGAAAATTCATCAATGCCAACCCAAATGTCTTTAGTTTGACATATCCGTCAACATGCTACATGTAATTTGGTCCCAGGTTGTGGTATGTTCTTCATATAAATCTTTGGCGTGCTCTCCTCTCACACCCTCAAGGATTAAGCTCCCAAATTCATCACACAATCCCTTTTAACTTGCAGATTGTACTTTTGTCTAAGTATTTGTCACATGATTCGGAAGCCAAACAGCCATCCAGGTCTGCCTAGTTCCAATTGAATGGCCCAAATTACCACATTTTCAGAAGAGTAATTCTTTCTGCAATAGAACCCGGCTTCATTCAGTTTGCTCTTCAAAGACCACAAACTGCGCATTCGCATCTCTTCCTGTCCAGCAACGCGAGATGGAGCGTCACCGGATCATGGGTCACTGGAAACAGTCTCCACAATATACTTCCTAATCTGAGCGTTGCTGATAATGACATCATTTGTTGCCAAGAAAGGCCGTGGGATTTCCGAAAATGTCTAAATAGGAACACTCCCTTTCCAGTTTCGGCTTTTGTTTTTGTATTTTGCACTTCTCGGCGGGCACCTAAACCAGAAAGAGAGGTGCAGTGAAATGGTAGTAAGGCTACAAGTTTAGGAGCAGGGTTTAAATTATTTTACCATGGAGTAGAGTAGGGGTTATTTTGAAGGAAGAGCTGGCTAAGAATGTCTTGAAGGTGAAAAGAGTATCAGATCAAGTGATGAGGCTGAAATTTGAAATTGAGGGTGTTATGTATAATGTCATGAGGGGCTTTGCCCTACAGGTAGGATGTGACCGAGAGGTGAAAGAGAAATTTTGGACGGAACTAGTTGAATTAGTTCTGAGCATCCCAGACAGAGAGAGTTGTGATTGGTGCAGATTGTAATGGACGTATTGTTGAAGGAAACAGGGGCAATGAAGATGTGATGGGTAAGTATGGCACCCCGAAAAGGAACGTTGACGGACAGATGGTGGTAGACTTTGCAAAAAGGATGGAAATGGCGATGGTGAACACTTTTTTTTCCCAGCAGAGGCAGGAACATAACTTTACCTCCAAGAGCGTAGGTGTAATCTGAAGGAGGTTACTGACTGTAAGGTAGTGGTAGGGGAAAGTGTAGCTCGACATCAGAGGATGGTGGTGTGTAGGATGACAGAAAAGAAGAATGTGATGTGGCCTTTCGGAAAGAGGTGAGATGGATCCTCGATAAACAGGAGAAGCTTCGGAAGACTGGACTACTACAGCCAAGGTGATCAGAGAGATAGGCAGGAGAGTACTTGTTGTCTTCTAGTAGGAAAGGGGAGAAGGAGACTTGGTGGTGGAACCCCAAAATACAGGAAGTCAAACAAGGAAAGAGATTAGCGAAGAAGTCGGGAACTGAGAGGACTTGGGAGAGGCAAAAGGAATGCATTGAAATGCAACGTAAGGCAAAGGTAGAGGTGGGAAGGTTAAACATGAGGCATAATATGACATGTACATCAGGTTGGATACGTAAGGAGAAAAAGATCTCTACAGGTTGGCCAGACAGATGGATAGAGATGGGAAGTATGTGCAGCAGGTTTGGGTGATTTAGGATAGAGATGGAAATGTGTTAACTGGTGCCAGTAGTGTGCTAAATAAATGGAAAGAATACTTTGAGAAGTTGATGAATGAAGAAAATGAGAGAGAAGGAAGAGTAAAAGAGGCAAGTGTGAAGGACCAGGAAGTGGCAATGATTAGTAAGGGGAAAGTTAGAAAGGCACTCAAGAGGATGAAAAATTGAAAGGCAGTTCGTCCTGATGACATTTCTGTGGAGGTATGGAAGAAATTTGGAGAGGTGGCTGTGGAGTTTTTGACTAACTTCTTCAACAGAATACTAGCGGGCGAGAAGATGCCTGAAGAATGGAGGGAACATGTGCTAGTTCGTATTTTTAAAAACAAAGGCGATGTTTAGATTTGTAGGAACTATAGAGAAATAAAGTTGAGCCAAACAATGTTATGAGAAACACTAGTGGAGGTTAGACTCAGGACAGAATAAGTATCTGCGAACAACAGTATGGTTTCATGCCTAGAAAGGGGACCACAGATGCATTATTTGCCTTGAGGATGCTCGTGGCAAAGTTCAGAGAAGGTCAGAGGAACCTACATTGTGTCTTTGTAGATCTAGAGAAAGCCTATGACAGAGTACCAAAAAGGAACTCTGGCATTGCATCCGTAAGTCTGGTGTGGCGGCCAAATATGTTAGAATAGTACAGGACATGTATGAGGGATGAGGGCAGCAGGACAGTGGGGAGGTGTGCTGGTATGAGAGAACAATTTATGGTGGAGGTGGGACTGCATCAGGGATCAGCTCTGAACCCCTTCCTGTTTGCTGCGGTAATGGATAGGCTGACAGATGAGGTTAGAATAGAATCCCCTTGGATCATGAGGTTTGCAGATTATACTGTGATATGCAGTGAAAGCAGGGAGCATGTGGATGAACAACTGGAAAGGACAGGAATGAAGATCAGCTGAAGTAAAACAGAATATATGTGCCTGAATGAGAGGGATGGAGGGGGAAGAGTGAGGCTCCATGAAGAAGAGATGGCGAGGGTGGATGACTTCAAATACTTAGGGTCAACAATCCATAGCAATGGTGAGTGTGGTCAGGAAGTGAATAAACGGGTCCAAGCAGGTTGGAACACCTGGTGGAAGGTGTCTGGTGTGTTATGTGACAGAAGAGTCTCTGCGAGGATGAAGGGCAAAGTTTATAAAACAGTGGTGTGGCCGGCCATGATGAACGGATTAGACACGGTGGCACTGAAGAGACAACAGGAAGCAAAACTGGAGGTGGCAGAAATGAATCAGAATCAGTTTTATTTGGCCAAGTGTATAAAAAAAAATACCCAAGGAATTTTTGTCCAGCACACGGTGCTGCCCTGGCATGACATACAGAACAAAGAAAAACAAAGCAGCAAGAACAAAGAACAAGAGACATTTCTATTTATATGAACTATTCCTTATAAAAGTCGTGCAAGATGTAAAATATTCATTTAGAACATGCACGAGATAAGTTTGTCAACGTCCCACTTTGTGTAAAACTTGTACAGAGTCCCTTTACCCGCTTGCATTTCCCATGATAGACCAGTGCAATGATGTTGAGATGTTGAGGTTCTTGCTTGGAGTGAGCAGTTATGATAGGATTAGAAATTAACTCATTTGAGTGAGAGCCAAAGTTGGATGTTTTGGAGACAAGGTTCGAGAGAGCAGACTTTGATGGTTTGGATATGTCCAGAGGCGAGAGAGTGACTATATTGGTAGAACGGATGGATCGACGGATGTTGCGAGGGAAGACATAGAGGGCAGTGGTGTTAGAGAGGAAGATGTAGGAGATAGGCTTAGATGGAAAAAGATGACAAGCTGTGGCAACCCCTAATGGGAGAAGCTGAAAGGAAACGAAGTCTGCTGTCAACATCTGTTTGTTTTGTTTACATGCTACGTGGTCCATGTTAAACAACTAACACTGCGACTATGCCTCTTTTGTGTTTGTGTGCTTGTAATTTAACGTAACAACGAATGTTATGGAAGCTTAGTGCTATTGTATTCCAACGTTATGATGAAAAGAAGGTTGTCAAGTCAAGTATGAGCAATGAACAGCATCACCAATACATATCGTAACTGTTTCATACATACCGATGAGACGTTGGACTTTGTCTACGTAGTTGCATCCACTCTACAACCAAACTATTTAAGAGTACCATCCCGTGTTCTTAATTGTGTGCCTTACCTTAATTTGACCACTAAGGTAAATACGTTGGTTGTGTGTGGCAGCAATACCCTTCCACACCGATGAGACGTAGGAGTTCATCTACTACTTACTTGAATGCAGTTTACAACCAAACTGCAGTATTCAGAGTACCATACAGCGTTATTATTTGTATGACTTACCTTAATCGGACCGCTAAGGTAAATGCGTTGGTTGAAGGCGCGTGACACGTAATCCACCAAGAGTAACATATCATTCACAGTGTACTGTTCTCTTCATGTGTTTTACTTCCAAAGTGCTAACATGAATAAACAGCCAGCCAAACTCCTTTTCAAGAGCCAGGAAGTCAGCGTGCTTGCTCCTTTAATGACTTCTTAACAGGTTAAGTCGGGTGACACAATGAAAATGGAGTGAAACTAGAAAAAGAAATACAAAACATACTAAATAGACTGCAATGTGAAATCAGTATGGAGTATAAACATCTTCCATTAGTATATCAATTAAACATTCACATTCAGTAAGTCTAAGCACAAACAGCAACAGCATTCTAGTGAAGTGATTAGCAGATATACATGCTGCTAGCTATCTAATGAGAATGAACACATGTAAAGTTACTAAATCAGTGCAGCTCACAAATATGCACGAAGATACTGTTAAAGTTACTAACAATACTTCTGAAACATGTAAAGAACATAAATTACTCACAGCCATTGCTTTCTGACGGATTCATGCACAGGAATAAGCTGATTTCAACGTGCTACATCTTTCAACTGTTTGACATGCTTTTTAACGTTTTTCGCTCTGCTCAGCGCTTCCTACTTCCTGTATTCTACAGTTTCAAAATAAAAGCTCAGCAATGCACTCGCAAAATTAACAACACAAACAGATCTTTTCTAATAAAATCGATCTTCTTAACATATTAAACACTTGGGGCAGAACACTCCCCGTCTGGCACTAATGCCACTAAAGCAGGGGTGTCCAAACTTTTTGCAAAGAGGGCCAGATTTGGTAAGGTGAAAATGTGTGGGGGCCGACTATTTAGCCTGACATTCTTTGAACCATTAACATTAAATACAAATTAACTTTTTGGGATTTTTTTTAATTTAATTACAAATGGCATACTTTTACTTTTACATTTTTTTTTACATTTAGGTTTTTACCGAAATCACAAACCACAAAAAATTAAGAAAACTATAAAGGATATCTAAGTTAATGTGAAACATTACATATTATTCACTATTATATGCTCACTGTAGGAAAAGTGCTGAAAACAAAACAATGATCACTGCATTTTCAAACTGTGATTTTGACCATCACAAAAAAATTAATTAACTGAGATTTGAGAATTTATTAAACTCAGAGGACTTAACAAAGGTCTTGCCTGCACAAATGTGAAGGGTGATACTGGGATCTTGACTGCAGTATGTAGTCCATGTCTGGCTCAAGAGCAGTGGTTTTGATGCGCAAGACGTCACGCAGGTGAGAGTCACTCAGTCTCGTCCTCATGCGGCTCTTGTTAATGTTCATAACGGAGAATGTCTTCTCGCACATGTATGTGGAGCCAAACAAGCTCAGCATTTTCTTAGCAAATGTCCGAATTGCTTGGAACCTGCCTTCATCCAGCTGGCGGTAGAAGTTGACAAGAGGGAGCTGTTGGTGCCGACTGCGATGCTCGGCGTCACACTGCAGCTCAATGAGCTCCAGTTGCAGGTGGTCTGGAGCGTCATCAGGGTCCACGGAGAAAGGAGAGGAAAAAAGCGTGATCTCCTTTTTAATAGCTGCAAAGTCCCGAAAGCGCTGCTGAAACTCCTCAACCAGAGATGAGATGTCTGCTGCATACTTTGTCATTTGCGCACTGATATTGATCTGTGGGAAACTGGTCACAATTTCCTGCAGCGACGGGAAATGTGCGGTATTGGGCTGCGCCTGTGACAGGTGTCTTTGGAAAAGTAGCAGCTTGGTCCGAAAGGCTTTGATGTGTGAATACAGTTGGCTTACCACTGCATTTTGCCCTTGAAGGCTTGTGTTCAGCGCATTCAGATGTCGCGTTATGTCAACTAAAAATCCCAAATCAGCCAGCCAAACAGGATCATTTAATTGTGGCATGGGTTGTCCCTTTTTAGTCAAGAATTGTCCAATTTCCTCCCTGAGAGAGAAGAAGCGCTGCAGCGCAGACCCCCAACTGAGCCACCTTACGTCGGTGTGATACAAAACATCTCCGTATTCAGCCTGGATGTCGAGAAGAAACTGTTGAAACTGGCGGTGGCATAGCGCTTTGGAGCGAATATAATTAATAGTCTTTATCACCGGTTTCATAACATTATCATATTTCATATATTTGGCACAGAGAACTTCTTGATGAATAATACAGTGGAGTTTAATAGCGCTGCCTCCTTCTTCGCTGACTTTGTTACAGACAAGGCTTGATAATCCACTCCGCTCGCCAGCCATGGCAGGTGCGCCGTCCGTAATAATCCCGGTGACTTTATTCCACTGTAGTTTCATGTCATCTACGGTGGAACAAATAAATCCGTTCCTCTTGTTTGGCCCTTCAGACTCTGGAGGTCCAGAAGCTCTTCACTCACGTTCATGTCATTGTTCACTCCTCTTAAAAAGATCAATAACTGAGCGGTGTCGGACGCATCCGTGCTTTCATCGCACGCTAACGAGAAAAAGTCAAACTCAGTTCCTTTTGCCTCTAACTGTCTCTTAATATCTAATGAAACGTCTTCAATTCTCCGTACCACAGTATTACGAGCCAGGCAAATATTGGCAAACTCTTGCTTCTTCGCGGGACAAATTTTCTCAACCATTTTCATTACACAGTCTTTAATAAATTCACCCTCAGTGAAAGGTTTGCAGTGCTTTGCAATCAGCGTTGCCACTTCGTAGCTTGCCTTTGTGGCATTTTCATTTGACTCACGGACTCTTGTGAAAAAGCTTTGCTGTGCCGTTAAAACAGCTTCCAGTTGCTTCACTTTTTCCACCGCGTTTGTTCCCAGTTAGCTTGTCGTAGCTAGCATGTTTCGTCTGGTAGTGCCTCTTGATGTTGAATTCCTTGAAAACAGCCACAGTCTCTTGGCAAATTAGGCAGACACAGTTGTTTCGTATTTCAGTGAAAAAATACTCAAATTTCCACTTGTCCTGGAAGCGGCTTCCCTCGCGGTCAACTTTCCTTTTTTTGTTTACAGACGCCATGTTAGAAATGGGCTGGGCTGAAACGATCACGCAAGGTCAAGGGTCACGGCGGCCAGAGTGCGGCCACAGGGCTACTGCCATCTTCTGGTGAAATGAAAAATATGAAAAATAGCTTTTTGTACACATGTATTTTATACTGTGGTCAACAGTGCTGGCGGGCCGCATATTATTGATTTCATGATAGAGGCCGCGGGCCGGTAAAAATTTGTCCACGGGCCGCAATTGGCCCGGGGGCCGGACTTTGGACATGTCTGCACTAAAGCATCTGTACTTTAACTTTGATTTTCTTTTGCCAGGAGCAAGACAACATCAGAGATAGGCCTCAAGAAAGTCTTTTTTTGTCTTGCGACGTCCTGACTTCAATTTTGCGGACCTGTCCATCACTCCTTGGGAAGGTGGAGACGACAAGCCCCATCGGCCACTCGTTGCGATGTGTCTGGCTCTGCTTCAGCAGCACTATGTCTCCAACCTGCAGGTTACAACGTGGTGTGTGCCATTTGCGTCTTGGCTGAAGGGTGTGGAGATATTCATCCCTCCATCGAGACCAGAATTCGTTTGTCAATGCTTGCATTTGTTTCCACTGACACTTGAAGAGATCCTTTTCATTGAAGCCTCCAGGTGGAGCAGGTATCCCCGGTTTTTGGGTCAAGAGCATAGCAGGGGTCAACATCATTGGAAAAGTGGGATCAGAAGAGACTGGGATCAAAGGCCTTGCGTTGATGATAGCAGATACCTCTGCCAAGAGGGTGCAAAGCACTTCATGGGTCAGGTGAGTATGTCTGGTTTGCAGCAACATGGAGTCAAGAATTCTTCGGGTTATGCCGATCATGCGCTCCCAGACTCCTCCCATGTGGGATGCGTGTGGGGGATTGAATTCCCAGGTACAACCATTCTCGTGGAGGAACTTAAGAGTGGAGGCTTGACCTGGATCAGCTCGTTCCATACACAGCTCAGAGCTGGCTCCCACAAAGTTCGTGCCTCTGTCCGATCTCAGCTGCTTAGCTGGCCCTCTTAAGACGAAGAACCTTCGCAGGGGATTGATACAACTGCCAGTATTCATGGACTCTATAACTTCCACATGTACAGCCCTGGTGCTCATACATGTAAAAAGTATAGCCCATCGCTTACTTTGAGCCATTCCGCCTCTTGTGCGTCGACTGAATTCCAGGGTCCAAAAACATCTAACCCTACATACGTGAATGGTGGAGATGAGCTCAGACGTTCTGAAGGGAGGTCAGCCATCTTTTGTGTCTCAAGTTTTCCTCTGAGCTTGTAGAATGTGACACAGCGATGAAGAACTGAGCCTATTAATCTTTTGCCATCAACAATCCACAGACCAGCAGCCCTGATTGCTCCCTCTGTGAACTGCCGTCATTGGTGTTTCACCTTCGCATGGTGATGACTCACAAGCCATCTTGTGACGTGACTTTGTTTCGGGAGAATGATTGGGTTTTTGACCTCAGGATTGACTGAAGCATGTCTCAGACGTCCTCTATTCGCAAGAGACCATCACACACGAAAGGGTCGAGATTCAGAATCGTGCTGGATTTTGGTATGGCCCTGTTCTCTAGTAGTGCGACACACTCTTCTGGATAAGCATTTCTCTGGGTAGCTTTGATTATGACGATCTTTGCCGCTTCTAACTCTTCTGGAGTGCAAGGTTGGTTGCACTGATGCCATCCTTTACATGTAACTGTTGAGTTTGTCCTGTGTGAGCGAATCTGATGGCTCAAGAAGGAAACTGCTCTCAGCAAGGACTCCCAGGTCGAGAACCGTTGGAATCGTTCTGAGGTGAGTTCACTTTCTCTGAGCGAAGTCGCAAGAGTGGTCAGCTGAGGCCTCACATCCACGTCTTCCTCAGGATCCACCAGCTCAAAGGATCTGTGTGTTTCTGGTTGGTGTGGTTTGTGAAGGAATTCTGGCCCTGTAAACCACATAGTGTCTGTGAGCCGTGACGCAGGTACAGATCTGGTGGCTAAATCAGCTGGATTCTGATTTGTAGGCACGTAGTACCACTGTTGTGGTGAAGTTGTCTGTCGTATACACTGGACACGATTGTGCACGTACACGAAGAATCGCTTGGACTCGTTGTAGATATATCCAAGGACAACTTTACTGTCACAGCAAAACCTGACAGCATCTGGTTTGTGGTCAAGCTCGTCGAGTATCAGCTCAGCCATCTCAACGGCCAACACAGCTCCCCAGAGTTCGAGGCGTGGGATAGTGGGATTTTTGTTCAATGTGCGTTGCAATGAATGAAGACGGGAGAGAGCTTGAGCACAGTTGTTTGGAAGGCGTGGTCTGGGTGTTCTGAATGGTAGAGGAGCGATCCAACTGTTTTGCTCATCTCTCTTGAACTCTGCTTGCATGATCTCCAGAAAGGTCTAATCTTCGAAGGACAAGGCAGGTTTGTTATCATCTTCCGTTCTCACGAACACATCTCGTCCGAGTTTATCTTTTGCAGTAAACACCAGACGCAGGATATGTTGTCAGCTGTGCGGAGGTAGACTCTCTATGCTCCCCGCCGTAGCCTACTATCTCTCTCACACTGATGTAATTCTGGCAGGGCATCAGAAAAGATGGGCGTCCATTCTGTAGGACATGGGTTTTAAGGACTGATACAGTGGACTTGTATGTACTATCGATGCAAACCTCCCCTATTATAACCCATCCTAAATCCAAACGCTGGGCAAAGGGAGCGTTGCGGGGTCCATTGATTTGATCTCTCACCTTGTGAACTTGTATGAGGTCTCTCCCCAGTAGGATTAAGATCTGTGCTTTAGGATCGATCTTTGGGATGTGAGGTGCCATGGATCTCAAGTGAGCATGGGAGTGAGCGATCTCTGGAGAAGGGATTTCCGATCTGTTGCTCGTAACTTCATTACATTCAATGAGCGGAGGCAAGTCCAAACACACTTCACCATTCAATGCTTCGATCTAAAAACCAACAGCCTTTCTCCCAGTCATTTCCATGGTTCCAGCACAGGTCCTCATCAGGTAAGGTGTATGGTCCCCTTGGATGTCAAACAGCTTGAAAAACTCAGACCTGGCCAGTGATCGATTGCTCTGGTCGTCGAGGATGGCATACATCTTGATTGAGCGTTCTCGCTGTCCTTGGGGAAAAACCCGGACTAAACATATCTTGGCGCAGGACCTTGGTGGGAGACCTTCGCCGCAGACCTTGGTGCACCTGGAGGTCACTTCTGGAGGAGAGCTGTTTTGCTGTTCTACGTCTGATTCTGTCGGACGAGATGGTGCAGGGGAGACAGCAGTGTCTGGGTGCATGACAGTGCAATGTTGATTGCTTTCACACTCATTGCATTTCAGCTCTGCTGGACATTCTCTAGCCACATGAGTACCACAACAGCACTTGAAACAACGTCTGTATTCTTTTAGCAGCCTTTTGCGTTCCATTAGCGGCTTCATTCTAAAAGCTCTACATTTTTCCAGAGGATGTGGCTTATTGTGCACTGGACAGTACTTGGTTGGGTCATCACTACCTTTCTTGTCAGTAGATGTTTTGTGTAACAAGCTTGAATCTGTTGTTGACACATCTGTTCTATCCACAAACACAGCTGTCCTAGCACTATCATGCTTGGTTGTGGATCTTTCACTATGGTAATGGCTGCGGTTACTGCTCACCAACACAAAGCTGGGGTCATTTCAGGCCTTTGCCTGACATCTGACAAAGTCAACAAAAAACGAGAAAGGAGGGAAACACACTCTGTACCGTTCTTTGTAGTTTGAGCCAGCAGACAGCCATTTTTCCTGTAAGTTTGGTGGCAGCTTTTCCACGATTGGCTTAATCCCTCGAGGAATGTCAAGGTAGCTCAGTCCTGGTAGAAAGCCATCCTGCTTGGCTGAGAATAGTTCCAAGAGCAAATCGCTAAGTTCTCTTAGCTTGATGTTATCTTTGGAGGTTAGCTGAGGAAAATTGTCCAATCGTTTGAATAAAGCATTCTCAATCACTTCGGGGTAGCATAGCATTCTTGGAGTCTTGTCCAGGCTAATTCAAGAGCAGCGTGAGGATTGATTATGTGGACAACACGTATTCTTTTAACATGTTCAGATTACTCCTTTCCCAGCCATTTTACCAGGAGGTCCAGCTCTTCACTGGCTGTCAACTCTAAGCCCTGAATGACGTTCAGGAAAGAGGACTCCCATGCTCTGTAGCTCTCAGGCTGGTCATCGAATTTAGTGATCCCCGTGGTTACCAACTCTCTGCGGGCGAGGTACCTAGCGAAGTCTATCATGTTAGCGGCTGGAGCAGAAGAAGAATCTGTGGGTTGCTCTGTATGAAGTGGTTTGATTGGCTAGCATGACTGAATGAGGGAGAGCTCTGCTCCTGATAGGCTTTAAAGGAGGACTGGGTGTTCTGAGGATGCGAGCTGAGAGGCTGAGAGTGCGGGTTGGAGCGCTTAAACAGGCTTGTCTGAGGCTGAGGTGCTGATAAGTACTCACTTTGCTGTGTGTTCCTTGTAGGCGTGGCATCACAGTTGTGTGCAGGGGTTAATTCAGGAGCTTCCTGCTGTCTTGGTGGCGACGCTTCTTTAAAACAATGAGGAGTTATATCCACAGACGATGCAGTTTCCAAAGCTGGCTCGAGCCTGATGTTCCACAAATGCCTTTGTACGCTGACATGTTATCTGCGATGAGATGCGACTCCTGGCGCTGCACCTATCCTCATATTCTGGTCCTGTTGCAGCTTCAAAAACTTCATCCTCTACAATAGCAGCAGGAGCTGCCTTTTCCAGTCCTTGAGCTTCTAAATCCGCTTCTAGTGTAGCCTTTTCCAAATCCAATCTAGCTCTCTGTCTTTTCAGTTCTCACTCCTTCTGAGCGAATGTGGCTCTGGTGCGTGCAGCTTCGGCTCTAGCTCTAGCAGCAGCACTAACTACTGAAGACTTGGAAGTGGCTTTGCAGTTGGAGCTGAACACTGATGCCGCTTTCTCCTCCCTTTCTATTGCTTGTGCTTCCATAACTGTGGCAGACGAATCCTTCTGATTCACTGGCTTTTCACTGTACTGTTCTCTTCATGTGTTTTACTTCCAAAGTGCTAACACGAATAAACAGCCAGCCAAACTCCTTTTCAAGAGCCAGGAAGTCAGCGTGCTTGCTCCTTTAATGACTTCTTAACAGGTTAAGTCGGGTGACACAATGAAAATGGAGTGAAACTAGAAAAAGAAATACAAAACATACTAAATAGACTGCAATGTGAAATCAGTATGGAGTATAAACATCTTCCATTAGTATATCAATTAAACATTCACATTCAGTAAGTCTAAGCACAAATAGCAACAGCATTCAAGTGAAGTGAGTAGCAGATACACATACTGCTGCTAGCTATCTAACGAGAATGAACACATGTAAAGTTACTAAATCAGTGCAGCTCACAAATATGCACGAAGATACTGTTAAAGTTACTAACAATACTTCTGAAACATGTAAAGAACATAAATTACTCACAGCCATTGCTTTCTGACGGATTCATGCACAGGAATAAGCTGATTTCGACATGCTACATCTTTCAACTGTTGACATGCTTTTTATCGTTTTTCGCTCTGCTCAGCGCTTCCTACTGCCTGTATTCTACAGTTTCAAAATAAAAGCTCAGCAATGCACTCTCAAAATTAACAACATAAACAGATCTTTTCTAATAAAATCGATCTTCTAAACATATTAAACACTTGGGGCACAACACACAGGTTCTCGCATGAATTAGATGTGTCTTGATAACTGAGGCGAAAAAACAGCCCGAAAAAGGAGGGGGTGGGGGGGTGGCTGAAAAACAGAAAAAAATAGCCTGGAAAACAGGATTTTTTTTTTTTTTTTGTTCTGGCAGCAATACATTTCCGGAATAAAAAAACCTTTTCTATACAACATATCGGAATCAGCTACTTTCTCATATTGTGGATAATATTTAGCTTTGCCCTTGGAATATATGTGTCATAATCCCCCCGACTCAGCCACTATATTCAGAAAGCCCGTTTTGGACAGTCCTAATTGCCAAGCAACTTTGCAGAACATTGGTGCCTTGAAAGATGCTGTGTGAAATAGCCAAATCTGGGCATCTGGAAAGATAAAGTGCCACAGAGGAGCTACAGATTAATTATCGGATGAACAAAAGAGTGAAACCAGGTGTAATAGCTCGAAAAATACCTGTGTATATCACAACTAGGGCAGATAAAAAATGTACATTTCCTCTCACTCACGGATGAATCTAAATAAGCATCTAGGAGATCGGAGCTTCAAAAGGTATTACTGTGTCAACCCCACTAGCATTGGTTATAAAGCGCCACCGAGACCAGGCACAATAACTCAAAAGATTGTTGTAAAAAATGGCATGAGCAAACTTCTCGTCAGGTAAGATGATGATGCTTCATGACTGCATGCTGTAATGAAATAGAAGTATTAAACACCACAGAGCACGGGGTGTTAATGCAGCCCAATTGGGGAAGCATGCAAGGGAGAGGATTTGAGGTCTGAGTGTAACTGTGAATCAGGAGCGATGCTAATGTTCGATATTCTGTTTAACAGTGTGGGGTGACAGTTGAAGATCTGACACAATTGTTTTCAGGACACAAGATTTCAGCAACATCACTGAGGCTTTTTTTTTTTTTTTTTTTTAATACATTACCCTTAAAAGTTTGGCTTTTTGGCCCTTCCAATGCTCCAAACCGATTGATATGATGCAAGCATTTGTCTCTGGATGCTTTGTTGTTGTTTTTTTTTTTTTTTTACTTTTTACTTTTTTAACAGACAGGTTTCTTGGATGTTGCTGAGAAACACAGAGTTTCAGCTCCCTCCAAATATTTTCTATTGGGTTTAGGTCTGGAGACTGGCTAGGCCACGCCAGAACCTTGATATCCTTTTTACGGAGTCACTCCTTGGTTTTCCTGGCTGCGTGCTTCTTGTCATGGTCATGTTGAAAGACAGCCAGGACCCATCTGACTGAGGGAAAGAGGTTGTTCCCCCAAATCTCACAATACTTGGCCATGGTCATCCTCTCCTTAAAACAGTGCAGCCATCCTGTCCCATGTTTAGGAAAACACCCCCAAAGCATGACACAAGCTTCACAATAGGGATAGTGTTCTTGGGATGCATCTCATCATTCGTCTTCCCCCAAACACGGTTAGTGGAATTATAACCAAAAAGTTCCATTTTGGTCTCATCTGACCACAAAACTTTCTCCTATGACTCCTATGTATCATCCAAATGGTAGATAAGAGGCCTTGACATATGCTGGTTTAAGCAGGGGAACCTTCCGTGCTAAGCTTGATTTCAAACCATGACATTTTTGTGCAGCGGTGGTCAATGCGTCGGCCTATTGCAACGGTGTGCCAAGAAAAAAAAAAAAAGACACCCGTATTTTTTTTTAACTTTACCTCACCACACGTGCAAACAACGACAGTACAGGAAAACACGCTGTCAGTGAATTTGTCAGTGAACACTTAAGAAATCTTAAACATGCGTATGGATGCCGCAGTAAAGACGAGGCAGACTTTTTTTCCACGATGTCATTTTCAAAGGGCGTTTGCCTCATCTGCCAGTGTAGTGAAATGTGGAACGGCATCTTTGAACTGTTTATAGACGCTGTTTATATGTCGCTGACATTCTGCCGAAAAGCAAACTGAGAATGAGAAAAGTGAATGAACAAAAAAAGTCACTTTACACGCAATGTTGTTCAACAGGGAAAGCCGCCACGAAGCATCGTTTCCGGGTTCCTCACATCAGACAAAGAGGAATAGCTGACTTGTTGTTCCGATCTTTTGAAAATAAGGCGGAAATATTATCTTCAATAAAATCTCTGCAGGTGTAAAGGTGTACAGCTCCACAGCGCTGTGAAGCCATGGCTGATGTGTGGAAGGACATCAGAGATTGTGTTTCTCACTGCAGTTGGACAAATCCACTGATGTGAGTGACACAGCCCAGATGTGCATTTTCATCCGTATGGTGTTTTGTGATCATCAACGTGAACTCAGATAGTTACAAATAGTGTTCATGGTTCATTATGTTCTGTTGGGCAATATTGGCTCATGTGGTTATGTAACGCACACAAACATGCATGTAGAATCCTCAATATACTTCAAAATAAATATCTTTTGCATTTTTGTAATGGGTAGATCTTTGTAACTTGGTCACTCTATTACAATATTGATCATTGTTTATAAAAAAAAAAAAAAAAAAAAAACGTCACACAACTGTCCTCACAGTGGTGGACCATTTTCCCAAAATGATTCACTTCATTGCACTTCTTGAAGTCCCCCTCCACAAAACAGACGGTCGAGATAATGATTACAAACATATTCCAGTTGCATTGCCCTCCCTGATGTAGTTTCCGACAGGGGGCCCCAGTTCAAAAATCCTATCACGGTTCTGGAAGGAGTTTTGTTCCTTAATAGGGGCCACCATGAGAATTCCCTCGGGCCATCACCCAGAAACCAATGGTCAGACCGAGCGCATAAATCAAGACCTGGAGATGGGGCTCTGGTGTCCTGCTTCTGAGAGCCCACAGCTAATCTGGATAGAATACACCCATATCTCTCTTCCCAGGGCGTCCACTCGGATGTCCCGTTTTCACATGGTGCACAGTTACACACTCGCTCTATTACCATATGTAGACTCCAACTCATCTGTGCCATCTGCGTTGGCCATTGAGAGGCACTGCAAAAGAATCTGGAAGTGAGCCTGACAGATGCTACTTTGCAAGTGCAAGGGGTGCTCCTATAAGGCCGTGGTGGACCGTAAGAGGGCGGTTTACTGGGTGGGTCACCAAGTCTGGCTGTCAGCTAAAGGCCTTCCACTCCGAGTGGAATCACGCAAGCTCGCTCCCAGGTTCGATGGTGTCTGTTCCCGATTACCAAGGTTGTCAATTCGGTCACCGTGAGATTGAGACTTCCAAAATCAATGCGGGTCCACCCGACCTTTCATTTCATCTTGCTCAAGCATGCTCGGGTATCTTTGTTGGTCCTGCCTTCCAGGCCCCTCTTACCCCCCGTATCGTGGACAGGGGTCCGGTCGACGCTGTGCGCCAGCTACTGCCGTCAGGTAGGTGCGGTATCTAGTTGATAAACGGCTACAGTCCCGAGGAGCGGTCGTGGATTCCTTCCCGGTGTATTGTCGACCCGTTGCTCATCACGGACTTGTATGCGCTGCATCCTGAGGACCCCGGGATCTCCGGGGCCAGCTGTTGGGGGGGGGTTCTGACATGGGCATTTCCTTCCTCGACCCGGTTTGCATCTGCTTTGATGAGAAGACGCCCACCTGCTTCTTGTTTCGCTAATTACGGTCCTGATAGATTGCCACATGTGCGGTCTGGTCCTATCCAGATCATTGTACTTTAATGTCATGTTCCCACAACTCCATATCCTTGTTCTTGATCCGCTCCGTACCGAACCCTATCTCGTTGATGACCCCTGCGCCGAGTGATACTGACACCGCTGACTGTTTGGACTGCCTGCTGGTGTCCCGACCTTGGACTGAATAGATACACTCCCTGAGCTGTACCTGGTCTCGTCATGACAGAAGCGGTTTAATGGATGTTTACCACATCCTTCTTTATGTAGTGCACCGCTGATTCATTCACGCCACAATGTCTCCACAATAAGTGTAACTTCTGCCATCTTTGATAATATCCAAAAATGTTACTTTTTCGCCGATCATCATCATCTTCCTCTTCAGCTTTAGTGCTTTGGAGGAAGTTTTAACATCAGCACAGTGCTTTTGCGGCAGATAAATCTGTCTGAAGAGCATTAAAGGGAAACTGATACATTACTAAGAAAATTGTGATGTCAACAAAGATTTTTTTACAAAATGTTGCACACCCAGTGAAACAGCTCTGAAGACAAGTTAGGTAATTTGTCACTTCTTCCTTCTTTTTCTTTCGGCTTGTCCCGTTAAGGGTTGCCACAGTGTGTCATCTTTTTCCATCCAAGCCGATCTCATGTATCCTCTTCTCTTAACACCCACTGTCCTCATGTCCTCCCTCACAACATCCATCAAGTTTTTCTTTGTTCTTCCTCTCGCTCTTTTGCCTGGCAACTCCATCCTCAGCACCCATCTACCCATATACTCACTCTCTCACCTCTGAACATGTCCAAACCATCTAAGTCTGCTCTCTCGAACCTTGTCTCTAAAACATCCAACTTTGGCTGTCCCTCAAATGAGCTCATTTCAAACCTATCCAACCTGCTCACTCCAAGCGAGAACCTCAACATCTTCATTTCTGCTACCTCTGGTTCTGCTTCCTGTTGTTTCTTCAGAGCCACCATCTCTCATCCATACATCACCACTGTTTTATAAACTTTGCCCTTCATCCTAACAGAGACTCTTCTGTCACATAGAACACCAGACACCTTCCGTCAACTGTTCCATCCCGTTTTTCACCTCACTACTATAATCACCATTGCTCTGTATTGTTGACCCCAAATATTTGAAGTTGTCCAGCCTCTATATCTCTTCTCCCTATAGCTTCACTCTTCCCCCTCCACTCCTCTCATTCACACACATATATTCTGTTTTACTTTGGCTAATCTTCATTCCTCTCCTTTCCAGTGCGTACATCGATCTTTCTAATTGTTCCTCCACCTGCTCTCTGCTTTCACTTCATATCACAATATCATCTGCAAACACCATGTTTCAAGGAGATTCCAGTCAAAGCTTGTCCGTTAGCCTATCTATTACTAACACAAACAGGAAGGGGGTCAGCGCGGATCCCTGATGCTGTCCCACCTCCACCTTAAATTTTTCAGACACACCTACGGTACAATTGCTGTTCTGCTGCCCTCACACATTTCCTGTACTATTCTAACATATTTCTCCGCCACACCAGACTTGCGCATCCAGTACCACAGTTTCTCTCTTGGTACTCTGTCATAGGCTTTCCCTTGGTCTACAAAAACACAATGTAGCTCCTTCTGACCTTCTCTGTACATTTCCACGTGCATCCTCAAGGCAAATAATGCATCTGTGGTACTCTTTCTATGCATGAAACCAAACTGTTTCTCGCAGATACTTACTTCTGTCCTGAGTCTAGCCTCTACTACTCTTTCCCATAACTTCATTGTGTGATTCATCATTTTCCTGTATTTTAGGGTTCCACCACCAAGTCTCCTTCTCCTCTTAACTACCAGAAGACACCTCTAGTACTCTCCTGCCTGCCTCTCTGAATACCTTGGCAGTAGTTTTCCAGTCTTCTGGGAGCTCTTCCTGACCACCTCGAGCCTCTCTCACCTCTTTCCGAAAGGCCACACAAAATTCTTCCTTTATCAACATCCGCCACCTGATTCTCTGCTCTACCTTTGTCTTCTTAATCTTCCTACCCACTACCAGAGTCATCCTACACACCACCATCCTACGCTGTCGAGTAACACTCTCCCCCACCACTACCTTGAAATTGGTAACCTCCTTCAGATAACACTGTTTGCACAAAATATCCACCTGCATGCTTCTACCTCCGCTCTTGTAGGTCACTCTATGTTCCTGTCTCTTCTGGAAATAAGTGTTCACCACTGCCAATTCCATCCTTTTTGTGAAGTCCACCAACATCTGCCCCTTAAAGTTCCTTTGCTGAATGCCGTACTTACCCATCACTTATTCATCGCACCTGTTTCCTTAGCCAACATGTCCATTGCAATCTGCACCAATCACAACTCTCTCTCTGTCTGGGATGCTCAGGACTACTGCGTCTAATTCCGTCCAGAATTTCTCTTTCAACTCGAGGTCACATCCTGCCTGTGGGGCCATTTCTTTTTCAATCTACTCCATGATAAAATAATTTAAATCCCGCACCTAAACTTCTAGCCTTACTCCCTTTCCACTTCCTTTCTTAGATGCACAATATATCAACCTTTCTTCTAATTATCATGTCAACTAACTCCTGAGCATTTCCTGTCATAGTCCCAACATTCCAAGTCCCTACACACACCTGTATGATCTATGCATTCCTCTTCTTCTTCTGCCAATTTAGCCACTTCCCTCCTCTTTTTTTGTCTTTGACCTATATTATCTGAATTTCTACCTCCGCCTCGCAGATGAACAGTTCCGGGGGCGGGCGTAGGAAGCCCGGGCCATGACCTAATCATTGTGAAATTAGTGCGAACAACGCTCATATGTTTGGCACAGTTTTACGCTGGATGCCCTTCCCAACGCAACATTTATCCGGGCTTGGAACTGGCC
Organism: Syngnathoides biaculeatus; assembly: GCF_019802595.1. NCBI lineage: Eukaryota > Metazoa > Chordata > Actinopteri > Syngnathiformes > Syngnathidae > Syngnathoides > Syngnathoides biaculeatus. The sequence continues at coordinate 6,184,303 of NC_084661.1, forward strand.
GAGAGCTTGCACAATATTGTGCTGCCCAATGGGCTGCAGATAGTCAAAAAAAAAAAAAAAAAAAAAAAAGCAATCAAATAAACAAAGTCAACACATAAGATTCACAAATCACATACTGCCTAATCTGTTAAAGTTAATGTCAAATGAAAGCAATCGCATAAACAGTCAGCACATAAACACCGCACATATGGTACACAAATTACATACTACCTGTATGAAAATATAAAGGATACAGTGATTTAACGGATATGGGGATGCGAGGGATTCAAATCACAATGGCCCTCACTGTAGTAGTTGAAGGTTCATTCCAAGTTTGATGTTTGGTCCTCATTGTATTCCCTACGTAGGTAATGTAAGATGAAGTAAGATATGACTTGTTAAATTATCTTTGTCCTCACGGCCCTCGTCATACAAGTCATGAAGTTACTCACGTTCAATGTTTCTTCAACAGCATGGCTCGATCACAAACACGTCTTATAGTTAGCCAGCTAAGCTAAGGTGGTCTGGGACGTTTCTACTTGCCCAACTTCGCACTATGTACTCACGGTCCACGTTGTAAAGGTTTTGCCGGTCATGTAAGTACTAACATTTGATGATTACCTCCTCAGCAAATATTTGATTACATACGTTACTTGATGTTATCAAGCCAGGTTAGGCTAGGGTAGGCGAGGCCATGCAGCTTCAACTCGAAAGAATGCGGCTCCAATTAGGGTACTAAGATAACACAGATGATGGTTTTACTCCATAGCAGTCGTCACCAGGGGCGTCCTACGTCGAGTAATCACAAACATTCGGTCCAAATTCAGCTGGATTTTTTTTTTTTTTTTTTTTTTTTGTATGGTCTTCCAGGTTCAGAGCCTCTTTAATTAGTTGTCACCAGTTTGGGGACCGGAAGCCAACTCAAGTTCGGTCACAAAGTCACCAAACAAATATCAGTTTTCTGAAGGAGTTTATTTGGGAGTGTTTATTGGACTCTGGTCCCAGAAGAAAGGGACCATTTCAGAACATGCCACTCTCTCAACGCACTGTAACAAGGACATTGAGGATATGGCTAGAAACTTGGAGCTTCAGCTGAAGAACAGAGCAGCTGACTTTGACTATTTTTCACTGGCATTAGATGAGAGCTGCAAAGTACATGACACTGCCCAGCTGCCCATCCTCTTCCGTGGGATAACTGCAGACTTTCAAATCACGGAGGAGCTAGCAGGCGCCAAAGCTTGCAGGACATCAACGCCGCTGTCACAGTGGAGGAGGAGGAGGAACGAGGCACAGGAGAGCAACCTGGACCCAAGCCAGCACTACAACCAACCGCAGAGAGGAAGATCCAGGGGCGTAGTCCATTGATCAAATAGCCAAAGGCCTGCGACAAGGCTTTGTGGAAGAAGGTAAACATGGACCTATGCAGCATTTTGGAAAGAATCAGAGGCACTAGAACAAAGAAGCTGGAAAGGGTGGGTGACCTTATTTATTCGTATGGGGCAGAACAATTTAGAGTGGTGGAAGGCAAAAAGGCTGCGCCAGCTATCCCCCAAAAGTCTAAAAACCAGAAAGAGATAGATTGCCTGATCAAGGAGAGGAGGCAGCTCAAGAAGTTGTGGAGGAAGGCGACAGAGGAGGAGAGGGAAGAAGGATTGTTGCAGGAAGAAATCCAGAATAGGCTGGCAGCACTGAGGAGAGCTGAAAACCTTCACAAAAAAACGTAGAAGGAAAGAGCATACAAGGTCAGGCTTCTACCAAGATCCCTTCAGATTTGTGAAGTCTTTTTGCAAAGGAGAAAATAAGAAGTCCGTGATGAAAGCCAGCCTGGAAGAACACCTAGAAAATTCCTGCACCGATGACCACGTCATGAAGAAGTTATGTTCCCACCGGATAAGCCACCAATCGATTCACGAGAGCACGAGCTGGACATCTGGTCATCCAGGTGGAGTAAGGTAATCCATATTCTGCAGAGAGCAAGGGCTGCATCAGCTCCTGGCCCCAATGGACTTCCATACAGGCTCTACAATAACACACCAGATGTCCTGCGATTCCTCTTGAAGCTGATGAGGGTCGTGTGGCAGAAGAGGGAGATACCAACTGCCTGGCGCAGAGCTGGAGAAATTCTTATTCCAAAGGAGAAGGACTCATCAGAGGGCAGTTCCGACAGATAAGCCTCCTCAATGTCGAACGGAAAATTTTCTTTGGTGTGATTGCTCATTGGCTAGCATAATACCTGCGAGGTAACAACCTGATTGACATGTCAATCATCCAGAAAGCTGGAATACCTGGCTCTTCCGAATGCATAGAAGACACTAGCGTCATCTGGCATCAGATCCAAGGCGCCAAAATTGAGGGAAGAGATCTTCATGTGGTGTTCGTGGAGCTAGTGAACCCCTTTGGCTCAGTCCCTCATAATCTTCTGTGGACAGCGGTTTACTATTTCAAGGTCCCACTGGCGCTTATAACCTTGGGTAGGGCCTACTTCAAGGATATCCAGCTCTGTGTTACAACAGCAGGGTACACCACTGCATGGCACCACCTAGAAGTGAGAATCATGGCTGGGTGTACATCTCCCCGCTGCTATTCACCCTGGCCATGGAGGTCATCCTCCGAGCCTATCGCTGCGTGGTTGGTGGGCAGTGAATAAGATCTGGGGTGAGGATGCCTCTCGTCAGAGCATACATGGATGACCTCATCACACTTATCACAACTAAGGCCTGCACTACACGGTTGTTAAAAAAGCTCCAGGAAAACACTGAGCTGGCTCGCATGAAGATCAAGCCGAGTAAATCTAGAAACATCTCCATCGTCAAGGGAAAACTGTCAAACCACTGCTTTCATATTGGTGAGGAACCAATTCCAACTGTCTCCGAGAAGCCTGTGAAGAGCTTAGGCCGGTGGTACAATGCCTCTCTTAAGGATAAAGAGCAAGTAGAGCAGCTCAGAAAGGAGGTGGCCAGTGGCCTGTAAAGAATCGAACCTTGCTTCCTGGGAAGTTGAAGCTCTGGTGCTTGCAATACAGATTGCATCCTCAACTCCTTTGTCCACTAACCCTCTATGAGATTCCACTCTCAAAGGTAGAAAAGCTGGAGAACTGATCAGCTCGTTTGTGAGGAAGTGGCTTGGCCTTCCCAGGTGGCTCAGCAGCATTAGGCTCTACGGTAAAGGGATGTTACACATGCCCATTTCCCTCCTGGCAGAGGAGTACAAGTGCGCCAAAGTAACTAATAAACTAACTAGTAAATTATGCTACTGGATTCGAGCGATCCGCTGGAGGCCAAGACTGCCCCATCCTGGCCACTGGGAGGAAGTGGACACCGCTGGCTGCAACTGAACAGGCAAAGATAGCATTCAGACACAAGGACATTGTTGGCCGAGTGCAGGAGGGGACTACTGATGAGCGGCACAAGCTGTTGGTCCAGAAGGTACGTCGAGAAGAGGAAGTGCAAAAGTACACCCAAGCTGTGTCAGTGCAGTGCTTGGCCTGGGAAGGAGTGGAGGCAAGGAAGATCACCTGGAAAGAGCTTTGGGAGGCATTCAGGGCAAGCTTTAGCATCAGAGCTGTATATGACGTTTTGCCTTCTCCACGAACCCAAACCAGTGGTATGACAAAGATCCCAAGTGCCTGTTATACCCAAGTCCTGCAACATTGAAGCACATCCTGGTTGATTGCAATACCAGCCTTACTCAAAGCCATTACACCTGGCGCCACAACCAAGTGGTGAAGTGTCTCATTGGTGTTTTGGAGAACCAGCGGATGGGGGCGAACGCCCTCCCATCCTTGTCAGCCAACTGGCACCCAAGGCTGTTTGTTCGGGAGAGGGAGAGTCAAGCCGGCCGTACCAACAATCCACAAGACAGCGGAGCTGCTGGCAGACCTCAAGAATCTCTGCTTTCCATCTGAGATTACAACTACCACCCTACAACTAGATCTCGGGCTTTGGTCTGCCTCTCTCAAGCTCATTTACATCGTCGAGCTCACAGTGGCCTGAGAGGGAGCAGTTGAGGAGGTGTATGAGCGGTTGCGGCTGGGTTATGGAGGATTTGCGGCCAAAGTGAACAGCAAGGCTGGAGAGCAGAGGTAAGCCCGGTGGAAGTTGGCTCCAGAGGGTTTATACCCTCCTCAACATCTAGGCTACTCAGAGAGATAGGTGTCCGAGGGAAGGCCTATCAGAAGGCAGTCAGAGATTTCTCCAAGGTGGTAGAGAAGGCCAGCCTGTGACCCCAAGACCCCAATTGGACCTTCAGGAGAATTGATGGCACCTCGGGTGTGAACTTCGGACGTTGGGATTCCCTGCTGAACCCTCTCGAGAGTGTTGTGCGCCTATCAGCGAAACACTTGATGACGAAAGGAAGCCCACTTGATAACCCGTAGTGTGCCATCACTTATTTGAACATCCCACATAGCCTCATCAGAGCCGAAATATGCATGAATCAAGGGATATAAACATTTAGTCCTACACAATACACCCACTTTGTCTCAGAAACCTGCAACCATCTCTCTACCACATAGTGCTCATGAATTCCAAAGCCCAACGGAAGCACTGCGTAGCCACCAGTACTTATTGTGACAAAACGCTCACCTTTACGATGGCAGGTAACCTCTGCGAATCCTGTTTGTGACACCAAATGAAGTGTATGTTACCCTTGAGTCTGGGTAGCAAATGGAGGAAGCACTCTTGGAGTTTGGGCTAATTGTTTTATTAAGAGGTGTCACAGCTGCGGTTATGGATGGATGGAGGGGTGGGCCAAGTCTAACAGACTGGATGGTTTGTAAGAAAGTCTTTAATCCAGCAGAAGATGGAAGGAGATAGTCCAAGGAGGGAGAGTTTGTCAACCAAAATACATGGGATGAATGTATTAAAGTCTTTGTAAAGCATCCTGATGTAGTTCTCTTGGCATTCCAGGTGGCTCAGTACAGTGTGGAGAGCTATTGCAATCGCATTTTGGGTGGACCAGTTTCCTCTGTAGGTAAACTGGTTGGGGTCAAGTGAGGGTAGGAGGAACCCCCATATATGGTGTGCAACTAAACTCTCAAAGCATTTCATGATCACTAGTGTGAGTGCAACACTCCTGTCATCATTTAGACCGGGGGCGGGAACCTATGGCTCGCGAGCCATACCTGGCTCTTTTGATGGTTGCGTGTGGCTCGCAGAGCCCTCATAATGACACACTGTATACAGCATGTCATTTCTGTCGCATAGGCAATGGAATTGAGGCATAGATAAATTGTACTGATGCAGTTCCCATAGTTTGCTGTCCAATATGGAAGTCGATGTGGAGAGGCGCAGAATTGTCAAACGCAGATGGGGTGGAAATTCATTGTGAAAATGCTTTTGACAAAGATGGCAAAAAAAAGAGATGAGTACAGTAGCGCATTTTTCAATAAGAATGGACTGAGGATTTTGCCTATGTTGAGAAAGAAGGTTAATTTGTGTCTAATTTATATTTACAAAATTGCAACAATGAAATGTTACTTCGACACAGGCCATACACACACCATTGGACCAAAATATCCTGCGGGGAACAGCAGGAAATAAGCATGTGAGAGCTACTATCCATAGTCAAAGCTAGTCAGCAGCAACTCTTTGCTTGGACTAAACAAGGTGACTGCAATTCATATTGCTTTGCTGGTGCTTTGGCAATTGTGAGAAACAGAAAGCCATTCACAGATGGGGAGTTTGCCAAAATGGTTTCGCTTGATGTTGCCAATGAACTTATTGACATTTTTTTGTATAAAGACAAGCTAATCAAACAAATACAAGACATGCCTCTGTCAGCAAGCATTGTTGGCGAGCACACATAGGTGGGGAGAAATTAAAAAAATTAAACCTGCAGACCAGCTGATTGTGAAAACTTGGAACGCTCTTCATCTCTCATACCACACACTGCGGGATGTGAGTATTGCTGTACTGACAATGCTTGGTTCTTCCTATGCATGTGAAAAGTCTTTCTCACATTTATAAAAACATTAAGACCAACCTCTTTTCACAAATAACTGATGGAAGTCTCAAAGGCTGCATTAAGTTTTAATTTAATGACGTATGAAACAAATGACGAACCCATCAGCAAAGAACTCACATTAATGGTAAGAAGTACTTTGTCATCATTGGTTAGCAATAGCAAAATGTTATTTCAAACAATTTAGAGACTTATTGTACTCTTAAAGTGTTGGTCTTACACAAAATGCACGAATGCACTTGTTAGTTGGAAAAATATTCTACGGATCTTTCGAAATTACATTTTAAAATATTTGACGTTTATGGCTCTTTCAGCATGAAAGGTTCCCGACCCCTGATTTAAACTGCCAATGCCTGATTTTTTTGGGATGGCAATGACTGTTGCAGATTTCAAGCAGGAAGGAATAGTTCGTTGTTGCAGGGAGCTGTTAAAGATTTTTTTGAAAACACAGGTCAGCTAATCAGGCACAGCCTTTCCGTGCCTTCCTTGGCACTCCATCTGGGCCAGCAGCTTTCCTGGTGTTTACAGTCCTGAGTACACATCTCACTTCATGTTCCTTAAACGTCAGTGTGCTGCTGATGGGAGGTGGTTGTGATGAATGAGATGACAATGAAATGACAGCAATGCAAAATGTAAACAATCAATGCCTGTGACCCCCCCAAACACCCCCCCCCCCCCCACACACACACACACAAACAATTTCACAACGAAGTATATCTGGCTATGGACAAGCTTTGCTCTGCCTACAATCCCCCAACACCATCTCAATAACCTGAAAATATACTCATGTGATGATTTTCCTGAATTGACTTTGTTTGAACAAGCACTGATTGGAAAAATGCTGCTTTTAGCAGGAACAATAATAATACAAATAATTCTTTATTTTGAATAATCTGAATGTAATTGACCCCTCCGTACAGGGCACTTAACCACTTCTCCTGAAGTTACGTCACCCCACGTGTGCTAACGTCAGACAAACAATTATCAAAAATGTCGGCGCAGCAAGAAAAGACTAGAGCGAAACTGTCCGATTTACCATCTGATTTCTCACTCGCATTCTTAGATAACAGTGAAATATTGTTGAAAAGCAGACAGCAGGGCTTTAAGTATTCCAGCGAGGGGTAGTTAGTCTTTCCATCACGAAGCATGTTTTCCTCCATGCGTCTGACTGCTGGATCGGCACTTTCATGGTCATTGTCTTCATCTCCATTTGAACTTGTGTTCTGTCTAACTGGCTCAAATTGATAAACTTTAACGCATTTATATACTTCATATTCTTCACCGTCTTCATGGGAGCCTCCAGAATCACATTCATCACGTGGAAAATTCATCGTCGTTCGCAAATTGAGCTTGCACTCCGGCCATGTTTTTGTCTCGGTGTGACGTCACAACTCTTCTCAGGAATTTCTGCTGCATGCTCGGGTTGTTCCTAGGAATTCATCAATGTGCAATCAATTTTTGCTAATAATCGATAACTACAAAGGTTTCCTTCATATCTGATTTCAGATTCAATTTCAGCTGAAAAAAATATAAGCAACAGATATGAACTTTCCATCCCCTTTAAGTGTAATTGTGAGTGTGTCTGTTGTTTAGCTTCTCCCTGTGATTGGTTTGCAACCACTTCAGGGTGTACCCTGCCTCCTGACAATTACAGCTGGGATGTGCTCCAGCACTCCCGCGACCCTCGTGAGGATAAGCGGCTCAGGAAATGGAATGATGGACTGAAATTTGGTGTCACAAGTCACTCACTCTGAAAAATCAAATCGAAAAGCAGATGCAGTTTAAAAAATGAGAGACTAACACGTGTCACCTGGATTGGAACAGTGCAAGGGACAAAAAGACATACAATAAAGGGGAATTTATGTTCCTGTGAGTTTTAAAAAAGTGTTCCCAGTCAATTTCATACACCTCGTGTATGTGGTATGAGGGCAGCTCCAACTACCGGTGACAAATTCCTTGTGTTGTTACATACTTGCCCAATAAAGGTGATTCTGATTAAGCTACATTTACAGTGGTGCCTTGGTTCTCAAACACAATCTGTTCCAGAAGGCTGGTTGAAAACCAAAACATTTGAAAACCGAAGCACGTTTTCCCATTACAATGAATGGAAAATGAAATAATGCATTCCAAGCCTAAAAATTTATTTCTCAAGCGATTTTTGTAACTTTTCCTGATAATAAACTGCGTAGTAGCAATGCATGTGTAGTTTAAATACTTTAGATACTTAAATCATTGAAGAAATATATTTATTTTTTGCTTAAAATATATGCTTTAGCCTGGTAGAGTAGGCTGGGAATGCATTGCCATATCTGTAGCGACTCAGCCACCAGCCTTGTATACCTTTTTTGATTGACAAAAGTGCAGAATAACTTTAAACAAGCAATAATGAGGGGGGAAAACAAATTAAAACAATTTGGTTATTTGCACAGAAAATACGTAACGTAAAAAAAAATGTAACTTGCAACTGGAGGTGGGGTTAATGGAACAAAATAATAAAGCAATGCAAAACAACAGTTTGAGATGTCTTCAGTCGGGGTGACTCGCCCTTTTTTCACAAAGAATGAATCGAATATTTGTTTCTGCCGTCTTTTAGCCACTTTTCTGAAGTGGCTCATAACATCATTAAAATTTTGCAGTGCTCTGCAACAGTCAGCTTTATTAAAGAGACGATCTACAAAATTATGGATATTGTTCCATTTAGCGCAGATAGCTTGAATATCAGCACTTGAAACATCCATCAGCCTCATCAGACGACATCGCCATTCCTTCCTCGCCAACACTATCCCAGCTAACTGCTGCTCGTTCACGAAAATAAGAAGCAACTTTTCGACTTCCTCCAAGATCTGTGGCCTCTGCTTGGTCAACATGGTTGCTCCTTTGGCAACATCACTTGGTCTGAGGGCATCCTTGTTTCAGAATGGTGCTGGTCGTCGTTTGCGCCATGCCATACTTCTTTGATAGCTCAGAAACACGCAGACCAGATTTCTTGCTCGGCTATCAAATCCTTCTTGAAGTCGACAGTTTTAAGTACCACTTTCCTTTTTTCAGCACCAGCAGTTCCACTTGCCTTCTTTGGAGCCATGATCGGGGGTTAATGTTGCTCAATTTGAAGAAAAAAAAGTCACGACAGTACTGGGAAATGTCAGCGAGCAGAGGAGTGTGTGAGTCAACTAGTTGCGCCGTGCACATTCATGCGCCTGACGTCTTTTACGTTTTTTGCGGGGTGCGTTCGAAACCAAAAAATCTCCAAGACCAAGACATTCAAAAACCGAGGTAGCACTGTATTTTATTTTTTTGCTTGTTTTCATGTCCTTGACTGAGTGAAGAAACGGCTGCGAGTGAAACCATGGACATCAGGACTTGTTTTTAAAATCACTCGAGTACGCTCACTGCGTAGTATGTCGGTCCTCTGGCAAATGATATACTCATCATTCTAATGCATCATCCCTTCATGGATCACAAACCAACGAATAACTCTCTACTTTGTCATTTCCTCAGTACACCAGTTCAGTGAGCGAATCATTCAGTTCTTCAGTACACTAGTTCAACAAATGAATCCCTCAGTTCGCGAAAGCCCCCCCATAAAATGAATCACTCTTCAATTCGTCAGTACACCAGTTCAGTGAACGAATCACTCAGATCCCAAGTTTACCAGTTCAGGAACAAATTAGTCAGTTCAGCTCCCTCTTCTTGCACGGTGCTGCCTGACGCTGGCTGATCATTGGTCATTTGCAGAAGTGAGTGGCATCACTGCACAGTGGCTGCTCACTGGAACAACTAGAAAAATGGAGGTACGCACTAGAAAGGAGAGGAATGAAGATTAGCCGAAGTAAAAGAATATGTGGTGAATGAAAGGGGTGGAGGAGGAAGCTCCAGGGAGAAGAGATGGCGAGGGTGGACGACTTCAAATACTTGGGGTGAACAATACAGAGCAATGGTGAGTGTCGTAAGGAAGTGAAAAACAGGTACAAGCGGAATGGAACAGTTGGCGGAAGGTGTCTGGTGTTCTATGTGACAGAAGAGTCTCCGCGAGGATGAAGGGCAAAGTTTATCAAACAGTGGTGAGGCCGGCCATGATGTACGGATTAGAGACGGTGGCTCTGAAGAAACAACAGGAAGCAGAACTGGAGGTAGCAGAAATGAAGATGCTGAGGTTCTCGCTAGGTGTGAACAGGTTGGATAGGATTAGAAATGAGCTCATTAGAGGGACAGCCAAAGGTGGATGTTTTGGAGACAAGGTTAGAGAGAGTAGACTTCGACAGTTTGGACATGTTCAGAGGCGAGAGAGTGAGTATATTGGTAGAAGGGTGCTGAGGATAGCGCTGCCATGCAAAAGAGCGAGAGGAAGACCAGAGAAAAGGTTGATTGATGTTGTAAGGGAGGACATGAGGACAGTGGGTGTTAGAGAGGAGGATGCACAAGATAGGCTTGACACTATGTGGTGACCAATAACGGGAAAAGCCGAAAGAAAAAGAATATATTTTTTTCCCAAATGCGTCAAACTTGTCCAAGAGAATTCTACAGAGAGGTCTCAACTATTTCTATTATTATTATTCAACTATTTATAAGGATATGTAGACGGAATAAAGATTTTGGACGGAGGAAGACGCGATGTCAGAGTTCCAGCGAAATGTTGCCAATCGATGCAAAAATTTGATGCCTCACAAACTTCATATTGAAATCCAACAGGATAAAATAGTGGAATCGTGGAAAGATCACGAATAATATGATTGTAGTCTTTATAAGTGAGTGGGTGTATTCATTTGACTTGTCCCGTAATTGAACCCTGTGCTCTGTCTTAAAAGTCTTATGTGATACAAATGGGCAATTAGATATTCGATACTTGCATGACATCCCACATTTACATACCACTAATCCGACTCTAAAAACTCATAAAACATTACACACTTCATTCAGCAGGTCAGTGATACACTAACAAAGTGAAAGTTCTTCAATATATATCAAAACTCAGAAGATACTTCTCCCTCGGTTACCTTCGAACATACAGCCTTCTGATTGTTGATATTGTTCACATTTAGTTGTACGCGCTCTTCTGCAACTCTTAATCCATCGTAGACACTTCATCAACTGTGTTTTAGGCTTTGGAAAATGAATAACCGGGCCCCTTGTAACCTAGCAAGATATCTTTCATCAGAATTGGATGTTCCCCAAGCACATCTGAGGACCATTTTCTTCGTAACATTAACTTTTCCAAGCGAGTGGAACTGACAACCACCATATCTTGTGGGACAATATGGCGAGAGGGGCGTGTCAAGCCAGGAGTTATGACAATGCAGCTATCAGATTGGCTATTATTGTACTAGTAATTGACAGGTCAGAAAGGTCTATTGTTCAGTATTTCATCACTCTGACGAATTGCTCTGTTTTATTCGAGGCCTCAAATAAACATCCACTGCTCAGCTGTAGCCACCTCTTACAGAGGAGAAGTCTAAGGTGAGAACGAAGACACACGACGGCCTGCCCACAACCAGGTGGGCGCTACCCAACCAAAAGAGTGACAATTTGCAACACAACACTATCTGATACAACGTAGTCTTTAACAAAAGCTGCACACCTTCCATCAATACCACTCAACCAATCACATCGAATGTCTACAGCCATGTCTCTTGAACACACTACTTCTGGAGAAATTGGTAGATTTCAAATTTCTTAAATTGTTGTCCATTTCCAAATAAAGGTCTTGCATTCCATTGTACCATTAACACTGCACTTCATCGCACTCGCAAATCTGCACAGTTGAGCACGGAAAATGACAAGCGTAAAATTTGTGACGAATAGAAAAAATAGATATTGAAACATGCCGCTTATTTTGTGTAGTCTTAACATTCATTTACGTTTATTTAAAAAACGATGTTAACTAAACAAACAATTAGTTAAATAAACTAAACAAGCATGCTCCTAAACAATCAGTATTCACCCGGAAATGCAAGTTATGCAAGCACAACTCGGGTAAAATTCGCAATTCAGACAAACTGACGGTAAAGTTATAGGACAATGACAGAGACTATATAAATATAATATAAATGTAAAAGACTATGAAAGATGTAAGCGACATATTAGATAAGGGCTCATGGAACTTATGGCCCCGTCACACCATGACTTTCTGGCCAGCGTCCTATAGCGTTTGAAGAAACGTTGGTAGTCGCCCATGGTCGCCGGGATAGCTCCAGAGTAGCGTTGTTTCCACGCCAGTGAATGTCAATGATCGCTGGGAATCGGCGGAGAACGCCGGTCCGGAAAAAAAAGTTTTGAACATGCACAAAAGTTCTCACCGAGACCAGCGTTCATCAACGTTTAATTTTAAACGCTGCAGAACGTTCAAGAACATCCGTGGAACATTTTACTAAGGTTCGCCGAGAGTTGCCTATCGTTAGTCAGTTGTAACTCTAGCTTTACTTGGTTGTTACTTAATTGTTTGCTTTGCAGTGAATGACTCACTGGCAACCTGTCAACGCCCACTGAACAATCCCCTAGCGCACACAGCATGTAACCAAATTGAAACGAACGTCGTTTGTTGTCCATTGAGCGTCATTCGAGCGTTTCCCGAACTTCCATGCATATGGGAATATAAACCGATGCTTTGTAAAAGCAAGTTCCATTTAATAATAAGCTACAGTAGAGAGCACCTACTATGGAAGATCCAGAAAGCAGCAGTTTGTTTTCGCGGACAAACTCCACCAGACTATCCTCAACAGCCCGGTCCAGGATCCTGCAGTCCTTTCTCTGCTTCTTTTGTCTCCTTGTCGGACCGTCCTCACTGGGGTTTGCAAGGTGTTTAGGGTCCCCAGGGGGTGTCACATGGTGCGTGACTTCGCAGACGTGCTCTTCCTCCTGCTGTTGTTTTTCCACCAAACACATTGCTCGTGATGAAAGAGGCTTAGCTTTCTTACTAGCAGCGCTAGTTGCTGAAGTCCGCGCCCTAACTTTTTTTCTTCTCGGCGGCATGATGCTCACTGTTCTAACTCACGACAACAACTGAAGTGACTCTGAACTTTCCAAAGTTTTGGTGCCGGTTCCACTGTAAAAATTACATGCCAGCAAAACGCTTTTCTTTCGTTATTCACCCATTGGTCACACGCTCTACACATCCGTCTTATGTTGACAAATCGCTCGTCGCCCCCCAATGATGGGTTTGCACACGCTAATGGTTTTTAGGGGTACCTTATTTGGTCGCTGTTACACACTTTTCGTGCGTTAGACACACGTTAAGTCATGCGTTAGACATACATTAATCAGACGCCACATGTGTCATCCACGTTTGAGTACGCTGAAAAATAGAACGATTGAAACGTTCAGAGGACGTTGACCAGAACGTCATGGTGTGACGGAGCCTTTAAAGAGGTGAACAGAGAAAGGCGCACTGCACATTTAATGATGGTGATGGTGACGGATGTGGGAACGTGACCAGGAAACTACCCGGTGCTGGTAAGGTGGCATGTGATGTAGAGGGCATCAAGGAGCCCATGAGGAAAAGAAGATGGAGCTGAGAAAAGTTGTATTTGATATGTGGTCGCGAGTGAAGGACCGCAAAAATGAGAAAGGAAGCACGTCGAATACGCACACACGCATGCGCCCTGTATCACACGTAAATACACCAGACACACACACACGTGCACGCACACACACACAAACACACACACGCACACAGGGGAACCAAGAGGCGCTGAAGGGGGGTTGGTGAAAATGGTCTTGTTGATTTGATGTGAAGTGTCCTCTCGCATTGGAAATAACAAGATGACTATTATATGATTATTATTATTATTATTATATTATATTATGGCAACACGGTGAGGCAGCTGGTTAAATCTTTGGCCTCACAGTTCTGAGGTCCCGGGTTCAATCCCAGAACTGCCTGTGTGGAGTTTGCATGTTCTCCCCGTGCCTGCGTGGGTTTCCTCCCACATACCAAAAACACGCAACATTAGTTGGACACTCAAGGTTGACCCTCGGTGTGATTGTGAGTGTGATTATTGTCTGTCTCTATGTGCCCTGCAATTGGCTGGCAACCAGTTCAGGTCCTGCCCATTGACAGCTGGGATAGGGTCCAGCACTCCCCGCGGCTCTGATGAGGATAAGCGGTAAAGAAAATGGATGGATATTATATTATTATATTATTTAACAAGCACACAAAACACTACAAGGTTGGAAACTTTTTTTTTTCTCAGGCTTTTTAGAAAATATCCACTTTTTTCATATTACTTGCACTGTGTGCAGTTTTAATTGCTTTTTTAAAATATTGTTTATTTTTATTGTTCTGCTCTGGCAGGTCCAATATACAAGCCGTTTGATCTCAAAGATGTTGATTGTCTTGCTCGCTTGCCTCATCTCTCTTCTCGTGGTAATGCATGGGTGTCTAGTTTTGTGGAAACTTTACAGGGGTATACACTCTGCATGGGAGACTGGAGACAAGCAGCATCTAGATCATGCACTAGTATTGAACCCCGAGAAATCGAGACAACTGCAGGTATGATTAACGTACCCAATTTAACCATATTGAGAGCACACTTCGAGCGTCTGAGAGAGGTTCCCCACTCCTGTTTACAGCCGCACCCACTTCTTTCCCCTATGTTAAACGACCCACTTGAGCACTTGACTAACTGCACTAAACTTTGGACTGAATCGACTGGACATCACCCTGGACAGTCTGGTTAGGAGGAGGCTATGTTCAGGACTGGGATTCTGACAGGTCTCCCCGAACCAGTATAGACCACTCTTAAAGCTGACCCTGACCTCCTGTCGAGAGATGAGCAGATCGGCGAGAAGACGATCAAACTTGAGTATCTAGAGGAAGTAAAAGTCGTAACAAGGTTTCCGTAGGTGAACCTGCGGAAGGATCATTACCGAGAAAGAGAGTTAAACAACTTCTTAACTTAGAAGTACACAGGCAAGACATAAAGGTCCAAAACCACACCAGATGTAATTTTTTGGCAGACACTACCACCTAGACAGGCAGGTGGTTTCAAGGGTAGTAGCCGGGGTGGAAACGCAGGAAGGCGTGGAGGGGCCAGGGGAAAGTGCAACATCAACGAGATCAAGGGTGTTTTGGTTGTGGTTCTATCGATCACTGGATTAAAGACTGTCTTACAGCTCCTCCACTTCACGGTCCAATGCAAGGGCGTGGTGGCTGGTCCAACAACTGAGGAGGCAGAGGCAGAAATGACAGCTTTGGCAGCCCACCCTGGCAGCAGAATGGACAGCTGCAGGTTGGACAGTACCACAAGGGGTGCCCAGAAAGCCAGGGGTCCGGCGATGCAGGTGCCATGATCCCCATCTCTGTTGAGGGGCGAATGTGAACACTCTCGTTGACACAGGGGCAACACACTCCTCACTCAACATCTCGCTCCTGGACACTTTGTCACAACACACTGTACAATTGATGGGCTTCTCAGGAACTCAAAAGGCCTTGCAATGGACTCAACCCCTATCGACAAGCTTGGCTGGACAGACCTTCCGCCATTCGTTTATAATGCCGGTAGCTGACCCCGTCTGCCACTCTGGACAATGGCTTATGACACCTGTGAGTGAACCAACTTCAACTGTGGACATTTACTGATTTGGACTTGAACCAGAAACACCACTCAAACCTGGTCTCATACATCAATTTCTGTTGTGGAAGCACTGGTTAAACACTCTTAGGGCTTACCTGCCTCCACTAGATCCATATCATTTCACACTATATTACGACCTCAACCACGATCTAGTACGCATGGTAAACTTTGCATACATACAAGGTGATGCTTGGGATATTACATTCACACATACATACACAGCAAGAGAGGGTGTAGCAGCATCCTGCTCTCTTACACCAGATCAAATGACATGGTTCAAAATTGAAGAAGAGTCAGTACCCCACATTTCACTTGCTCCGTCTCCAGGACACGAGGCCCAGCAGCTGGGACCTATGGTGAAACGACTGACTCAAATGACTGACTGGGAGGACACACCACTCCCTAACATACAGATCTCCAAATCTGCAGATGCATACCGCATCAATGTTCCTGACGCACCTCCGACAACTAATATGACCATATTAGAACACAAGACCCTAACTAGAGAACAGGGACGTGACTACTCTGACAATGACAACGCCGAGTCAATGTTAAACAAACTGCCTAAATTAGTTTGGCTCTCTGGACCCTTTGATGTTGAGCATTGTACTAAGACAGCAGACATTAAAATCACGGTTTTTCTAGGATCTCATTTTTACAGACCTCAATATCCTTGGCCCGTGGCTGTTAACCAGGGGATGGAATTCTGGAGTCTTGGAAACATCCACCACCTCGTGGTGTACACCACTCAGGCCAGTTTTAAAAGCAAATGGAAACAGTTATCGTCTGGCGCATGATTTGAGAGCCGTTAATGATGTAACGACCACACCATTGTTACCTCTACCAGACACCCACAGAATGTTGTCTACCATCACATCTGATTTGAAATACTTCACAGCGATTAATTTGGCAAATGCATTCTTCTGTGTCCCACTCGCCCTCGAGTGGAGACACTTTTTTTGCATTCAGATATCTGGGACGCAATTTTCAATACACCAGGTTGCCACAAGGGTTCCAAAATACACCAGGTATCTTTAATCAATGTGTGAAATCAATGCTGCAGGATATAGATCTCCCAGACGGATGTAAACTCCTGATGTATGTTGATCTCCTGTTGGCAGCCCCAACATCAGAGTTGTTTTTGTCTCTAACTAAACTTGTTTTGCTTCGTTTGCATGAGCTGGGATTCAAAGCTTCCAGAAAGAAACTTCAGTGTTGTCACAAATCGGTGACCTACTTGGGCAGAGTGGTGTCCTGTGAAGTTTGTCCTCGGAGCATCGTTCTTCTATTCTACAGATTCTCCTCATCCACGTGCTGATCTCTGTCAAACCTCTGACTAACGGCAGGGTTCTCTTCACTGATGGTTGCTATTACCAAAAGCCGAATGGCTCTTTGGCTGCCGTAGTGGAGCAGCAGCCCTCAGGTGAATTTTTAACTGTTTCCCCTTCCGTACAAACATCTGTTCCCTCAGCCCGGGCAGCGGAAGTGCTCGCACTCTGTCTCACACTGGAACTGGCGGTCGGACAATCTGCCACTGTCTATTCCTACTCACCTTACGCTGTCTCTGCTGCTGTGTTGCACCTGTCTGCCTGGAAACGGAATTATTTTAAAACAGCTAAAGGTACTCCAAAAGCACATTTGACACTGATCCAACGATTAGATAAAGCCCTGGCCAAACCTTCGGCGGTGGCTATCGTCAAGGTTCCTGGCCACTCCAAATCCACTTCAACCACAGCCATCGGCAATAATGCTGCAGACATGCCTGCCAAGCAGGCTGTGGGCTATGTCCCACAGATACTTGTCCAATTATCTGACAAATCCTCTCCTGAGCTGCCCAAACCTCCGTCTCTTCGTGAATTGGTTAAAATACAGCACAACGCCTCTCCTGAACAAAAGATATTCTGATTGAAACCCACTCTATTGCTCATATTGGCCCCTGAGGCATGCTAACCAAACTTCACATATGGTGGGATCCTAAAATCTCTGACTTGTCATGCCCACTGTTGTGACTGTACTATCTGCCAGCTACACAATGTTCACCCCACACTTAGAGTGCGGAACTGGTCATGGATTTCACAGACCTTCTTGTTTTTGTTGCCACCTTTTCCGGATGGCCTGAAGCCTACAACTGCGCTCGCGAAGACGCCATGTCGGTAATGAAAGCTTTGGTGAACCACTGGATTCCAACGTACGGTTTCCCCGTTCTCATCCACTCGGACAACGGTACACATTTCACATGCACACACCTAGCTACTGTGAAGAAGTTGTTTAGGTTAACTCATAAGTTTGGTTGTGTTTATCACCCCGGCAGTTAAGGTTCAGTTGAACATATGAATCGTTGTGTCTCCCAAGTTTTCTCATAAACTGTTTTGGAAACAACTGCATTCTTTTACTTCTAATTTCTCCTTACAGATCCAGGCCTAGCTTCCATCACCACCTCCTAGACTTGATCTTCCTGAATGGTCATCTATCTTAAAGGACTCTCCCATAAGTGGTCAGAACCTGTTGGTCGGGCCCCCACAAGGTGACTGCTCGTTTCTCTAAAGCCGTCCACTTGGAGGAAAAAGAAACAAAGTGGTTTCATTATTCTATACTTCGCCCTGCTACAGACTCTTAATTGCTCTATTTTATTGTTGTTGTTTTATTAGCCATGATTCCTACAGATGGTCTGTAGGAATAATTGTGGTATTTATCAACATTTGCTTCCAATAAAGAAATGGTTTGCTCTGCCCTAGATAACTGGCAGCCTCCTAGCAGGAGATAGCAAAAACAAAAGCATCTAATCATCAGAACTGTTAGAACTGCTGCCTGTTAAAGAAATGATGACCACACATGTATTCACCAATCTTCCACACATGCACACGCACATGAACTAACATGTACACTTTGTTTCCAACTGTTTTGCTTGTCGTCTCCTTTTTGTAACATCCATGTAAATAAGAGGCGTCTTAAAACTAAATAAATAGAGGTGCTGAGGAGAGGATAATCAGAGAGTGCAGTGGTGAATTGTCCGAGACAGTTCCTCTCCTCTCTCCTCGCGAGACTTGAACTGGTGTCTTTGCTTCCTTTTTTGTCCTGTTTAATGAATGTCTGATTGGGGAACCTGACATTTACTTGGTCCTTCGAGCCGGATCTCAAGATACATGAGGTTTCCAGGGGCCGAGTCGACGTCCAGATAAAGACCGTGGCCACGGCACTTGAGACCCTTTCCGGGACTGGGCCTCGACTTTGCGCCTGGAGGCTGAGGGTTGACGAGAAGCTGAAGGAAGTGAAGACATCTCTGGTGAGTAGGAAACTCCCACACTCATGAGGAATGAGTGAATGCACGTCTGGGTGACTGCGGCAGAACCAAACCTCGAGAATACTAGTCACTATCGAGTAGACTAATTAGTCTATAAAACTGAGAAAAGGGCAAGGTGTGTCCTGTACGTGAGCTCCGTGAAACGTGTGCATGTGTAAAAGTGTGAGTGGAGGTTCGCTACCTTATTTGAACAGGAAATTGAATGACAACTGTTTGAGGATGCAGAGGTAAGAATTCTCCACCACTTGTGGTAGAAGCTTGAGAATTACCTCAAACGGAACGTAATTGTCACCCTGTTCAGGGGAAGTCAGTATAGTCACCCTAGGTTAACCACTGAATCAAACAGGGGAAAAACAAATAGCAAAATAGTTGAAAAATAACATCTGAAAAAAATAATAATAATGATGTGTAAGGACTAGAAGTTTGTTGAAAGCAAATGTCCTACTAAAACTGTCACGTCCCATCGGAACGGGAGTAGGACCCAAATGCAGGACTCAGACGATGCAAAGTAGTTCAGGGAGAAACGTTTATTATATGCCGAGGTCGGGGATTGAGCAGGCAGTCAGGTGCAGCAGCGGTAGTTGGGACGTCGGGCGAAGAGAGCAGGTGAGCGGGCAGGCAGGAGTTGGTACACAGGAGAACGATCAAAGCAGGCAGAAGTATCAAAGGAGTCAGGCTTACAAGGTTGGTCGGAGAACAGACGAAGGTCGGTACACACGGGTTGTCGATCAGGGCTACTGGAGCACTCGAATGGGACATGAAGCTCAACGAACTGGCACCGGCCAGTCGTCATCGGGGTCATATAAATACACAGCATAATCAGGCTGCATGAGGCGGAGGTGTGCACCTCCCAATCAGCGCAACCGCGCGGACACCCACACAGCCCGGGCTGGAGTGGCAGGATCATGACAAAAACAAAACATCAAAATTTGTGGATAACACAATATGACTTTGCTGGCCAGCTCAACATACACACAAAAAATATATATAGTTAACCTGCAGGATAAAATAAGACAACACACACACACACACACACACACACACAAAAACAACAACAACAACAACAAAAAAAGGCTGGACTCAAGATGATGTGAAAACGGCCATAAAAGGTATCACATCTCATAAAGTTGATGTAACATATTTCGTCCAGGGAACGCAAGACCTGAGAAAATCTTACCATTTAAATGGTATTATAATAAATTTGGATGACAGCAAAGTACTTTCTCACAGCAGCAGGGAGTTTGAGGGTTAATGTCGCGCACCTCTGCTAGATTTAGAAAAAAAAAAAATTGCTCAGCCATTGGAAGAGCAAAATAAAATAACAATGAACCATTTGAAGAATATATAATTGGAGTGACTGCATGTTTTAAAGCAAACAGAGGCATTCCTGAAGATCACACTCCAGGGAATGTGTATCAAGGGCAATTAAAAAAAATGCTCTTCATGCAAATTCAAATAATCCTACAAAACAATGGATTAAAAAACATTGGGGTGACAAACCGACTGGCAGCCTGTAACATTACGTTAACCAAGCACTACACGCAGAAAGAGTGCTACAAAATAAGAAAAAGAAAGCTGACACCTTTCTGACAGAGGAAGGAGAAATTTATGGAGCTTTATGGGAAACATTTAATAATTGTGGCCACAGATGAGGAAGAGAGCAGCCATCTCCCCATCAAAAATGTCACAACTAATGCTTCAAAAATGCAACGTTTTAATTTGCCCCGTACGTTTTTTGTGAAGAGATGGCTTGCTGAAACTAGAACTGGGCTTAATTCCCTCTCTGACAGGAAAAATAGAAGTAAAAAGAAAAAAAAAGGAATTACTGGGAGGACAGTTAAATATCTTACAAAGTAGGAATCCAGCGCTCTATTATTACACCTTAGATATTCCAAACAAACCTCCCACAAGAACAGATTTCTTGCTGTAAACAGCTCAAGACGTGATTGAACAACCACAAAATGACGTAGGAAGTGACTCATTGCACGTGACTATGTAGTATAACATACTGTAAACTTATAACAACCCACACCAGAAAAAAATCATGATTATCTGTACTCACATGGTATATCAGTTGTGGTGACAAGAACAAGACTGACTGACAAACTAAATGCACTACACAAGGAATGGACACCACCACACACGTCATTACAACAGGAGTGGAAGAGTTTGGGACAATTTGTTTTGGCAGTACGAAATGTTCCTGATTGGACAGAAAAAGAACCAGATTTGGATTGGGACGACTGAACTGTATAGACAATATCTTATTGGACAGTCTTCAACAATCTGAGACCAGATGCTGCTGTATTCACGGTGGTATCACAATCGACACAGACAATACTGGAAAAATAGAGGAATAGCGACAACTCCAGGGAACACAGTGACACATGCAGAGCTACTACAAAATTTGCTCAGAGCAGTTCAATTACCAAAAGAAATAGCCATATGTAAATGTGCAGTACACACATCAAAAACAGACAAAGAATCATTGGGAAATGGATTTACAGATAAAGCAGCAAAAGAAGCAGCAGCCAAAACCTTTATGGGATTACCTGACCATGAAACAAATGAAGACATACTTTGAGATGATGTGTTAAACAAAATGCAACAAAAAAGCTTACCAACAGAACTAAAAATGTGGAGAAAACAAGGTACTACATTACAAAATGGGAATTATGTCAGTACAGATACAAAAAAAAAAATGAAAAATTCTACCAAAAACACTTTTTAAGGGGCGGGAATCTTGAGCCATGGGAAGTCTCAGGTCTCAACAGGGGGAATGGTAACCCTGGTACAAAGGCATTACATGATCCATGGATTTAACTTGTATGCAAAAAACGTTTTTGTAAGGGCTTGTTTGATCTGCGTGCGATATAATCCACAAGGGAATGTGCATCCAAAACGTGGTCAGTTTCCTCAAGCTACACATCCATACATCCCTCCATCCATTTTCTTAGCCGCTTATCCTCACAAGGGTCGCGGGGAGGGCTGGAGCCTATCCCAGCTGTCAACGGGCAGGAGGCAAGGTACACCGTGACCTGGTTGTCAGCCAATTGCAGGTCACATGGAGACAAACAGCCGCACTCACAATCACACGTAATAAAAAAGGGGCAATTTGGACACAATGATAGATTTAGTCTAAGTATACATACATTACAAGCACGTTAGGGTCTCATTCCATTCAAAACACTGTTTGGGAGACCATACAAATTCCCAATATTTTCCACACAATGAGAGATAGATGAATGATGAAGAAAAAAAAACACACAAGTGGGTCCCTTTCAGGAGTTATTAACAACCCCAAACAGCTTAAAAAATTGCAAAAAGGGGTACTTGAGTTCATTTGTTCATTGTAGGAAAGTTTTTGCTTTTGAAAACATTGTTAACACAAACAAAACTAATTTGTTTTTATTGGCCACTTGTAAGATAGCTGTTCTCATTCCCACTGCCAAGGTCACTGGAGTCCGGTTACATATAGGAGTTAGACTCCTGTCATAATGGCAACTAAACAGTAAAATTTTACTGTTGGGTGTTGGATGAAAACACTACCTGTTATTTTCATTTTTCTGTTTGAGTGGGACCTGTGGGAACTACTCAAGGTCCCACCCCCAAAACAAACAAAAAAAAAAATAGATAAAATAAAATAAAAACAAAACAAATTGGATAACGACAAACAAAAAAAGTGTCCAAAAGATTGTGTTGTTTGCACAGATCCAGAGATAATACCAATGCTATTAATTGATAATGAATGCAAAAAAAAGAAAGTTGGGGGATTCTGTGTATCCATTAACTTCTCTTGAAAAAAAATAATAAATTCTAGTGGCGTGTCACTAGGAAATTTCACATGCATCAATTTGATAGGACTAGAAACAAATTGGGAATTTTATCAGCATTGGTGTGTGAAGCCATCTTTGTGCCATTGTCATGGTGGTGCGGCAGTAACTGTCTTTTTGATTTTTTTTTTTTTTACGCCGGATGCCTTTCCTGACGCAACCCTTCTGCATTTATTCGGAGTGAGAGCTGAAGCCAATCCCAGCTAACTTCGGGCAGCGGCAGACTACAGGCCCAACTGGTCGCCAGCCAGTCGCAGTGCAGATGTCGACACCATCACTGAGCGGGAATCGATCCCACGCTGCCTTCACTCGAAATGTCCCTCTGAGGGAAACCCGAACTACAACGTGGCCCTCGAGAGAAATGAGTTCGACATCCCTGCACTACACCCAAAAAAAAAAAAAGTAACAAGTTACTGTGCTTTGATAACCTTATTACTGCCATTTGTTTATTCATCCTATGTCTGTTTATGAATTAACATCTACTGTACATGCAGTTTTATCTGAACACTGGCATAGACTGAGCAAGAGCTGAATGACATGGAGAAAATAGCAGAAACACGTGGCTACACCTTACACACTGTAAAAGGTCATCTCAGCTGAGTCACCCAAGGGGAAAGGTGAGCAAAGACCAGCATACAGTGGGTGCAGATTTATAGTATCTGAAAATACCTGAGGCTGGTGAAGATTTAAAAGACACTTTCATTTCGGGGTGACTTGGTCGACATGACTTCAAAATGGCTAAATAATATGATAGGATGTTGAGCTGCAACATTGACACCCGGAATGATATTTTTGTTCATATGCTACTTTTGGACACCTGTAAAGCTGACAAAAATACACAACAGAACCAATAATTATACTCAGTCAACTATGATTACCACACATAAGATAAAGAAGCGCAACCTCGTTTCAAATAACATTGGTAAACAACTATGCGGGAGTCACCGAGCCATGAGAGGAGGACTCCATGTGTGCCTCCCAGTGAATCAGTTCAGCACTTTTTCAATTCCTTGGCAGAGTCTAATTGCTGGGGATTCCATCTATGGGCTTATGCTAAAGGAAACCCCCACTTTCTTCTCACCATTTGCCAATTTAATGCTACCTTAAACCCGAATGCCATACAAAAGAGTACGTATACTATGGAGGGAGTATTTTAACCGAAAAAGCCTGAGGAACATTTTTTTATTATTATGATTATCTTTTTTTTACAAATAGGAAACAAAACTGGTGGTTATTAATGTAGAATGCAGCTAACAAGGTAAACTATAGTTACATCACATGCATGTGCCTAGGCCACTAATGCGTGTCATTCCAACAGAAATCCCAACACAATGTACCCTGGAGGTAATGACTAAAACAACTCCTAACACCACTTAGAAATGGAAACGTGTTTATCCAACAACTAAGGCAGTAAATGATAAACTGATATTTTCTACTAATGTTGCATTGGCTATTGTCTCCTGTGTTAGCTTTACAGGGACAGATTTTAATGTGGGAAGTCTCAACAAAACGTGGTGTCATGATATCTATCTGCAAACTGCCCCACTGCTCCCATGCAGCGATTTGTTGTGGTGGTGTGTTGGTCAAAAGTTGGATGACACACTGATACATGTACACTGGTATCACTGCTCTTTTCTGTGACTGTGTTTCCATCCAAAGCAGAGGATATACAATTGGCCGCATCCATCTTTGGACCTCCCATTGTGTTCTCCCGAAGGCGAAGGTCCTCTTGGAAAGATGGAGATCTGACATACATTGATGCAAATGGCATCCCAACTGCATACCAGATGAGTATAAATTGGTTAACGAGATTGCTGCAGGATGGGAATCCATCTTGTTATGGATAACGCGAAATAAAAACATTGACAGAATCAACTACATACATGACAATGTACAGAAACTAGTTAATTATACGGAAGCAGGCTTTATTGCCATAAGGGAACAACCAGCTGCAACCTCACTCATGACGTTCCAGCACCGCATAGCGGTCGACATGCTCCTGGCCGAGAAGGGTGGTGACTGCTCAATGTTCGGTGACCAGTGTTGTCTATTCCAAATATCACAGGACCTGATGGGTCACGCACAAGGGCCATTCAAGGCCTCCGCACCCTGAACCACAAGATGACGGAGCACTCTGGTGTAAACACATCAGCCAGGTCTGAGTGGTGGGGGGAAAAAAAAAAAAAAGTTTGGCAAATCTAAAAATTTGGTGTTCTCTGTCCTAGTTTCTATCGCTGTTTGCAGCTATTCTTGCATTGTGTGGATGTTGTTGTATTCCCTGCATAAAGGCATCACTTAACCAACTTATAACCACTGCTATTGCCACGACAAATTCAAAATTGGCAGAAATATATCCACTATTGGCACAACAGAGTAATGACAGTGATATTGTTGACCACGATGATGACGTTATGACTTCTCTTCCAGACCTGTTCTCTGATCCAGAAGATTACAAGTAATTAGTGCTATATTTTCCTCCGACTGTAAGCCGAAAGATCTATTCGATGATTTAAGAAAATGTTGGATAAACAGGAGGATAATATAGAAATAATTATAAATAGTATTAAGTAACTGCTTCTGACTGCAATGAAGAAATGCTTTGCTCTGCTCCAATTCAGTTACTGTTTCTGCCTGCAATGAAGAAATGCTTTACTTTGCTCCAATTCAGTTACTGTTTCTGCCTGCAATGAAGAAATGCTTTGCTCTGCTCCAATTGAGTTACTGTCTCTGCCTGCAATGAAGAAATGCTTTGCTCTGCTCCAATTCAGTTACTGTTTCTGCCTGCAATGAAGAAATGCTTTGTGCTGCTCCAATTCAGTTACTGTCTCTGCCTGCAATGAAGAAATGCTTTGCGCTGCTCCAATTCAGTTACTGTTTCTGCCTGCAATGAAGAAATGCTTTGCGCTGCTACAATTCAGTTACTGTTTCTTCCTGCAATGAAGAAATGCTTTGCGCTGCTCCAATTCAGTTACTGTCTCTGCCTGCAATGAAGAATGCTTTGCTCTGCTCTAGAAAACGTGGTAGCAAATGTAGGATAAACATGGGGGAAATGTAGGAATAATTGTGATCATAATTATCATACATTTGCTTCCAATAAAGAAATGCTTTGCTCTGCCCTAGATAACTGGCAGCCTCCTAGCAGGAGATAGCAAGAACAAAAACATCTAATCATCAGAACTGTTAGAACTGCTGCATGTTAAAGAAAGCTTTTCGGACCAAGAGACGGAGAGCAGGAATCTATGGCATTCTTATTATTAGTGTTATTGTTCTTGGTATTTTTATCTGGCAAATCGCTCAGAAATACCCCACACAGTGTCAGGTGTTAGCACAACCCACCCGGAAAATATTTATCACAGAGAAGAGTTATATTATAAACAAAGCCCTTTCTGTTGATGAGTGGTTTAGGGTTTTGACAGGCGTTAGCGCAGTAAACAATAATTGGTTACTAATGGCAGAACAAGCGGCTCATAAAACCCCGAGTGACTGTGTTGTATGCATGGGACCTAGACCTTTGTTACGTGTTGTTTCCTCTTCTGTCAACTCCACCTGTGTTCTTGATCTTATGAAAAATTAGGTGGTGACTAAAAATGAATGCAAAATTAACTAGTTTGCAGATATATTCCTCTTCTGTCAACTCCACCTGTGTTCTTGATCTTATGAAAAATTAGGTGGTGACTAAAAATGAATGCAAAATTAACTAGTTTGCAGATATATTCCCTTACAATTTAGGTCATTTAGCCAAATGACACTTTCTCGGGGGTCGCTCCTCAAAAAACATTAACTCACTCTGACTATTCATTTTCACCCTATACCTCGATATTTCTGACCTCCAAGCCGACCTTGGTGTTCCTCCTCTCATATTTACCCCTACTTCAACCCATCTCACACTCATAGCTTCCAAACTCATTCATTCTGCACACCTTTCCACCTTGAACTTTATCTTCACAAGTAATCAGTAAGTTCGTGTTTCTTAACAATCTGATTAATACTCATTGGAGATAAAAGCTAGTATAACTGGATTTACAGGAAAAGGGTTAGGGTTAGCGGTGATGCAACTGATTAGAGCGTTGGCTCCACAGTTCAAAGGACCGTTTTTCAAATCCCCGCCCCACCTGCGTGGGGTTTGCATGTTCTCCCCGTGCCTGCGTGGCTCCTATATGGTTGGCATCAGGAAGGGCATCTGGCTGTAAAACATCCGCTCCAATAACTCTGTCTAGTTCAATAGCCATTGGGAGGAAGCCCATTTTGCGGCATCTGGACAACAGACTTAAAGCAGATGATTATTTGATTTTTGGATTTACCAATAAAGTAAAGACACATTAATGTGCTGATGGTGTGTGTTGATGAGGTGGTGTCCCTTTTTCTCACTTGCTTGTCGCTCCTTGGTGATTGTAGTCCTCGCCAAATTGATGGAGAGTTTTGAGCTGTGCTAGTTTGTTAAACTATTTTCCCAACTTTTCTGGCCAATTTCCCTTGGCAATGTTTATTTCATCAGTCAGCGGGTTTTGGCCCGATTTTACAAGGTTCTGTGCCCACTCTGATGTTAGGTTTTCTCTTTTGCTTGGAAAAGTTGAATTTTGTCAGTGGAACCACTGCTTGTTGTTATTCAACATGTGAAATATCTTTGTTGGGATGCATCTCTTCTGATTTGGACATACTGGAGTGAAGAAGAGTGTTTATAAAATAGGAAAGCATAATTCTGGAAAATGTTACATTGGAGAAGAAGAAATAAGCATGTTGTTGGAAAGAAGGCAAATGAAACAAAAATAAAAAAGATACTATTGCTCAATAGTAAAATTTGTCAAATTATATATTGTTTCTTCAAGGCGACAGGACTGCTAATGGAAGTTGAGGGTGATTTTCTGAAAAAAATAAAATAAAATGGGTTAGAAGGGGCAGCACAGTGGACATGCTGCGAGCTGAATTTTCAAAGACACTCCAGTCTGTGCTTTCAAAACTGCTTTGAAATTCTATTTTTTTTTTTATTAGTCCACACAATGGTTATGGGAAAGAGTAGTGGAGGCTCGACTCAGGACAGAAGTAAGTATCTGCAAGCAACAGAGGGTTTCATACCTAGAAAGAGTACCACAGATGCATTATTTGCCTTGAGGATGGTCGTGGAAAAGTACAGAGAAGGACTATGAAGAAGCTGATGGATTAATAAATATTAAATGACAAAGAGTAGGAAGAATTTCTTTTTTTTTTTTGTCTCATGGCTTTGTAAATCTGTTTTCCTTTTACATGCAGCCTCATGGATAGCAAGATTTGATTGAGGTTACTTTCATCTTGAGCTTTATTTTATGGACTAAATACATTTCCTTTAAATCCTAACTCAGAGGCCAGATTTTTTTTTCCCTTGGAGAAACTCTTTGGAATGAGAATCTCGATCCCAAGTTGCGAGCTTCCAATGGATTTGCAATTGATGGGACTATTTGTGACTCCACCTTCACTGTAAGCTTGTTGCTCCACCAAGATCACGGTAGGAATTGGTATTTTGCTCTATTTGAATTTGTGGAACTTTGAGGGCCCTGTGCGTGCAGCTCAGTGCGCATTGATTGTGAACTCTGAGGATTTTAAACGGAGAGCGTTTGAAAGCATTCTTCGATGACTACTTTGTAATTCCTACTGTCTTTGAATTGAATTGTGATATTGTTGTGAACTTTAAAAGGGCAATGTATGGTTAATTTGTAGTATGTATTTGTAATTTGGGATATTTCATATATCTTTAATAAACTAAACCATTATATACTATATAAGATACTTAGTTTTAGCCAGTTTTTTTCCCCTTGGAGAAACTCTTTGGGTTAATCTCTGTCTTGAACCAAAAAATTAGGCAAATATTAGATTTACCATCCATAATTAGACTAAATGACCAGTTAATAAAATAAAACAAATAAAAAGTCACTCAAGTCAGCCATAAGGCATAACATAAAAAGAAAGTTACTTTAAAGTGCATATGCTAAATAATGAGCCCAAAAATATGTGTACTCTTGTCTTGTCCACTGTCTTGTTTGTTGTACCAAGTAGACTCCTGTCTTCATGTTCAAAGTGCTTGGATTCTAGAACTCTCTTTGGTCATCTGAGCACTTATTGCATGTAGAACTTCCCCACTGCTGAACATCTCCCTATACTGAACAGCACAGGTGCTACACTGAGCAGAAAATATTGGAATCCATGTGTTGTTAGGCAGAGGCTGAAACTAGCTGTGGTGCCAACTATTTTTCATAGGGTTATCAGGACCTAAACAGCCAGCAAGAGAAGTAACTCTCGCAATCGGCGCAGACAAGTTGATTTCCTTCCATACAATGCCATGATTAAGTATTTGCCCCAATTCCTGTTTTTTTTTTTTTTTTTTTGCTTTTCCATCACACACAAACATCATATCAAACCAATTTTAATATAATTCAGACAACTCAAGGAAATACGTAATGCCGTTTTCAAATGAAAATTCTATTTATTAAGCCGCAAAAAAATCCAAATCATTTTGACCCTTTGTGAAACAGGAATTGCTCCCTGAACCTAATAGCGGGCTGTGCCATCTATGGGAGCAATAAGTGAAATCAAGCGTTTACTATAATTAGTGATGAGTCATTCACATCACTCTGGAGGAATTTTGTCCCACTCTTCTTTGCCATCTTGGAAGGTTTTCTAGCATGAACTGCCTGTCACACCACAGCACCTCAATTAGATTTAAATCCGGACTTTAACTAGGTCACTCAGAAACCTCAATATTGTTGTTGTACTTTTTATTTATTTATTTTTTTAAAAAGTCTTTCAGAGGTGGGCCTGCTGGTGTGTTTCGAATTGTTGCTCCGCTGCATGTTCCAAGAGTGCTTGGGTTTGATGACACAAACTGATGGGACCCTCTCTCCTTCAGGATTTTCTGGTATACAGTAGACTTCTTTGCCTTGAGGATGCGAGTGGAAAAGTACAGAGAAGGTCAGAAGGAGCTACATTGTGTCTTTGTGGATCTAGAGAAAGCCTATGACAGAGTACCAAGAGAGGAACTGTGGGATTGCATGCATAAGTCTGGTGCGGCGGAGAATTATGTTAGAATATTACAGGACATGTATGATGACAGCAGAACAATGGTGAGGTGTGCCGTTTTTGTGACAGAAGAATTTAAGGTGGAGGTGGGACTGCATCAGGGGTCAGCTCTGAGCCCCGTCCTGTTTACAGTGGTAATGGATAGGCTGACAGGTGAGGTTAGACTGGATTCCCCTTGGACCATGATGTTCACAGATGATATTGTGATGTGCAGAGAAAGCAGGGGGCAGGTGGAGGAACAATTGAAAAGATGGAGACATGCACTGGAAAAGAGGAATGAAGATTAGCCAAAGTAAAACAGAATATATGTGTGTGAACGAGGGGGGTTGAAGGGGAAGAGTGAGGCTCCAGGGAGAAGAGATACCAAGGGTGGATGACTTCACGGTAAGGAAGTGAAGAAATGGGTCCAAGCAGGTTGGAACAGCTGGAGGAAGGTGTCTGGTGTGTTATGTGACAGAAACGTCTCAGCTAGGATGAAGGGCAAAGTTTATAAAACGGTGGTGAGTCTGGCCATGATGTACAAATTAGAGACAGTGGCACTAAAGACAGCTCGGAGTGAGCAGGTTGGATAGGATTAGAAATAACCTCATTACAGGGACAGCCAAAGTTGGAGGTTTTGGAGACAAGGTTCGAGAGAGCAGACTTTGATGGTTTGGACATGTTCAGAGGCGAAGGGTGTTGAGGATGGAGCTGCCAGACAAGAGCGGGAGGAAGACTAGAGAAAAGGTTGATGTTGTGAGGGAGGACATGAGGACAGTAGGTGTTAGAGAGGAAGATGCACAAGATAAGCTTAGATGGAAAAAGATGACACGCAGTGGTGACCCCTAACAGGACAAGCCGAAAGGAAAAGAAGAAGTCCACTTCTGGCGGCACGGTGGAGCAGCTGTAGAGTGTTGGTCTCACAGGTCTGAGGACCGGGGTTCAAATTCTGGCGACTATCTGTGTGAAGTTTGAATTGGTCTCCACATGCCTGAGTAAGTTTTCTCCGGTTTCCTTCCACATAAACAAAACATGCATTCATCAGATATTCTAAATTGCCCTAAAGTGTGATTGTGAGTGCGACTAATTGCCTGGCGACCAGTTCAGAGTGCACCCTGCCTATCGCCTGACGATAACCGGAATAGGCTCCAGCCACTTTAGTAAGGATAAGCGATACGGAAGATGCATGAACGAAACGAACGAAATGAATGAAAGGCACACAAGAGTCACACTCCATACCAATAAGTGTCGGTAATATACGCAGAAGCTTCTTGCAAACCGCCTTTAAACAGAAGAAGAAGAAGACGTCGAAACTAGGTTACACTCCCGCATGCGCAGACGGAAGAACAATTTGTTGATATCCTGTTTGGTTTGTAGTTTTCTCAGAGGCTTTAGTTTTTCCAAACAGCAATTTACCAAGCAGCTTCACATGAAGGGCTAATGGATGACACACCGGATTTGGTAAGTGTAATGAGTTTTTCGGGCTGCAAGCCTACTAGCAAATACGTTTGGTTTACTTAGAACGATCCTTTGTTGTTGTCTTATTTTTAGCAGCTAGCGAGTACCTTTGTCGAAGCTATGTAAGATATTGCAAACGTCTCAGTTATTTCAGGATATTTATAAAATAGCCACACCATCCCAAAACTGGCACGAAGATGTATCATGAAAATGATGTTGAGTGACGATTATTTCAAATAATGTTTTTCTGGATTGGGATATGCTAATGCTACTTAGTGTTGAGCTGATTGTGTTCTTGCCGTTTTTTGGTTGTTCTTCCGAACGCTGGGGTAACAAATCATTACGTACAGTAATACTTCGAGGCTTTAAAAAAAAAAAAAGTCATATATGAAGTACTCGTGTCACCTCTACTACAAATACTATCTTAACGTAAACATTGTTAAGGCAAGCCAAACATTTCACACTTGACATCTTGAACATCGACGATTTAAGACGAAAAAAATAAAGTGGATATTTTCCGCTATTATAGTTCAAGATTTGGATTTCAAAAACATTAATCCAACTTTGATGTAAAAAAATTATTCGTCGTGACTATTTTTGTTTTCCTGGAAATGTAAAATTCCCAATAACATTTTCTGAGACTCAAAAGACTTTGCATGGCTGGAGGATTGCAATAATTGTTAGTACGCCATATTAATCACCCTATCCGGTTAAATTGGGTCAAATTCAAGTTATTTTAAAAAGCAAAAACTCATTTTAATCATTAACCTACCCTCCCCCAAACAAAAACAAAACAACCATGGATGTACTCTGAAGTATTCGGGCTTTGTCATTTTTTTTTTTTTTTGATCAGATGCCATACATTTTAATCAGATGATTTTTAGTCTATTGGATGCATGTTGCCAGTGTTTTTAGTTAAAGTTGGATTTAGCTTATATTTTTGTACTTGTTACAAATTTATTTTCTTTATTCTGTTAAGTTATATTTAGTTTAATTTTAGAAGTCAACTCTGAAATTTCAAAATCATTGAATAAGCGTGTTAATTCATCTTGATTTCAGTTCCATTCAAAGTAAATATGATCAATGTTTTTTTCCCCGTAATGGCTCATGTCACAGGGATCTAATTTGATATGGGTCCCACTTCTGAGATGCACAAAAATGAGCAGAAACGCTTGAAGCATGTTCTATCTGTATCTATAGACATGGTTTAAGAACCTCTGTACATACAGTTGGGTAAAAAAGTATTTAGCCAACCACAAACTGTGCAAGTTCTCCCGATTAAAAAGATGAGACCTGTAATTTTCATCATGGGTATACCTCACCTATGAGGGGCTAAAAATCCAGAAAAAACTTTATTTTTTTTAAAGCAAGATTTCTGGCTCTTGCAGACGTTAACTTCACAAAAAGGCTCCTCTGATCTCCACTTCTCTGAATGGCACCTGTTTAAACTCACTATGAAGATAAAGGACACCTGTCCACAACCTCAAACAGTCACACTCTAAACTCCATTGATGACCAAGACCAAAGAAAGGACAAAGGACAGTAGCAACAAACTTGCAGAGCTGCACCAGGCTGGGAAGACTTAATCTGCAATAGGTAAACAACTTGGTACGAGGAAAACGAATGTGGGAGCAATTATGACAAAGTGATGTGTCCCCCTGCTGAAGCCCAATATATATCCAGCGCCATCTGAAGTTTGTGAGAGAGCATTGGGATGTTCCAAAGGAAGTGCAAAATTTGACAATGGAGAACCTGGATGATTGAGCAACTGAAGTTGTACGTCAAGCAAGAATGGAGAAATAATTTCACCTACTCAGCTTCAACAATTGGTGGCGTCAGTCTGAGTGTTTTTAAAAGAAAAGGTTATGAAACACCCCTCCTCCAGCCGTCATCTTCTCGTGCTGGATGGGTTTGTGTGTCATGATGATCCTAAGAGGTAAGTTGTCTTGGGGTTCATGACCCTGGGAGGGTCACCCATGGCAAACAGGTACTCGGTGAGGGATGAGACTAAGTACGACTCCAAAACCCCCTATGATGACTGCAAAAATTGGATCTTGGTTTCCCTTGGCCAGATGCGGGTCACCGGGCCCCCCCTCTGGAGCCAAGCCTTGAGGTGGGGCTCGAAGGCGAGTGCCCATTGGGCTCGGCCGGGCACAGTCTGAAAGGGTAACATGGGTGCCTAGTCCCATGGGCTCACCACCTGTGAGAGGGGCCATAGGGGTCGGGTGCAATGTGAGCTGGGCAGTGGCCAAAAGCGGTGACCTTGGCGATCTGATCCCCGGCTACAAACACCAGCTCGACGGACATGGAATGTCACCTCTTTGGCAGGGAAGGAGCTCGAGTTGGTGCGTGAGGTTGAGAAGTTCTGAGTCGATATAGTCAAACTCTCCTCTACGCACCACTTGGGCTGCGATGCCACTCCTTTTGAAAGGGGTTGGATTCTGTTCCTCTCTGGAGTTGCCCACGAGGAGAGACTCCGAGCAGGTGTGAGAATACTTATT
Source organism: Syngnathoides biaculeatus (assembly GCF_019802595.1). Lineage (NCBI taxonomy): Eukaryota > Metazoa > Chordata > Actinopteri > Syngnathiformes > Syngnathidae > Syngnathoides > Syngnathoides biaculeatus. The sequence continues at coordinate 6,217,931 of NC_084661.1, forward strand.
GCCCCACCCCAACCCGGTTCGGGGCCTGTACGTTGGCATTTACCGCGGTGGATGAGAGGGTAGCCTCCCTCCGCTTGCAGGTAGGAGGACGTGTCCTTACTGTTTTTGCTTATGCACAGTGCAGAGTACCTACCCTTTTTGCAGTCCTTAGAGGGAGTGCTGGAGAGCGACCCCTCTGGTAACTCCAACATTCTGCTGGGGGACTTCAATGCCCACGTTGGCAATGACAGTGAGACCTGGAAGGGCGTGATTGGGAAGAACTGCCCCCCCGATCAGAACTCGAGTGGTGTTCTGTTACTGGACTTCTGTACTCATCACGGATTGTCCATAACAAACACAATGTTCAAGCATAAGGGTGTTCACATGTCCACTTAGGACCAGGACACCCTAGGTTGCAGTTAGATGATTGAGTTTGGGGTCGTGTCATCGAACTTATGACCGCATGTCTCGGAGCCTCGGATGAAGAGAGTGACGGAGCTGTCAAGTGATCACCACCTGGTGGTGAGTTAGCTCCAATGTTGGGGGAAGATACCAGTCCGACGTGGCAGGGCCAAACATATTGTGAGGGTCTGCTAGGAATGGCTGTCAGATTCCCCTGTCAGAAGGAATTTCAATTCCCACCTTCGAAAGAATTTTGCTCACGTCCCATAGGAGGCGGGGGACATTGAATCAGAGTAGACAATGTTCCGCGCCTCCGTTGCTGAGGCGGCCGACCGGAGCTGTGGTTGGTGCCTGTCGTGGCGGCAACCCACGAACACGTTGGTGGACACCGACAGTGAGGGATGCTGTAAAGCTGAAGAAGGAGTCCTATCGGGCATTTCTGGCCTGTGTGACTCCTGAGGCAGCTGATAGCTATCGGCTCGCCAAGCGGAATGCAGCTTTGGTGGTTGCTGAAGTAAAACCCAGGCGAGGGAGTTATTCAGTAAGACTATGGAGAACGACTTCAGGATGGCTTCGAGGAAATTCTGGTCGACCGTCCGGTGTCTCAGGAGGGGGAAGCAATGCACCGTCAACACTGTGTATAGTGGCGACGGGGCGCTCCTGACTTCAACTCCGGATGTTGTGAGTCGGTGGGGAGAATACTTCGAAGACCTCCTCAATTCCACCAACATGCCTTCCCACGAGGAAGCTGAGTCTGGGTGCTCTGAGACGGGCTCTTCTATCTCTGGGGTTGAGGTCACAGAGGTGGTTAAAAAGCTCCTTGGTGGCAGGGCCCTGGGAGTGGATGAGATTCGCCCAGAGTTCCTCAAGGCTCTGGATGTTGTGAGGCTGTCCTGGTTGACACGCCTCTGCAACATCGCGAGGACATCGGCGGGTGTGTTCCAACTATAGAGGGATCACACTCCTCAGCCTCGCTGGTAAGGTCTACTCAGGGGTACTGGAGAGGAGGGTCCGTTGGGATGTCGAGTCTCTGATTCAGGTGGAGCAATGTGGTTTTCGTCCTGGCCGTGGAACAGTGGACAAGCTCTACACCCTCGGCTGGATCCTCAAGAGTGCATGGGAGTTCGCCCAACCAGTCGACGTGTTTTGTGGACTTGAAGAAGGCATTTGACCGTGTCCCTCGGGGAGTCCTGTGGGGGGTTCTTCGGGAATATGGGGTACCGAATCCCCTGATAAGAGCTTTTCGGTCCCTGTATGACTGCTGTCTGAGTTTGGTCCACATTGCCGGCAATAAGTCAGACCCGTTTCCGGTGAAAGTTGGACTCCGCCAAGGCTGCTCTTTGTTACCGATTTTGTTCATAACGTTTATAGACAGAATTTCTAGGCGCAGCCGAGGCGTAGCGGCTGTTTGGTTTGGTGGCCTCAGCATCGCATCTCTACTCTTTGCAGATGATTTGGTTCTGTTGGCTTTGATCGTCATCTCCAGCTCTCACTGGAGTGATTTACAGTAGAGTGTGAAGCGCCTGGCATGAGAATTAGCACCTCCAAATCTGAAACTGTAGTCCTCATTCGGAAAAGGGTGACATGCCCTCTCCAAGTCGGAGATGAGATCCTTCTCCAAGTGGAGGAGTTCAAGTATCTTGGGGTCTTGTTCATGAGTGAGGGAAGAATGGAGCGGGAGATCGACAGACAGATCAGTGCAGCATCTGCAGTGATGCAGACTTTGTATCGGTCCGTTGTGGTGAAGAGGTAGCTAAGTCAAAAGGCGAAGCTTTCACTTTACCAGTCAATCTAAGTTCCTAACCTCACCTTTGGGCATGACGTGTGTGTGTGTGTGTGTGTGTGTGTGTGTATAGACACACTTTCCTCCTGCCCGTTGACAGCTGGGATAGGCTCCAGCATTCCTGCGACTATCGTGCAGCTAAGAAAATAGATATGTGTAAGCACACAACACTTCCCGGTTACTATTACGGCGATGCGCGCATGCAAACCCCCCTGACCACCCTTCCGCAATCCCCACCGCGGTCGAATGCGAGAAGCTGGGTGCTTGAAAAGCACAACTTGGGGTAGAATTTAAAAAAAAAAAAAAAAAAAAACAAACAAAAAACGTACCTGCTGTATATTCTCTACATTGAAACCAACTCCTCAGAAAGACATCAAATCTCCACGGTCCATTTCATGGGACTGTTATTGTTCGTCGTCAGCGCCACGTCCCTCTCAACACGTCGACTTCCGCCTGTGTGTATTCTAGCTCAAACGCTTGAGGATTGCACATTATTTTTATTTTGTTTGCTCAATGGCGGCAGTAGTAATAGCACGGAGCATCGACTCGTGATACTCGCTTTGTTGGCTCTGAGCACACAACACTTCCTGGTTACTAATTACAGCAATCCGTACGTGCAACATCCTCCCACCCCCGGCGCCGGTAATTCGTGACAGGCTGACTGCTTGAAAAGTACAATTTGGGGGGGAAAAAAAGTTTGGCCACATTTTCTCTATAATCTCTATATCAAAACCAACTCCTCAGAAAAGGTCCAAATCTCTGTGGTCCATATAATGAGACTGTTATTGTTCGTCATTGGTGGCATACCCCTTTCCAACAGATCAGCTGGCGGCTGTGTGTATTCTGGCTCAAGCGCCCAGGCTTCAACATCATACGTCATGCTACTTTTGTTTTGTTTGTAATTATTTTTTCACAAAAATTGGTCACAAAATGACAGATAGTGGACGTTCTCCGTTCAGTGAAATGTATCCACGAGCAATGGGGGGTCAGAACAGGAAGCACTGCAGGCGTGGCAAACGCTGATTAGCTGTTAGTTTTCAAGCCAGGCCCATTGAAATGTCTGAGCGAGAGAGAAATTTCGATAATACTTTTCCAATTTAGAGATGTTTCTTGGTGAAATCTGTGGATAACTGACATTAAAAGAAATAGTGAACCCTCATCTACTAACTTTTAGTGTGTGCTCCCATTCCTATTAGTTTCGACAAAGTCTTCCTTTAAATGGTGGCATGCAGTGGTTGAGCAAAAAATGTGACGTCAGTGAAAACAACCCCAGAGAGGTAGATTCTTCTCCATGCCCTGTCGTAGTCTTCTCCACATTGGAAGCACCTGCGTATGCCCAAACCCATATAGAGAATGGCCATGTCTTAACAATTTCATTTTTGTACTTTTAATCTCATTGCCACGATGAAGAAAAACCACATTGTTACCCTCATTGTTAAATATGCTGTAAGGTTCACAGTGCCTGAAAAAAGTTTCCACAGTCACCTGACCAACAATGCCTGTATTGCATCACTTTGACCGACGCATTGGACTGTGTGGCCCCTCTGCGTTGCTTGACACGCCAACACCAAAAAATTGTTGCACTGCATAGAATGCTGCAGTGATCATCTCGCCTGACTGGTCCATTTTAGTTTCATACTGAGATGACTTACTAGGCATTAACACCTTCTTAATCAATTTTGCAGGGTAACGTAGCATATCATCTGGTCATCTTGGCCCATTTGTTCGAGCAAACACTGTTCTATGGTTGTCATTGTTGTTGCTTTGTTCCTAGTTATGGAAAGGAAAGGAAAGGAAAAATGGTGACTGAAAATGGCCAAAAAAATGCAGAGAACACTTAATCCTTGGGTGTCCTATCCCAGTACCAGCTGAAGCGACACCCCCGACTTGGAGGAGAACTGCAATACATTTTAAAACTGCACGCATGATAGCTGCAGTGATGGCAGTGGGCACTTTCATTTTACATCAACATTTTTGGATTTGGGCTTTGTATATTCCTCACATTTCCAATCATATTATTGGATAATTGACCCAAATTATAACAGCCGGGTTAAGATGGCAATTAGAACTCATTTCTGATATTTTTGGTTCCGTTTGGAATTTTTAATTTTTCTATTTTTATTTTAATTTTTTTTTTTTTTTTAATCTTCAAGGCCGAACGCACCCCACGTTCAGAACGTAAGCGGAGGGATTCATTTGGGATGTTTGATGGCTATGACAGCTGTAGTGAGGAATCGACCAGCAGCTCCAGCTCAGAGGACAGCGAGGATGAGATGGCACCTGCCATCCCTGCCAGTCTACCCATCATCAAGAACAATGGCCAGGTGTATACTTATCCCGATGGAAAAGCTGGAATGGGTTTGTATATATTTGGTCCATAAATATTCTATAATTGTGACATTACATTTCAACACGTGTCTTGGATTTTTATTTTGTTTGATAGTTCTGATATTTTAGAGGAGGGAAACAAAGTGGTCATCAGTCAAGTGAGGCTATTCTCCTTTTATATTGACAGGCTAACAAAGTTTATGTAACAACTATATTTGATGTACAATCTCCTCCAAAGGTTTTGGAATAGTAACGTAAAGTAATATTTTGCTTTTACTGTATACTGAAGACATTTGAGTTTCATATCAAAAGATGAATGTGAGACAGAAGTACAGAATCCTCTTATATGGTATTTACATTTACAATGCCTTGTGAACGTATTCGGCTCCCTTGAACCTTTTAACCTTTTGCCGCATTTCAGGCCTCAAACAAAGATGAATTTTTTTTTTTTTTTTTTTTTATCAAGAATCAACAACAAGTGGGACACAATCGTGAAGTGGAATTAAATTTATTGGATCTTTTTATACTTTTTTAAACAAAGAAAACTGAAAAGTGGCGCGTGAAATATTATTCGGTCCCTTTACTTTCAGCAGCACAAACTCCCTCCAGAGGTTCAGTGAGGATCTCTGAATGATCCAATGTTGACTGATGATGATAAATATTATCCACCTGTGTGTAATTAAGTCTCCGTATAAATGCACCTTCTCTGTGATAGTCTCAGTGTTCTGTTTAATGTGCAGGGAGCATAATGAAGACCAAGGAACACATTCTGCAGGTTTGAGATACTTTTGTGAAGTTTAAATCCGGATTTGGATACAAAAAGATTTCCCAAGCGTTAAACATCTCAAGAAGCACTGTGCAATCAACCATATTGAAATGTAAGGAGTATCAGACCACTGCATATCTACCAAGACCCGGACGTCCCACTAAACTTTCACCTTGAAAAAGGAGAAGACTGATCAGAGATGCAGCCAAGAGGCCCATGATTACTCTGGATGAATTGCAGAGATCTACAGCCGAGGTTGGAGAGTCTGTCCATAGGGCAAGTTGTACACTGCACAAATCTGGCCTTTATGGAAGAGTGACAAAAAGAAAGCCATTTCCCAAAGATATCCATAAAAACTCTCATTTAAAGTTTGCCGCAAGCCACCCGGGAGAAGCACCAAACACGTGACAGAAGGTGCTCTGGTCAGATGAAACTAAAATCTTAACTTTTTGGCCAAAATGCAAAGCGATATGCAGTAAATACTTGGTTTTCGAACGTAAATTTTGAGATTTTTTTGCTTCTGTTTTCGAATGAAAACTGCTACTCGAACGCCCCCGACAAAACCTGGACATAGCGGAACGCCAGACCAGCTAACCTACGAGGCGCTTTGTTGTGAAGTCCCATGCTGCTGAAAAAACCCAGAAATAGCATAACATGCATGGCCAGACCAGCTGACCCACAACATGCTTTATGAATTCCCATGCCTCCGAAAACCCCCCAAAATAACATAATGCGTGCAGCCCAACCAGCTGACCCATGGCGCGCTTTGTTGTTAATTCTCACGCCGATGAAAAAAACACGGAAATAACATAACTGGCAAGGCCCGACCAGCTGACCCACCCACGATGCGCTTTGTTATTCTGTATAACGCAACCTCTGCATGCAGACGTGTCCCGTTAGGGATTGTTTTTTTTTCTTCTTCTTATTGAGGACTATTAAGCCCCATCATGGCTTCAAAGGCAAGGGGAAGCTCACAACCGAAGAACTCCTGCAACTTCAGGAGGAACAGAAGATGACGTTAGAGAGATGCCATCTGATGAGGCTGAAGGCAAGAAGGATGTCCCAAGTGCTGATATTAAAAGCTGTCTGTGCCAAATGGAATGAAATCCAGAATTTCGTAGAACTTCATCACCCTAATGAAGCCGAATGTAGCAGAGTACTGCAAAATTTTAATTTTCTGATGAGCCACTTCAGATAAGTGCTTAAAAGCAGCAGCAGAAACAAGTGACAGATTCATTCTTTGGAAAAAGAGGGCGAGTCACCCCAGATTGAGATGAGATTTGAAACAGTAGTTTTGCATTGCTTTTTTCTTGTGAACTTTAATCATGCTTTGTTACATTAGCATTTCTGCATTTTTGTTTTGTTTCAAAGATTTCGTCAACTGGAGTTGCGAGTCAGTTTTTACTTTTTGTAAAAATAAAAGTTGAATTTCTCCTTCCCCCTCATTATTGCTTGTTTAAAGTTATTCTGCACCTATGTTGATTTAGAAAAAAAAAAAAAAAAGTATACAACGCTGTGGGCAGAGTCAATACGGCAATACACTCCCAGCCTAGCCTACTCTACTACTAAAGCATACGTTTTACCAAAAAATAAATATATTTCTCAAATTATTTTATTATATAAAGTATTTAATCTATACATATTTTTCTACTATGCAGTTTATTGTCAGGAAAAGCTAAAAAAATGCTTTAAAAAGCCTAACTGACAGACCGGTAAATTTATTTTGTTGGGACAAAGAATTGTTAATGATAAAGAGGCACAGTGATGGCGATTGGGGGGGGGGGGGGAAATAATATAAAATAGAAAATTAAATAAAAAAAAAAAACACAATTACTATAAGATTTGGTTTACTTCTATGACGTTATTAAAGTATATAGGATTGGGAAAGATCTAAGTAACTATCAACTATGGACTGTTCAGAATACTAAAAAGAGGGCCCTCAACAGTCAGGGGCGTCAAGTCTTCCCCTCTGAGCCGATAAAATATCACAGCTCCTATAGCTTCCCTCAAAACAGGAAATTCAAGCTCAGACACTGGTGAAATTCAATTTATAATGTTCGGGTTCTATTCATGTTTTATTTCCTATGCTTTTTTTCCCCCCTTTTTAAAATGTATTTATCCTGTTACTGCGTTTGAGAGGAGGGGTAATAACTTTAGAAGTGACATTTGAATCATGATGGAAAACCAAATCTCTTCAATAAGGATAGCATTTTATAATGTAAAGGGTGTACTTAATTCAATAAAGAGGAGCAAAACACTGGGTAAAATGAAAAAAGATGGAATTTGATGTACTACTCCTGCAGGAGACCTATTTAGATACATACAGAGCACACTAAACTGAATAGATAGGGCTTTAATCGGGTCTATTCATCATATAAAACAGGACACAGAGGATTGCAACACTATCGTAAAGGGAGATTTTTGAAAAGACATCAAACATAAAAAAAGAAGGAAGATAGTGAAGAAAATAAGTATTTGAACACCCTGCTTGAATGCAGGTTTTCTTACTGAGAAATCCTGGAGGGGTCTGAAATTTTCATTGTGGGTGCATCTCCACTGTGAGAAAGATAATCTAAAAAGAAAAATCCAGAAATCATGATGTATGATTTTTTTTTTTTTTTTTTTTAAATAACGATTTGTGTGATACAGCTGCATATAAGTATTTGAACTATCAGGTAGAATTCTGACCTTCAAAGACCTGTTCCTCTGCCTTTAAAAGTCCACCTCCACTCCATGTATAATCCTGAATCAGATGCAACTGTGTGAGGTCGTTAGCTGCATCAAGACACCTGTCCACCCAATACAATCAGTAAGACTCAAAACATGGCCAAAACCAAAGAGCTGTCCAAAGACACCAGAGACAAAATTGTACAACTCACATGGCTGGAAAGGACTACGGAGAAATTGCCAAGCAGCGTGGTGAAAAAAACCTCCACTTTTGGAGCAATCATTAGAAAATGAAAGAAGGTAAACATGACGGTCAGTCTCAATCGAAGTGAAGCCCCATGCAAGGTATCACCTCGTGGGGTCTCAATGATCCTTAGAAAGGTGAGGAATCAGCCCAAGACTAAACGACAGAACTTGGTCAATGACCTGAAAAGAGCTGGGACCACCATTTTCAAGGTGACTGTTGGTAATGCACAAAGACCGTCATGGTTTGAAATCATGCATGGCGTGGAAGGTTCCCCTGCTTAAATCAGCACGTCAAGGCCCGTCTTAAGTTTGACAATGACCATTTGGATGATACAGAAGAGTCATGGGAGAAAGTTTTGTGGTGAGACGAGACAAAAATGGAACATTTTGGTCATAATTCCATGAAACCGCATTTGGAGGGGAAAAAAAAAATTATTTTGGCTTGTGCCTTTAGAGGTTGCCACAGTGTGACATCTCAGATGAACACTCATAGGAAGATGAATGAGTTTCATCCCAAGAACACCATCCCTACTGGGGTGGTAGCATCATGCTTTGGGGGTGTTTTTCTGCACATAGGACTGGATGACTGCTCTGTATCAAGGAGAGGATGACCGTGACCACGTATTGTGAGATTTTGGGGAACAACCTCTTTGCCTCAGTCAGAGCATTGAAGATGGGTCGTGGCTGGGTCTTTCAACATGACAATGATCCGAAGCACACAGCCAGGAAAACCAAGGATTGGCTCCCTAAGAAGCATATCAAGGTTCTGGCATGGCCTAGCTAGTCTCCAGACCTAAACCAATAGAAAATCTTTGGAGGGAGCTAAAACTTCGTGTTTCTCAGCGACAGGCCAGTAACCTGTGTGATCTAGAGAAGATCTGTGTGGAGGAGTGGTCCACAATCCCTCCTGCAGACTGTGCAAACCTGGTGAACATATACAGGAAATGTTTGACCTCTAATTGGAAAGAAAGGCTACTCTACCAAATATTAACATTGGTTTTCTCAGGCGTTCAAATACTTATTTGCTTCTGTATCACAAATAAATCGTTAAAAAAAATAATACATTGTGATTTCTGGGTTGTTCTTTTTAGATTATCTCTCTCATAGTGGACATGAACCTACGGTGAAAATTTCAGACCCCTCCATGATTTCTAAGTGGGAGAACTTAGCAGGGTGTTCACATACTTTTCTTCACTGTAATTATGAAAGTCAGAATTCCTTTAATATTTGAAACTTTATGCTTGGGATCGAAGGTCCAGAAAAATAATATATATATCCAATATTTTGTCACTCGCAATCAAAAAAGCTATTACAAGGAATTGGGTGACAAAGAATACTCATATAGTTGAGGATTGGAATAGAGTGATCCAAGATATCGTTAAAATGGAGAAGTTAACTTTCATTTTGAGGTAAGAACAAGACAGGTTTGAGGGACATTGGGAAAACTGGACAAAATATGCCACAACATCAAAATATGTGAAATCAAGTTTATCTTAACTTTGTTTATTGGTTCCCATCAGTTGTTGCTTGTGTTGTTGTTTCTGATATTATTCTTTTTTTGCTGAGCATGTTGTGAAGTGCTTGTGTGCAATGCATTGTTTTTTCTTTCTCTTTAAGTATTGCATTTTGTCTTTTTGCCAGAACAGGTATCACCCAAGGGTTCAGATACCAAGAAAATTTGAAACTTAAATTTTACTTGACGTGAATGTGGAATGATGGAATTGTAATGTTTTCAATGAAGTCACTTCTCACACTGCCTTCTGGAACGGACTCTGGTCAAGAACCGAGGCTGTACTGTGTTTTGCGTAAAAGCAACACAGCTCACCACCCTGAACACACTATCCCCACTGTCAAACATGGTGATTGCAGTCTCATGGTTTGGGCATGCTTTCCTTCAGCAGGGACCGGGAACATGGCTAAAATTGATGGGAAGATGATTGGAGCCACATACAGGACCATTCTGGAAGAAAACCTGTTGGAGTCTGCCAAAGGCCTGCAAAAGTCATCAAGTGATCAAGGTTCGCAAAGAAGTGGGTCACGAGGCCTCGTGGGAGGTGAAAGGAATATATTGAGATGCGACATAGGCCAAAGATGGCGATGGCTGTACACGAGGCATATGACATGTACACCAGGTTGGACAGTAAAGAGGGAAAAAAGGATCAGAGGAGGAAGTAGAGCTGGAGGTAGTGGAAATTTAAGATGACGTTCTCTCTCGGAGTGACCAGGTTTAATAAGATAAGAATCGAGCTCAGTTGAGGGACAACCAAACAAAGATATAGATTTTGGAGACAAAGTTAGAGATCGCAGACTTCAGTTCTTTGGACCAGAGGGGAGAGAGTGAGTATATTGGTAGAACGGTGGTGAGGATGCAAAAGAGCGAGAGAAAGATCAAAGAGAAGGTTGATTTGTGTTGTGATGAAAGACTCGAGGGCTGTTGGTATTAAAGTGGAAGATGCAAGAGATAGCCTTAGATGGAAAAAGATGACATGCTGTGGTGTCCCCAAATGGGACAAGCCAAAAGGAGAAGTAGCTTGATTTCAAACCTCTTTGTATGGTTCTACTTTAATTGGTGAAGAGGTCCTGTTTCAATTTGACCTCTGAGACTGCCTTAGAGCAACTCCAGTACTCCAGCAGTAGTGGAGTTTGGAGATGCAACACATTTTTTAAATGTATCTGTGCACTCCTCTAATGGTCCTTTCCGACGTGTCAATCACTCGTACAATAATAGCCACTCAGCTAGCCGCATTGTCTTAACTCCTGGCTTAACACGCCCCTGCTGCCATGTTGTCCAACAAGCAATACTGGTTGTCGCTAGTGTGCGCTTGGTAAAGTTAATGTTACGAAGAAAATGGTCCTCAAATGCGCTTGGGGAACATGCAATTCTGATGAACGATATCCTGCTAGGTTACAAGGGGCCCGGTTGATTCATTTTCCAAAGCCTAAAACACAGTTGACGAAGTGTCTACAATGGATTAAGGCTTGCGGAAGAGCGCACGTACAACTAAATGAACAATATCAACAAACACAAGGCTGTATGTTCGAAGGTAAGTGTGGAAGAAGTGTCTTCTCTGCCCTTGTGGCAACCTGGTGTATTGCAAATTGCCTCCCTGATATCTGAATGCAAAAAAAGTGTCTCCACTCGAGGGCGAGTGGGACACAGAAGAATGCATTTGCCAAATTAATCGCTGTGAAGTATTTCAAATCAGATGTGATGGTAGACAACATTCTGTGGGTGTCTGGTAGAGGTAACAATGGTGTGGTCGTTACATCATTAACGGCTCTCAAATCATGCGCCAGACGATAACTGTTTCCATTTGCTTTTAAAACTGGCCTGAGTGGTGTACACCACGAGGTGGTGGATGTTTCCAAGACTCCAGAATTCCATCCCCTGGTTAACAGCCACGGGCCAAGGATATTGAGGTCTGTAAAAATGAGATCCTAGAAAAACCGTGATTTTAATGTCTGCTGTCTTAGTACAATGCTCAACATCAAAGGGTCCAGAGAGCCAAACTAATTTAGGCAGTTTGTTTAACATTGACTCGGCGTTGTCATTGTCAGAGTAGTCACGTCCCTGTTCTCTAGTTAGGGTCTTGTGTTCTAATATGGTCATATTAGTTGTCGGAGGTGCGTCAGGAACATTGATGCGGTATGCATCTGCAGATTTGGAGATCTGTATGTTAGGGAGTGGTGTGTCCTCCCAGTCAGTCATTTGAGTCAGTCGTTTCACCATAGGTCCCAGCTGCTGGGCCTCGTGTCCTGGAGACGGAGCAAGTGAAATGTGGGGTACTGACTCTTCTTCAATTTTGAACCATGTCATTTGATCTGGTGTAAGAGAGCAGGATGCTGCTACACCCTCTCTTGCTGTGTATGTATGTGTGAATGTAATATCCCAAGCATCACCTTGTATGTATGCAAAGTTTACCATGCGTACTAGATCGTGGTTGAGGTCGTAATATAGTGTGAAATGATATGGATCTAGTGGAGGCAGGTAAGCCCTAAGAGTGTTTAACCAGTGCTTCCACAACAGAAATTGATGTATGAGACCAGGTTTGAGTGGTGTTTCTGGTTCAAGTCCAAATCAGTAAATGTCCACAGTTGAAGTTGGTTCACTCACAGGTGTCATAAGCCATTGTCCAGAGTGGCAGACGGAGTCAGCTACCGGCATTATAAACGAATGGCGGAAGGTCTGTCCAGCCAAGCTTGTCGATAGGGGTTGAGTCCATTGCAAGGCCTTTTGAGTTCCTGAGAAGCCCATCAATTGTACAGTGTGTTGTGACAAAGTGTCCAGGAGCGAGATGTTGAGTGAGGAGTGTGTTGCCCCTGTGTCAACGAGAGTGTTCACATTCGCCCCTCAACAGAGATGGGGATCATGGCACCTGCATCGCCGGACCCCTCGCTTTCTGGGCACCCCTTGTGGTACTGTCCAACCTGCAGCTGTCCATTCTGCTGCCAGGGTGGGCTGCCAAAGCTGTCATTTCTGCCTCTGCCTCGTCCCCCTCAGTTGTTGGACCAGCCACCACGCCCTTGCATTGGAGCGTGAAGTGGAGGAGCTGTAAGACAGTCTTTAATCCAGTGATCGATAGAACCACAACCAAAACACCCTTGATCACGTTGATGTTGCACTTTCCCCTGGCCCCTCCACGCCTTCCTGCGTTTCCACCCCGGCTACTACCCTTGAAACCACCTGCCTGTCTAGGTGGTAGTGTCTGCCAAAAAATTACATCTGGTGTGGTTTTGGACCTTTATGTCTTGCCTGTGTACTTCTAAGTTAAGAAGTTGTTTAACTCTCTTTCTCGGTAATGATCCTTCCGCAGGTTCACCTACGGAAACCTTGTTATGACTTTTACTTCCTCTAGATAGTCAAGTTTGATCGTCTTCTCGCCGATCTGCTCATCTCTCGACAGGAGGTCAGGGTCAGCTTTAAGAGTGGTCTATACTGGTTCAGGGAGACCTGCCAGAATCCCAGTCCTGAACATAGCCTCCTCCTAACCAGACTGTCCAGGGTGATGTCCAGTCGATTCAGTCCAAAGTTTAGTGCAGTTAGTCAAGTGCTCAAGTGGGTCGTTTAACATAGGGGAAAGAAGTGGGTGCGGCTGTAAACAGGAGTGGGGAACCTCTCTCAGACGCTTGAAGTGTGCTCTCAATATGGTTAAATTGGGTACGTTAATCATACCTGCAGTTGTCTCGATTTCTCGGGGTTCAATACTAGTGCATGATCTAGATGCTGCTTGTCTCCAGTCTCCCATGCAGAGTGTATACCCCTGTAAAGTTTCCACAAAACGAGACACCCATGCATTACCAGGAGAAGAGAGATGAGGCAAGCATTTCATACACGAGGTAACTACATGATTAAAGGCATTTGAAAATAAAGAGATAAAATATTTAAGACGGGATAAAAACAAAAATAAACAATATTTTAAAAAAGCAATTAAAACTGCACACAGAGCAAGTAATATGAAAAAAGTCGATATATTCTAAAAAGCCTGAGAAAAAAAAAGTTTCCAACCTTGTAGTGTTTTGTGTGCTTGTTAAATAATATAATAATATAATATCCATCCATTTTCTTTACCGGTTATCCTAATGAGAGCCGCGGGGAGTGCTGGACCCAATCCCAGCTGTCAATGGGCAGGACCTGAACTGGTTGCCAGCCAATTGCAGGGCACATAGAGACAGACAACAATCACACTCACAATCACACCGAGGGTCAACCTTGAGTGTCCAACTCATGTTGCGTGTTTTTGGTATGTGGGAGGAAACGGCACGGGGAGAACATGCAAACTCCACACAGGCAGTTCTGGGATTGAACCCGGGACCTCAGAATTGTGAGGCCAAAGATTTAACCAGCTCCCTCACCGTGTTGCCATCATATAATATAATAATAATAATCATAGAATAGTCATCTTGTTATTTCAAATGCGAGAGGACACTTCACACCAAATCAACAAGACCGTTTTCACCAACCCCACTTCAGCGCCTCTTGCTTCCCTTGTGTGTGTGTGTGTGTGTGTGTGTGTGTGTGTTTGTGTGTGTGTGTGTGTGTGCGTGCACGTGTGTGTGTGTCTGGTGTATTTACGTGTGATACAGGGCGCATGCGTGTGTGCGTATTCGACGTGCTTCCTTTCTCATTTTTGCGATCCTTCACTCGCGTCCACATATCAAATACAACTTTTCTCAGCTCCATCTTCTTTTCCTCATGGGCTCTTTGATGCCCTCTACGTCACATGCCACCTTACCAGCACCGGGTAGTTTCCTGGTCCCGTTCCCACATCCGTCACCATCACCATCATTAAATGCGCAGTGCGCCTTTCTCTGTTCACCTCTTTAAAGGCTCCGTCACACCATGACGTTCTGGTCAACGTCCTCTGAACGTTTCAATCGTTCTATTTTTCAGCGTTCTCAAACGTGGATGACACATGTGGCGTCTGATTAATGTATGTCTAACCTGAAGAAATAACACAAAATATGTACTTCAAATGCTATTTACATCCTCCCAGGACTTCCTTAGTGTCACACAGGATGTTGGTAGCGCCACAAAACATGCTGAGAGCCTGCTTCAGCGTGGTGTCCAACCGACTGCCTCACGGAAATTTGCAGCACTTACTTCATCTTTCCAATACCCCAACCTGCCTGGACCTTTTTCCATTTTACTGCGGTTCTTTATTTGATTTGACAAAAAAGTTTAAACTCAGTTTGTTTTGGATTCATGGAAGCAGTCATGGTTTATCGTATTCTATAATTCAAAGTAAATTTTATTTCCATTCATACTTGTTTCAAATGAATGACATTTTGTTCTGAATATTAATGTATTATTGCATGTGGCCTGACGGATCTCAATCAATGGATCTTTAACTCAATTTCTCCCCTTGTGGATCTGTATTTGGAATATATATATATATATATATATATATATATATATAAAATATACCCTGAAATATCAAAAGGCTAATCTGATTTTAAATGAACATCGAGATATTAAAGGATTAAAAATAATAGTTATATAAAAGTGCCAAAGCCGAAAAAAACACTGAAATTAATCATTAGAATTTAAATATTCATCTTTGTATTGTTATGGATGAAATTAACTTTTGAAAATCATCTTTTTCAATGATTAAATGTAGTGGTTCACATCATCTAGAAGAAAAATGTTGGAAGGAATAAGCAAACAGGAGGCTTACGGTAGAAAATACAACAGAAAAGGTTGATTCAACAAATGAAAACCTCAGGTTGAAGAAGACATTTGCATGTTGGATATATTTTCTGTACTCTTCTGTAATTTTGTTATTGTTTAGAGGAATCCATTTTCTGTTAAAAATAGCACTTGACTTGACTACCCATTGTACTCCACTTTTTTTTCTTTTGTGTCACAGCCACTTGTGAGATGTGTGGAATGATAGGAGTCCGAGATGCCTTTTATTCCAAAACAAAGCGTTTCTGCAGTGTTTCTTGTTCCAGGAGCTATTCTTCCAATTCCAAAAAAGCAAGCATATTAGCGAGACTACAGGTAGGTGTTTGCTATTTCCTAAAATTGTATCTACAATATCTCCAACAGTAACCCAATCACATCCTCTGTTCTGTTTGAATTTTACTAGGGCAAGCCTCCAACAAAAAAAGCGAAAGTATTACAGAAGCAACCTCTTGTGGCAAAATTAGCAGCTTATGCTCAGTACCAAGCAAGTCAACAGAACCAGGCCAAATCAAAAGCTGGTATGTATGATCGCCAGGGCTGTTAAAATTTAACTCATGATTAATCACAAAATACATCATAAATCATGAATTCGCTCAGATTAATCACAATTTATCTTGAACACATGTTGCTTTACCTTACCTGCAGATAGATGACTGAAATGTGCATTTTGCAATATGGTCAGGGATATGGTCAGCGCTTCGGCCTGTGCAAAATTAAGAGAGGGGTGTGACTGGTGTCGTTGTTGGTAAATTTTGCTTTAGAAATCAGAGCAATGGTACTTTGGGTTAGTCATAATGATATGAAGATTACAAGTATCACAGTGTTGTCGTTGAATCGTCATCTTTGCAACAAACATTTGTGTCTCTAACAGTGGTTCCAACGGAAAGTTTTGACTGGGGTCAGTACATCTGTGTCAATAACACATCTGGAGCTCCAGTCAGCTGTTTCAAGCATGTAAGTATGAAAATGAATCACGGCACAGGTTAAAGATGTAGTAATATTTCTCAAGTCATATTTTTTTTCAGGCTCCTATGGGGACATGCTGGGGAGGTATTGAAGAAGGGGTGAGAATTGAAGTGCTCAACTCTGACACCAACCACTTGACTAAGGTGTACTGGATAGCAGAAATTGTTAAGCTAGCAGGTAAGACAATTACTGAATGCATTCATGTTGGGAGTGTGTTTGTCGGAAAACAATTTTTCTCACCAAAAATATTAACGGGGAGGAGAAAGTAAATGCTTTGTAATTTCAGAAGTGTCTGTATAAATTGTTCAACAAATACAGACTGATCTTCTGGAATGGTGGACAGCAGGTTAGCACATCTGTCTTACAGTTCTGAGGTGCTATGTTCAGGAAGAATTTTGGACCATTCCCCTTTACAAAATCGTGGCTGTTCCGCAAAAAATCATAGGATGTCTGCTGTAAATAGCTGCTGTGGTCTGTATCTCAATTGAGTTGAGGTCAGGACTTTGAGTGGGACACACCTAGGGGTGGGCAATTTTTCAAAATCAAACATAAGATTGTGAACTTTACACAGAAATGCAATCTTACATTTAGTATTCATATTGTCTCAGAAAGAAAACAACCAAATGGGTGCAAGGATGGTAAACAAGTAGCGAGAGGAAGAGGAGCTTGAAAGTCCTTATTCACTGAATCAACAGATTGCTTGACGTGACATAGTGGTAAGCAAAACGCTGCATGATTTCACATCAAAGAAATATGCAGGAGTCTTGCGTCTTAGCGGATGAAACGAGGGTCTACGTCCTGAAAGTGGCAATGAGACAGAATGAGTCAGAATCTAAGATGCACTGAAATTCAGTCGCTGTCAAGAACATCTTCATAACTAATTGGTGGCATCATTTGGGAATGAACCATCAGGAGTATGTGAAAAACTTAAAACTTAAAACTGGGCCACGCCACAGGTTGGACTATGAGAAAACATGGAACAGTGATGAAACTCACCATTAGTGGCCGGCCAACAAAGATTACACCATAAGAACAACAATGATACAACCAGGAAGCCACAAAGGAACTCAGGACAAAAATACAAAAGAACTGCAGGCCTCTTTTACCTCAATTAAGCCTCATCACACAACTATATGGAAGAGACTAAGGGAAAAAATGGCATCCTTGGCAGAGTTCCAAAATAAAACCACTGTTGACAAAAAAGAACAAAGGCTCGTCATTTTTGGGGTGGGGAAAAAAAAATCAGAATTTGATTCCCAAAAGTTTGGGGAGAATATTATGTGCTGATGAGATGAAAGTTGAATTTTTTGAAAGAAGTGTGATATATATATATATATATATATATATATATCTATATATATATATATATATAAAATCTGATCTGAACTAATATTTAACATCAAATGTTAGTACTTACAAACCGGCAAAACCTACGTTTCATTTACAACGAGGCGTGTGAGTACTTAGTAGGAAGTTGGGCAAGTAGAAATGTCAACTTAAACTTGCTTATAGGCCCAGACCACCTGAGCTTAGGTGGCTAACAACGAGACGCGTTTGTGATCAAAGCGTGCTGTTGAAGAAACATCAACTGTGAGTAACTTCATAACTTCTAGGATGAGGGCCATGAGGACCTATAGGAAATTTAACAAGTCCTATCTCAGTACATCTTAGGACCCAAATTGGTGCCGTATCGTTCGTGTTGAAGCTGCTCGGCCCAAGTTAGCCTAGCGTGGTAACATTACCTACGTAGAGTATACAACGAGGACCAAACATCGAACATGGACTCAACGTTCAACTACTAGAGTGAGGACCATTGTGGTTTGAATCCCTTCCATCCACATATACTTTAAATCGCCACACAGGTAGTATTTGATTTGTGAAAAATTATGTGCTGTGTTTATTTGATTGCTTTTATCTAACTTTTACATAAATTAGGTAGTACGTGAATTGTGTATCTTGTGCTGGCTTTATTTGCTTGTTTTGACTATCTGCAGCCCGAAGAGGGGCACAATTCCTGTGCCTCCTGTAGACCGTCCCAAGTCCGGATAAATGCAGAACATTGCGCCAACAAGGGCAGCCGGCGTAAAACTGTGCCAAACATAAATAAGCGTTCGTCAAACGAATTCCATAACGGATAGGTGGTGGCCCGGGCTAGCTATGTTTACTTTGTTTGAGACGTAGGGCAAAGGTAGAGGTGGCGAAGGCTAAACAAGAAGCATATGACGACATGTACACCAGGTTGGATATGTAAGGAGTAATGGATCTCTACAGGTTGGCCAGACAGAGGGATGGAGATGGGAAGGATGTGCAGCAAGTAAAGGCGATTAAGAATAGCGATGGAAATATGTTGACTGATGCCAGTAGTGTACTAAGTAGATGGAAAGAGTAGTTCGAGAAGTTAATGAATGAAGAAAATGGGAGAGAATCTAGAGCAGAAGAGGCAAGCGTGAATGACCAGGAAGTGGCAATGATTAGCAAGGGGGAAGTTAGAAAGGCACTGTACAGAATGGAAAATGGAAAGGCAGTTGGTCCTGATGATATACCAGTAGAGGTATGGAAGCAATTTGGAGAGGTGGCTGTACAGTTTTGACCATCTTATTCAATATAATACTAGCGGGAGAGAAGATGCCAGAAGAATGGAGGAAAAGTGTGCTAGTCCCCATTTTTAAGAACAAAGGTGATTTTCAGAGCTGTGTTAACTATAGAAGAATAAAGATGATGAGCCACACAATTAAGTCATGGGAAAGAGTAGTGGAGGCTAGACTCAGGACAGAAGTATCTGCAAGCAACAATATGGTTTCATGCTTAGAAAGAGTAGCACAGGTGCATTATTTGCCTTGAGGATGCTCGTGGAAAAGTACAGAGAAGGTCAGAAGGAGCTACATTGTGTCTTTGCAGACCTAGAGAAAGCTTATGACAGAGAGCCAAGAGAGGAAATGTGGTACTGCATGTGCAAGTCTGGTGTGGTGGAGAAATATGTTCGAATAGTATAGGACATGTATGAGAGCAGCAAAACAGTGGTGAGATGTGCTGTGTGTCAGAAGAATTTAAGGTGGGGGTGGGGACTGCATGAGGGATCCGCACTGAGCCCCCTTTTTTGCGGTAGTAATGAATAGGCTGGCAGATGTGGTTAGACTGGAATCCCCTTGGACTATGATGTTGGCAGATATTGTGATCTGCAGTGAAAGCAGGGAGCAGGTGGAGGAACAATTAAAAGATGGAGGCAAACACTGTAAAGGAGAGGAATGAAGATTAGCTAAAGTAAAACAGAATATATGTGCATGAATGTGAGGGGCGGAGGAGGAAGAGTGAAGCTTCATGGAGAAGAGATAGCGAGGGTGGGCGACTTCTAATACTTAAGGTCAACAATACAATACCGAGCAATGGAGAGTGTGGTAAGGAAGTGAAGAAACGTGTCCAAGCGGGGTGGAACAGTTGGCGGAAGTTGTCTGGTGTTATATTTATATGACAGAAGAGTCTTCAATAGGATGAAGGGCAAAGTTTATAAAATAGTGGTGAGGCTGGCCAGGATGTACGGATTACAGATTCGGGGCCACTGAAAAAACAACAAGAAGCAGAAGTAGAGGTAGCAGAAATTAAGATGCTGAGGTTCTCGTTAGGAATGAGGAGGTTGGATAGGATTTGAAATTATCTTGTTAGAGGGACACCCAAAGTTGGATGTTTTGGACACAAGTTTAGATGGATTGGACATGTCCAGAGAAAGAGTGAGTATATGGGTAAAAGGGTGCTGAGCATGGAGCTGCCAGGCAAAAGAGTGAGAGGAAGACCAAAGAGATGGTTGATGGATGTTTGTGAGGGAAGACACGAGGGCAGTTGGTGTTTGAGAGGAAGATGCAGGAGATCGGCTTGGATGGAAAAAGATGACACGATGTGGCCACTCCTATCGGGACAAGCCGTAAGGAAAAGATGATTCGCAAACAATTTGTTCAAAAGAACAAATCTTTTCAGCAAATAAATTGAAATGAAGTAGTTTATGATTTGTTCTTTGAGCTCTCCTCCCATTAGTCATCCCACTGGGAATGGAATCTGAAGCGTTCAAGTTGGCCATAATTAGTGGCGTTCTGACCTGTTAATTGCGACACATATCTGTTGCGGCGGAGAAGATCCAGTCAATTTTCAAAATAAAATAAAAGACATTGACATGCAAATTGCAATACAACACAAATGATATAAATTGGTCATTCTTTCTCTCTGGTCCTGTAACAAGTGCCCCACGGACCGGTGGTTGGGGAGCTCTGGTCCAAAGTGTTATTTTCCCCTGTCTGAAATTTTACATGCTGCTTATGTTTCGAGAGTTCATTGATAAGTTTAGCTGTGTTAAATGTCTGAGGATAATGAGGAGTGATTCTGCTCGGAGAGCGTTAGCAGTGCTGGATTCATGCTAGTTTGGGGTGGAATGTAAACACCTATGAGAATGAAAGACTTACTCACACGGTGAGTAAAATGGCTCAAATTTTAAGAGTGACTCCAAAAGCGGGCTGCAGTGTGTGCTGAGATGTGTAACGTTCATGCAACATTTCTCATTATCGTAACATATTCCACCGTCTTTCCATTTCTGTATAGCTCCACGGTGCCATTTTCCCGATCAATATGAAAAGCCTGGTAGCGTAACAGCTCCCTCGAGAATGCGTCCACAAAGCCAAGTCTTCGTAACGCACAGGGCAGCAGAATACCTAGTCTTTGCAGGTCTTTATCAGAAGATGAAATTCATCCATTTTGTTGGCGGGGAGTGTTGGTTCGCGGGATAAATTGATGGAAGCACCAGTCTATTTTCCCTTCTGCGAAGTTTAACTTGTTTCCCGGATCGCGTGCCTCTGCGGTGTCTTCACCGGAACACTCCGAAGAGTATACCGACGAGTAACTCCAGGAAAAGATTCAGCGAATTGGAGAGAGTTGTCAAAGTCTGGAGAAAATTCGCTGATGGTTAGCAAGTTATTTCTTGTGTACTTTGAGTCACGAGATTGCTGAAAAACACAACTGTAAACAAAACCAGGGAGCACGTACCGAAGGCATCCCATGCATACAACTGAACTACGCCCATAAGTTGTGTAGTTATCGAAAGTTTCTTTCAGCTTGTCCCTTTCGGGGTCGCCACAGCGTGTCATCTCAGATGAACGCACATATATGTTTGGCACAATTTTTACACCGGATGCCCTTCCTGACGCAACCCTTCTCAGGGAGTGGAGGCTCAAGTGGGATACGAACCCACAAACCCCTGGTTTACCAAACCAGTGCTCTAACCACTGAGCTACGGGGCCTTGTGTAGTTATCCAAAAATCTGCCATCGATGAGGATGATGGAAATTAAATGGCCCTGCCAATCACCTGACTTGAATCCAACTGAAAATGTATGGAAATAACTGAAACGCAAAGTCCATGAAAGAAGCCCACCGAACCTTCAAGATTTAAGCTTGTGTGAAGGAATGGGCCTGTTAAATTTCCCTTTCCCTAAGTTTCCCTTTGTTTGACATTCTTTTGTATGTGATTTCTGAGTTGATTTGTTCTCCTTTCTTTATCTATGGATTACTTGAGTTGTTTCTAACATTTGGTAAAATTTTTACGTCAAGTGCACCTTTGGAAATATCTTTGTGATAAATTTTGATGTTAAATGGTGATTTCAGCTGCTAAACAGCTGGAGGTGTTAACTCAGGTTAGAGCGTCTTTTTTATGAAGCCACTCACTTTTCAAGTCAGCAAAAGCATCGGAACAGATAAATTACAGTGTAATGTTTCATTATTCAACCCGCTTATCCTCACGAGCGTTGCGGGAAAGCTGGAGCCAATGCCAGCTGGGTTTGTGCGAAAGGCAGACTACACCCTGAACTAGTCGCCAGTCAATCGCATGGCAGATATCGACAACATCACTGAGCAGGAATCGATCCCACTCTGCCCGCACCAGAGGCGGGCGCGTTTACCACTACACCATCAGTAACTTCAAGGAACATTTAATATGTGGTGGTATAACCCTTGCAATAACTAACTTATACTTACTTACTTATACTTACTTACAAACTTATAACCCATTCCATTGACTTTATCAGACTGCATTCATCAATTGAAATGGAGATAAAGTTTTACTGTTACCTCTTTCAGTTCTTGTTTCTGGGGGTTTCTCCCTTCATTCTCCTCTTCAGGAGGTAAAATTCATTCTTGATTGGGTGAAGATCTGGTGATTGATTTGGCCTGTCTCTGACCTGACACTTTTCCCCCCCGATGAAGTCTTTTGCTGTGTTGGCAGTGTGTTTTGGGTCATTCTTGTTGAATGATGAAGCTTCTCCTGGTTAGTTTGGATGCATTGTCTGTAAATTCCCAGATAAAATTTTGGGTTTTTTTGCTACAGTTATGAGTTAGATTTTCAATAAAGACTAGTGAGCCCATTCCAGAAGCAGCCATGTGAGCTCTGAGCCGTTACATTACCGGCACCACGCTTCATTGATAAACTTGTGTATTTAGGATAATAAGCAGATACTTTCTTTCTCCTTAATTTGGCCTTTCTATCACTTTGGTAGACAACCTTAGTCTCATCAGTCCATAAATTGCTCAGTCCACCAGTATTTGATTATTTTTTTTTTTTTTTTTTTTTCTTCCCCGGAACATTCTGAATTGTTCTATTGTCTGTGACCAGTGTTTGCGAAATACCTCTGATTTTCCCTCTTCTCAGATTCAGAACGGTTTACTTTTCTCCCATAGACAGCTCCCCGGTCTTTGTCTGACAGAAAATCAATTTATTTTAAACAAAAACCAAAAGCAAGCACTATCTAATGTTCCAGCAATCAAGACAACAGCCAACAGCTGAACTTCCGTTGGGTAGGCGTGATCAATTAGTGCAAATCAAAACTAGCAGATATTCAGTTTTTTTCTCTCTTGCAATTAAGTCATTAAACTCTTGATCAGTGAACTTACTATTTTCTGCCTTGCACTGTTGTTAGGACAGAACCTCACAACCTGGTGGTCCAATCACTATTCGTCACATGATTTGTCAGCGAGTGTAACAGCGAGTCGATGCTCTGTGCTATTACTACTCCCGCCATTGAGCAAGAAAAACAAAAATAGCAATGTACAATGTTCAAGGTTTGAGCCAGAATGCACACAGGCGGAAGTCAATGTGTCGGGAGGAGCATGGTGTTGATGACAATAACAGTCCCATTATAGGGAGATTTGATGCTTTTGTGACTTGTTTCAATATCGACATTATACAAGCAGGGGTGGCCAGACTCTTTTTTTTTTTTTTTTTTTTTCTTCTTCTTCTCTCTTCCTTTCCCAAATTGTACTTTTCAAGCACTCAGTTTCTTGCTTTTGACCAGCGGCGGGGATGGTAGGGCAAGGTTTGCATGCGCGCATCACCGTAAAGTGTTGTGCTTACACGTATATATCCATTCATCCATCCATTTTCTTAGCCGGACGATAGTCGCAGGAATGCTGGAGCCTATCCCAGCTGTCAACGGGCAGGAGGCAAGTTTACACACACGCAGACATGGGGAGAAAATGGAATCTACACACGGAAGTCTGGGATTGAACAGCTGCGCCACTGTGCCGCCTCATAAAATATGTTGTTGCTTATGCAGTATTAGCATGAGAGGCTATAACTAAGCAGCTAATAACCAGTAATGATTAAATGCGTGCAAATTTCCCCGCTGATTAATGAGCCTCTACTGTGACAGCCACAGCTTTATCCTGTCAGGTTGACCCCACGGGAGGTTAAAGAAGGACTAATTTGGGTGTGTTTTCTCAGTTTTGGTGCAGCACAAGTCGTTATCTTGGCTTAGCTAGAAGGATAATGGTCTGTGATGCTAAGCACTGGAGACATCAGGGGCGGAGTCAAGGATGTTTCTTCCGCGTTTGGCTCTGAAAGCTGGCACATATCCAGATTTTGCTTGGATATCAAATGTTCTTTATTTTACATTTTTATTTTCAATTCATGTCCAAGATATATGTAATAAAATATTACTTCACATTGGAGGGTTTATTGTTCATGTGAATTTTGGGGAGAGTCTTCCTTTAAAGATGATTCAGATTCTGAGCAACAATCAGTCAAGTTACTTTTCCTCACTTGAAAAGTGCGTGGGTTCAAACACAAGGTGTTCTGTCTTGACTTGTTTAACATATAAATACCATGAAATAAATGATGGAAATCTGATTTTGTCTCATTCATTTAATCTGAAATCCAAAAGTCTATAGTATAAAACAAAAAGGAATTGACCTTAAAGTTCCAATACTTTTGGAGGGCACAGAGTGTGTGCAACTGTTGTCACAGGAGCATTAAGCTGCTTGGAGGGTTAGGCTTTATATTAAGCCTTTGCAGCCTCAGAATCATGTTTAGTGTGCTCCACACAATGTGACCAAATAGGACAATAACTTTTCCATGAGTTTTTTGTTGTTGTTGTTGAAGTTTTATTGTACCACAATTCAAGAGCAATGTCAGGTTTGAATTGGTTAATTTCCATCATATTTTAATTATTTACTTTTTTCAGATTGAGGTTATTTCCAGTACCACTGTTGGTTTGATGAATAGTGTGAAACCAACAATTTTGTGGGTGTACCATTGCACTCCACCTGAAGCACCCCAAAATGGTTAAATCACTCATTTGATGTTCAGAAAAATTGCACATTTGTGTGGTCATGATTAAAATGGTACGAAAAAGATTGGTCTCAGTGACCGTGCAGATCAAAGTCTAGTATTGCAGTTCAAGTTCAAGTCCTCCTCCTGTCATACAAAGTAAAGCAAATTTGTACAGCGCATTTCATCATCAAGTTAATTCAATGTGCTTTACGCGATTAAAAGAATTCAAATACATCATACATTGAAAATTACAAAACGGCTTTTTATGCAAGAAATCACTGAAAAGTGGAAATACTCTAAAACTCATGAGAAAAGTTTTTAACCTGGATTTGAAAACACTCCCGAAGCCACTGGTCACACAATGCCAACAAGCATCTTGCAAAAATGACTGTGGCATCCATAGTAACTCTCTTAAAAAAATTACGATTTACTGACCTGAGACAGCAGTGGTTTAGCAGATTTGACTTCACACAGTGAGACAATTTTTTTTTTTTTTTTTTTTTTCTTCCTCAGTGGAAATAACCTGGCTTCAAGTCCATATGCTATAATAAGACCACTAAATCGGTTGGGTACTAATACCTGTTTTTTTTTCATAGGGTTCAAGGCTCTCCTCCGTTATGAAGGTTTTGATATTGACAGCAGTAAGGACTTCTGGTGTAATCTCTGTATCCCAGAGGTTCATCCTGTGGGCTGGTGTGCCTCTAGTGGAAAACCGCTTGTACCTCCAAAAAGTGAGCCAGAGCCCATCAAGTTATGTGATTTTTTTTTTTTTTTTTTTTTTTTTTTTTTTAAATTTTATTTTATTTATTTATTTTTTTGCTGGTAGTTGTATATTATGAGTTTTTATTCCATATATTTTGCAGGCATACAACATAAGCATTCTAACTGGAAGGCATTTCTTGTCAAGCGTCTCACTGGAGCTAAAACACTGCCACCCGACTTTAATACCAAGGTGAGATCAAAACATTAACTTAACCACCACCACCTGCATACAGTGAAGAAAATAAGTATTTGAACACCCTGCTACATTACAAGTTCTCCCACTTGGAAATCATGGAGGGGTCTGAAAATTTCATCGTAGCTGCATGTCCACTGTGAGAGAGATAATCTAAAAAGAATCCCGAAATCACAATGTATCATTTTTTTTTTACGATTTATTTGTGTGATAATTTGAACACCTGTCTAATCAGCTACAATTCTGACCCTCAAAGGCCTGTAAGCCTTTAAAAGTCCACCTCCACTCCATGTATTATCTTGAAACAGATGCACCTGTGTGAGGTCGTTAGCTGCATAAAGACACTTGTCCAGCTCATACAATCAGTAAGACTCAAACTTGTAACAAGGCCAAGACCAAAGAGCTGTCCAAAGACACCAGAGACAAAATTGTACAACTCCACACGGCTGGAAAGGGCTACGGAGAAATTACCAAGCAGCTTGGTGGGGAAAAAAAGGTCCACTGTTGGAGCAATCATTAGAAAATGGAAGAAGCTAAACATGACGGTCAATCTCAATCGGAGTAGAGCACAAGATATATGATAAGATATATATGTGCAAGATATCACCTCGTGGGGTCTCAATGATCCTGAGAAAGGTGAGGAGTCAGCCCAGGAATAAACGACAGGACTTGGTCAATGACCTGAAAAGAGCTGGGTCCACCGTTTCCAAGGTTATTGTTACACTAAACACTACATTATACACTAAAACGTCATTGTTTGAAATCATGCATGGCACGAAAGGTTCCCCTGCTTAAACCAGCACGTCATGGCCCGTCTTAACTTTGCCAATGACCATTTGGATGATACAGAGGAGTCATGGGAAAACGTTTTTTGGTCAGATGAGACCAAAATTGATATTTTTGGTCATAACTCCACGATCCGTGTTTGGAGGAAGAGGAATGATTTACCCTAAGAACACCACCCTACTGTGATGCATGAGGATGGTAGCATCATGCTTTGGGAGTCTTTTTCTGCACATGGGACAGGTCTGCACTGTATTAATGAGAGGATGACTGCGGCCATGTATTGTAAGATTTTGGGGAACAATCTCTTTCCCTCAGTCAGAGCATTGAAGATTGATCGTGGCTGGGTCTTTCAACATGACAATGACCCGAAGCAGACAGGCAGGAAAACCAAGGAGTGGCTGTGTAATAAGCATATCAAGGTTCTGGCGTTGCCTGGCCTGTTTCCAGACCGAATCCCAATAGAAAATCTTTTGAAGGAGCTGAAACTCCGTGTTTCTCAGCAACAGGCCAGAAACCTGTCTGATCTAGAGAAGATCTGTTTGGAGGAGTGGGCCAAAATCCCTCCTGCAATGTGTGCAAACCTGTGAACAACGACAGGAAAACATTTCACCTCTGTAATTGCAAACAATGGCTACAATACCAAATGTTAACATTGGTTTTCTCAGGTGTTCAAATATTTATTTGCAGCTATATCAGACAAATAAATTAAAAAAATCATTGCGATTTCTGGATTTTTCTTTTTAGATTATCTCTCACAGGGGACATGCACCGACGATGAAAATGTCAGACTCCTCCATGATTTCTAAGTGGGAGAACTTGTAATATAGCAGGGTGTTCGAATACTTATTTTCTTCACTGTGTTTAATTATGTCCATCCAATCCCAATTTAAAACTCAAGGTGCGAGCAGCTTCAGGTTCTTTGAATCCCTGGTCTTATTGGGGTACTGGCACAGTTGGGGGACTGACCCTTAGTGGATCAAATAAATAAAGATGCACACCACACTTTTTCAACATTCATAGTCGTGTAAAATGGTGTTAATGGGAAATACTTTTCGTTTAACTCCATTAATATGTAGTGCTTTTGTATTTGTGTACTACACAAAATGTCAACAATATACTTCTTATCCTTGCGGCTTGTCCCATTAGGGGTCGCCACATTGTCATCAAGCCTATCTCCTGCATCTTCCTCTCTAAACCCCACTGCCCTCATGTCTTCTGTCACAACATATATCACATCACATATACCTTCTCTTTGGTCTTCCTCTAGCTCTTTTGCCTGGCAGCTCCATCCTCACCACCCTTTTACCAATATACTGACTCTCTCGCCTCTGGACATGTCCAAACCATCAAAGTCTGCGCTCTTCAACCTTGTCTCCAAAAGATCCAACTTTGGCTGTCCCTCTAATGAGCTCATTTCTAATCCTATCCAACCTGCTCACTCCGAGATAGCTCCTCAACATCTTCATATCTGCCACCTCCAGCTCTGCTTCCTGTTGTCTCTTCAGTGCCACCATCTCGAATCCGTACATCATGGCTGGCATCATCACTGTTTTGTCAACTTTATCACATCACACACCAGACACCTTCGCCAGCTGTTCCAACCTGCTTGGACCCATTTCTTCACTTCCTTACCAGATTCGCCATTGCTTTAGATTGTTGACCCAAAGTATTTGAAGTCGTCCACCCTCGCTGTCTCTTTTCCATGGAGCCTCACTCTTCCCCCGCCACCCACCTCATTCATGCACATATATTCTCATTTACTTTAGCTAATCTTCATTCCACTCCTTTCCAGTGCATGTCTCCATCTTTCTAATTGTTCCTCCACCTGCTCCCTGCTTTCACTGGACATCATAATATCTGCAAACATCATGGTCCAAGGGGATTCCAGTAGAACCTCATTTGTCAGCCTATCCATTACCACATCAAACAGGAAGGGGCCCAGAGCTTATCCCTGATGCAGTCCCACCTCCACCTGTCACACCTACAGCACACCTCACCACTGTTCTGCTGCCCTTATATATCTCCTGTACTATTCTAACATATTTCTCCGCCACACCAGACTTATGCATTCAGTTTCACAGTTCCTCTCTTGGTACTCTGTCATGGGCTTTCTCTAGATCCACAAAGATGCAATGTAGATCCTTCTGACCTTCTCTGCACTTTTCCACCAGCATCCCCAAGACAAATAATGCATCTGTGGTGCTCTTTCTTGGCACGAAACCATACTGTTGCTTGCAGATACTTCTGTCCAGGGTCTAGCCTCACCTACTCTTTCTCATAGCATTGTGTGGCTCATCAACATTGCTCCTCGATAGTTCCCACAGCTCTGCAAATCGCCTTTGTTTTTAAAAATGGGAACTAGCACACTTTTCTTCCATTCTTCAGTCATCTTCTCGCCCGTTAGGGATTTGTTGATTGAGTTGGTCAACTACACAGCCTCCTCTCCAAATTGTTTCCATACCTCCACAGGTATGTAATCACGACCAACTGCCTATTTTTCATCCTCTTAAGTAGCTTTATAACTTCACCCTTACTAATCATTGACACTTCCTAGTCCTTCACACTTGCCTCTTCTACTTTTCTTTATCTCCAACTGTGCTCAAAAACCGACCACGCTGACAAAGGAAAATCTGTGGAGCGCCCCAGGCGATGTGGCTCACTTTGTGGACCTTGATACGGAATAATGCCAGTCATACTTGGCTTCAACAACAACTCTTCTCATTTTCTTCATTAATCAACTTCTCAATGTATTCTTTCAATCTATTTAGCACACTACTGGCAACAGTCAACACATTTCCATTTCTATCCTGAATCACCCTTACCTGCTGCACATCCTTCCCATCTCTATCCCTGTCTGGCCACCCAATAGAGATCCTTTTCTCCTTATTCCGTGTCCAACCTGGTGTACATGTCATGTGCCTCTTTTTTAATCTTCGCCACCTCTACCTTTGCCCATCTCAATGTATTTCTTTCGCCTCTCCTCAGTCCGCTGTGTCCCTCTTTGGTAACCCTTTTCCTTGTATGGGGATTGATGTAGAAATACAGAGCATGTCAGAAGGAGCTACATTTGTGTCTTTGTAGATCTTGAGAAGCCCAAAATAGAGTACCCACAGAGAAACAGTGGCCCAGCATGTGGAAGTCTGGAGTAGCAGAGAATTGATTGAATCGTACCGGACATGTATGAGGGCATCAGAACAGCCGTGAGGGATGCTGTGACAGAGGAATTTATGGTTGAGGTGGGACTGCATGCACATGACAGGAAAGAAAATTAGAATATTTGTGCATTATTTAGAGGTGTGTAAGGAATGCAGCCCTATGGGGGCACAAACCAGTGCAATCTGTAGGCCGGTCCCAAGCCCGGATAAATGCAGAGGGTTGCGTCAGGAAGGGCATCCGGCGTAAAAACTGTGCCAAACAAATATGAGCGTTCATCTAAAGAATCCCATAGCGGATCGGTCGTGGCCCGGGTTAACAACGCCCGCCCCCGGCACTGCTAACCTGCAGGGCGTTGGTGGAAATTCAGCTACTGTGGGTCGAAGACAAAGAAGAGGAGGAAACCGGATCCAGCGTCAGAAGAAAAAGAGGAATGCACAGAGCCTACAACTGAGTGTAGGGACTTTGAATGTTGGGACTATGACAGGAAAAGCTCAGGAGTTGGTTGACATGATCATTAGGAGAAAGGTTGATATTCTGTGCATCCAAGAGAGCAGGTGGAAAGGTAGTAAGGCTAGAAGTTTGGGAGCAGGGTTTAAATTATTCTACCACGGAGTAGATGGGAAGAGAAATGGAGTAGGGGTTATTTTAAAGGAAGAGCTGGCTAAGAATGTCTTGGAGGTGAAAAGAGTATCAGATCGAGTGATGAGACTAAAATTTGAAATTGAGGGTGTTATGTATAATGTGGTTAGCGGCTCTGCACCACAGGTAGGATGTGACCTAGAGTTGAAAGAGAAATTCTGGAAAGAACTAGATGAAGTGGTTCTCATCATCCCAGACTGAGAGAGTTGTGATTTGTGCAGATTGGAATGGAAATGTTGGCTAAGGAAACAGGGGCGATGAAGAAGTGATGGGTAAGTACGGCATCCAGGAAAGGAACTTTGAAGGGCAGATGGTGGTGGACTTTGCAAAAAGGATGGAGATGGCTGTAGTGAACACTTATTTCCAAAAGAGGGAGGAACATATAGTGACCTACAAGAGCGGCGGTAGAACCACGCAGGTAGATTATATTTTGTGGAGACGATGTAATCTGAAGGAGGTTACTGACTGTAAAGTAGTGGTAGGGGAGAGTGTAGCTCGACAGCATAGGATGGTAGTATGTAGGATGATTCTGGTGGTGGGTAGGAAGATTAAGAAGACAAAGGTAGAGCAGAGAACCATGTGGTGGACGCTGAGAAAGGAAGAATGTTGTGCGGCCTTCCGGAAAGAGGTGAGACAGGCTCTCGATGGACAACCGAAGCTCCCGGAAGACTGGACGACGACAGCCAAGGTGATCAGAGAGACAGGCAGGAGAGTACTTGGTGTGTCATCTGGTAGGAAAGGGGAGAAGGAGACTTGGTGGTGGAACCCCATAATACAGGGAGTCATACAAGGAAAGAGATAAGCGAAGAAGAAGTGGGATACTGAGAGGACTGAGGAGAGGCGAAAGGAGTACATCGAGATGCGACGTAGGGCAAAGGTAGAGGTGGCAAAGGCTAAACAAGAGGCATATGAAGACATGTACACCAGGTTGGACACGAAAGAAGGAGAAAAGGATCTCTACAGGTTGGCCAGACAGAGGGATAGAGATGGGAAGGATGTGCAGAATGTTAGGGTGATTAAGGATAGAGATGGAAATGTGTTGACTGGTGCCGGTAGTGTGCTAAATAGATGGAAAGAATACTTTGAGAAGTTGATGAATGAAGAAAATGAGAGAGAAGGAAGAGTTGAAGAGGCAAGAGTGAAGGACCAGGAAGTGGAAATGATTACTAAGGGGGAAGTCAGAAAGGCATTACAAAGGATGAAAAATGGGAAGGCAGTTGGTCCTGATGACATACCGGTAGAGGTATGGAAGCAATTTGGAGACATGGCTCTGGAGTTTTTGACCAACTTATTCAACAGAATACTAGCGGGCGAAAAGATGCCTGAAGAATGGAGGAAAAGTGTTCTAGTTCCCATTTTTAAGAACAAAGGGGATGTTCAGAGCTGTGGAAACTATAGAGGAATAAAGTTGATGAGCCACACAATGAAGTTATGGGAAAGAGTAGTGGAGGCTAGACTCAGGACAGAAGTAAGTATCTGCGAGCAACAGTATGGTTTCATGCCTAGAAAGAGTACCACAGATGCATTATTTGCCTTGAGGATGCTCGTGGAAAAGTACAGAGAAGGTCAGAAGGAGCTACATTGCGTCTTTGTGGATCTAGAGAAAGCCTATGACAGAGTACCAAGAGAGGAACTGTGGTACTGCATGCGTAAGTCTGGTGTGGCAGAGAAGTATGTTAAAATAGTACAGGACATGTATGATGGCAGCAGAACAATGGTGAGGTGTGCCTTAGGTGTGACAGAGGAATTTAGGGTGGAGGTGGGACTGCATCAGGGATCAGCTCTGAGCCCCTTCCTGTTTGCAGTGGTAATGGATAGGCTGACAGATGAGGTTAGACTGGAATCCCCTTGGACCATGATGTTCGCAGATGATATTGTCATATGCAGTGAAAGCAGGGAGCATGCAGAGGAACAATTGGAAAGATGGAGACATGCACTGGAAAGGAGAGGAATGAAGATTAGCCGAAGTAAAACAGAATATATGTGCGTGAATGAGAAAAGTAGAGGGAAGAGTGAGGCTACAGGGAGAAGAGATAGCGAGGGTGGACGACTTCAAATACTTGGGGTCAACAATACAGAGCAATGGAGAGTGTGGTCAGGAAGTGAAGAAACGGGTCCAAGCAGGTTGGAACAGCTGCCGAAAGGTGTCTGGTGTGTTATGTGACAGAAGAGTGTCTGCTAGGATGAAGGGCAAAGTTTACAAAACAGTGGTGAGACCGGCCATGATGTACGGATTAGAGACAGTGGCACTGAAGAAACAACAGGAATCTGAACTGGAGGTGGCAGAAATGAAGATGTTGAGGTTCTCGCTCGGAGTGACCAGGTTGGATAGGATTAGAAATGAGCTCATTAGAGGGACAGCCAAAGCTGGATGTTTTGGAGACAAGATTCGAGAGAGCAGACTTCGATGGTTTGGACATGTTCAGAGGCGAGAGAGTGAGTATATTGGTAGAAGGATGCTGAGGATGGAGCTCCCAGGCAAAAGAGCGAGGGGAAGACCAAAGAGAAGGTTTATGGATGTGGTGAGGGAAGACATGAGGGCAGTTGGGGTTAGAGAGGAAGATGCAGGAGATAGGCTAAGATGGCAAAAGATGACACGCTGTGGCGACCCCTAACGGGACAAGCCGAAAGGAAAAGAAGAAAGAAGAAGATTTAGAGGTGTGTAAGGAGAAGAGTGAGTGTAAATGGAGAATAGACAGCAAAGGTGAAGGATTTTGAGCTCTTGGGGTCAGCAGTCCAGAGCAAGGGTGAGTGTGGTCAGGAAGTGAAGAAACAGATCCAAACTGGTTTCAATGGGTGGAGGAAAGTTTCACGTGTTATGTTATAGAGGAATCGCTGCCAGGATCAAAGTCATAGTTTATAAAACAGAGGTCAGGCCAGACATGATATATGGGTTAGCGACACTGGCACTGAGAAGACCACACGAAACAGAGCTGGAGGTGACAAAAATGAAGATGTTGTTTTCTCAGGTTGAATAGTTTTTTTAAATGAGCTCATCTGAGGGATGGCCAAAGTTAGATGATTTTGAGACAAAGTTAGAGCAGACTTCGATGGTTTAGACACATCAAGATGAGAAAGAGTTTAGTATTTTGGTCGAAAGATTGGTGAGAATGGAGCTGGCAGGCAAGAGAGAAGATTGATAGTTAGGGAAAACATGAGCGTACTTGGCATCAGAGAGGAGGATGCGGGAGATCGACCTGCATGGAAAAGGATGACACGCTGCGACAACCCCCAACAGGACAAGCCCAACTTCCGCAACAACGCCAACTGCCCTCATGCCTTCCCTCACAACATCCATTAACCTTCTGAGGTATTCCTCTCGCTCTTTTCCTGGCAGCGCAATCCTCAGCACTGTTCTACCATTATACTTACTCTCTCGCCTCTGAACATGTCCAAACCAGCGAAGTCTGCTCTCTCGAACCTTGTCTCTAAAACATCCAACTTTGGCTGTCCATCTAATGAGCTCATTTCTAATCTTATCCAATCTGCTCACTACTAGCGAGAACCTCAACATCTTCATTTCCGCCACCTCCAGTTCTGCTTCCTGTTGTCTCTTCAGTCCCACTGTCTCTAATCCATACACTCTGGCTGGCCTCACCTGTGTTTTATAAACATTGCCTTTCATCCTAGCAGAGACTCTTCTGTCACATAACATACCAGACACCTTGCGGCAGCTATTACCACACACCATTGCTCTGGATTTTTAACACCAAGTATTTGAAGTTGTCCACCCTCGCTAACTCTTCTCCATGGAGCCTCACTCTTCTTCCTCCACCCCTCTAATTCATGCACATACATTCAGTTTTACTTCGGCTAATCTTTCTAATTGTTCCTCCACCTGATCCCTGCTTTCACTGCAGATCACAATGTCATTTGTGAATATAATGGTCCAAGGGGGTTCCAGTCTAACCTCATCTGTTATTCTATCCATTACCACAGGAAGGAGCACAGAGCTGATCCTTGATGCAATCCTACCTCCACATAAAATTCTCCTGTCACACCAATGCCACACCTCAGCCACTGTTCTGCTGCCCTTATACATGTCCTGTACTGTTCTAAACTATTTTCCGCAAGACCAGACTTACGCATGCAGTACCACAGTTCCTCTCTTGGTACTCTGTCATCGGCTTTCCCTTGATCCACAAAGACACAATGTAGCCCCTTCTGACCTTTTCTTTACTTTTCCACTAGCATCCTCAAGGCAAGAAATGCCTCTCTGATACTCTTTCTACGCATGAAACCATACTGTTGCTCGCAGATAATTACTTCTGTCCTGAGTCTAGCCTCCTCTACTCTTTCCCATAACTTCATTGTGTGGATCATTAACTTTATTCCACTATAGTTCGCACAGATCTGCAAATCGCCATTGTTCCTAAAAAAGTGAACTTGCACACTTTAACTCCATTCTTCAGGCATCTTCTCACCCACTCGTATTCTGTTGATTAAGTCGGTCAAAAACTCCACAGCCACCTCTCCAAATTGCTTCCATACCTCCACAGGTATGTCATCAGGACCAACTGCCATTCTATTTTTCATCCCCTTTTCTGCCTTTCTAACTTCCCCTCTATTAATCATTACCATTTCCTGGTCCTACACACTTGCCTTTTCTACTCTTCCTTCTCTCATTTTCTTCATTCAACAGAACCTGTCTCACCTCTTTCTGAAAGGCCGCACAACATTCTTCCTTTCTCAGCTTCCACCACACGGTTATCTGCTCAACCTTTGTCTTCTTAGTTTTCCTACCCATGACCAGAGTCATCCTACACACCACCATCCAGTGCTGTCGAGCTACATTCTCCCCTACCACTACCTCACAGTCATATCATCCCTTAGATTACATCGCTTGTAGTTGGTTCGCTGATCAAGAATTTGACTAAATTGCCAGAGGGAAAAACTGTTCAAATGCCTGCTAGTTTTTACTTGCATTGATCTGTAGCACTTTACCGACAGAAGGATCTGGAAGAGCTGGTTGCCAGGATGTGGAGGATCTGAAAGGATCCTGCCTGCTCTGGATCTAGTTTGCATTGCATGCAAGTCCTCAATAGTGGGTAGCGTGGTGCCGACAATCCGTTCAGCGGTTTTGATTGTCCGTTGCAATTGGTATTTGTCCTTTTTTTGTAGAAGCCCCAAACCGGACTGTGATGGAGGTACACAGTACTGATTGAATGACCGCTGTGTAGAACTGTCAACAGGTCTTGTGACAGGCCGTGCTGTGTTTTTTTTTTTTTTTTTTGCTGGGGTTTTTTGAGGATGGAGTTGATGTTCGTCTCCCACTTCAGGTCCTCTGAGACTGTAATTCCCAAGAACTTAAAGGTCTCGACGGTTGACAAAAGGCAGTTGGACAGTGTCCGGGGCATCTGCGGTGAAGGATGCATCATGAAGTCCACAATCATCTCTACAGACTTTAGTGTTAAACAGCAGGTTGTGTTGACCACACCAAAGTTCCTGTCTCGCCACTTCCTGTCAATACGCAGACTCGTCCCCGTCTTTGATAAGGTCGATGACCGTGGTGTCATCTGAGAACTTCCGGAGTTTGACAGTCGGCTGCCACGAGGTGCAATCGTTCGTGTAGACCGAGAAGAGCAGAGGGGAGAGGACACAACTTTTGGGTGCCCCGGTGGTGATAGTGCGTGTGGATGAGATGGTGTCCCCCAACCTCATTGGCTCTGTCCTGCCCGTCAGGAAGTTGTAGCTCCACCGGGAAATGGCAGACGAGATGCTGAGCTGGAGAATTTTGTGGGACAGGGGTTCAGGGATGATGGTGTTAAAGGCAGAACTGAAGTCCACGAACAGGATACTGACATAGCAGTAAAGATGTTCAAGGATGAAGTGCAGACACATGTTGACTGCATCATCTGCAGACCTGTTAGCTCGATAGACAACATATAAGCACTCTTGATGAAACAGAAATGAACAACATAAGCAATGAACAAAGTGTGTATATGTATATCTGTCTGTACATCTACAGAGCACATGAGTAACACTGTGCTTTGTGGAAATGTACACATTTTGCACAGGTCGGGCTTGTTTTAATATAATTTCTGCTGCAGACCTCCTACCTTTTTCTCCCAGCAGCAACTTAAAAATAAGATGATCATGATTACTTCATTATGGTGTCTTTTTGCTCATCCCAAGACTCACACAACTCACTCATACATGTCAGATTCCGCTTATCCGCAGGACTAATCGGGAGAAATGTCCTGATAGACTCTGCAGTTAAAGGGTTAAGCTACCCATTTACTTGAGCCGACTCTAAGGCCGTGCGTGCAGGAGGACGGGAGCTTCTTAAGTCGGTGTCGAGATGAATTCGCCTAGGTGTACTAACTGCCTTTAGTTTTGCAGAGCCAATCGAGTCTGCCTCCACTCGTCCGGCTTGTCGAGTAACCTTTCCGAGTAACAAGGTGACAAAGTGCTCGCTCTGCTTTTACAGCAGCTCCATCTCTTATGAATCGATTGCACTTGTCATTGACCTAGTAAATTTAACAATCTTTATAAGGATCATACGGATTTGTTCTATCTTAAACCGGAGATTATCAATGAGTGACTGATTAAAATGGAATTTTTACGACTAAATGATATCGATGACGTTCGATCTTTAATGAGGTAGAATGGTAATAATGAGAATTCAATATAAGAATGACAAAGATAGATGAAGATGGAAATTTTAAGAATTTAATAGTGATAAAAATTGTTCAGATAACATTCATCCTACAGTTATCCCCGCCAGACGCGAGGTAAGGTTGCGATGTTAAGGCAAAATTCAATGTTAATAGAACATAAATCAATGAAAGTAAAAAGTTAAAATGATAAAAATTGATGGTAAGAAGGATAAGATAAATGATAAAAATAGCAAAAAGCAATATAAGTGAGATTCAAAGCGTCTAAAAGCATCAGAAATTAGGGGATAATAGACATTTGTGAGCGAGCCTGTTAGGGTTGATCAAGTCCTATTAAGCTCGAAGCCTAATTTAATAATAAGCGTTTTCGGGATTACGGATAAATTGTCAAGCCAACTTGCCCTTCATAGGTAACCACGTAATATCGCTGGTATTATCCTGCCATTACCTTATTATCGTAGTTTTACTTGCGCCCAATCTCAAAAAGAGTTGTCAATTTAGGCACTCCAGGTTGCCAATTCCTTCTCCCCGCCAGCTCTCCACACGACAATTACACCTATAGAAAGACCTTATCTCTTTGTCAGCGAAAACTGAACAAAAAGCCCCGAACTTCCGTATCCAAGGTTTTTATAGCTTTTTGGTGGAACATTCTGGAAAATGTTGGCTGAATCTACGCCTAGTGGGAAGGGCCTCCCTTGGTTCATCCTATCAGGCCCCATTTGCCATTCCTGGCTTGACTTGTCACGCCCTTCTTTAGCTTCACTCAATTTTGTCATTCTCCCTTTAATTAATGAATGCATCTTTTAAAAATATAACCACAATTCGCGTTCGGTTCTCCCTAGTTTTGAACAATCGCATAAATGTATCAACATTCTTGTGAATACAATTCTCTCATGCATTCTCAGGCTTGTTTTAGTTGGTTGCTCATCATGTGTTGCCTTGTCTGAGAGAGACAGCCATACACAGGTTATATTCTTTTCACAAAGCTGTTTCAAAGCATCTTACTTTTTGCTAAAAGTCCAGTGGAAAAATAGTTGAAATCTATTTCTGCTTGCCGACTTCCCGCGTGGTCATTCGAGTGTGACGGGCTTCCTGTTCAGTAACTTGATGCTGCAACCATCTTGAAAAATGTTAGGTGTGGCTTGACAGCTGCATCCTGTCACTGTCTTTATATCAGAAATAAGATGTGAATACAAAAGTATAACAATAATTGGGTTCTTAAGGTTGCTAACCCCGATATATGTATGTAATACAAAGATATGAAAAATAATCAGGTTTATATAAGGTTACTGACTTTGGTATACGTATGCAATGCAATGAGAAGCTAAGCGGGTAGGCTACATTTGTTACAGATCTTTGCCGTGCTAGTGACCTAATCGAGTGTAAATTTGTTTGGGGACATCTGGTGTCCAATTTGAGAGTTGGTGGCTCAGCTCAAAACATGAACCTTAAGTCATACACCCCAATTGTTATCATTTCGCTCCATTGCTATTTGTGGTATGGCAACCTATCTGACAATGTATACACACACACACACCCTTATTTACTGACCGAGGTGCAATCCTCTCCTGGGCCCCGGTGGCTACAGTGGCTGTGGTCCTTCACAGGTGCTGCCAACATTGGATGTACTATGAATAACAAATGATAAAGCTATACCTCTTGTACAGCTTTGACACATTTCAAACTGGAACAATCTCAGTCCAGATGACACGCATTATATGCCGACACATTCATCAAGTTGTATAAGATGGCCAGGGCGCAGTCATTCGCTTGGTGCTGTAGGACCCTTGTTACATTGTGCAAGTTGTCTAACAACCCCCGCTCCCCAGGTGGCATTGTATTCCGCTGGATTGTATGTATGTATGTATGTATGTATGTATGTATGTATGTAGGCATGTACGTACGTGTGTGTGTGTGTGTGTGTGTGTGTGTGGTGTGTGTGTGTGTGTGTGTGTGTGTGTGTGAGAGAGAAAGTGAGAGAGAAGAGAGAGAAATTTATTGGCTAGTTTTTACTGTTTTAACAAATAAAAACCTGAAAAGTGGGGCGTGCAATATTATTTAGCCCCCTTGCATTCAGACTTTATAGTCTCACCTTTTGCTGCAATTAGTTGCAAGTCACTTGAGTTATGTCTCTATCAGTTTTGCACATCGAGAGACTGAAATTCTTTCCCTTTATTCCTTGCAAAGCAGCAAGAGCTCAGTGAGGTTTGATGGAGAGCGTTTGTTAACAGCAGTCTTCAGCTCTGCCCACAGATTCACGATTGGATTCAGGTCTAGACTTTGTCTTGGCCATTCTAACACCTGGATAGGTTTATTTGTGAAGCATTCCATTGTAGATTTCGCTTTATATTTTGAATTGTCCTGTTGCAAGATAAATCTCAGTCTCAGGTATGTTGCAGACTCCAACAGGTTTTCTTCCAGAATGGTCCTGTATTTGGCTCCATTCATCTTCCCATCAATTTTAACCATCATTTCTATCCCTGCTTAAGAAAAGCAGGCCCAAACCACCATGTTTGACAGTGGGAATGGTGTGTTCAGGGTGATGAGCTGTGTTGCTTTTATGCCAAACATATTATGCATTGTTGCCAAAATGTTCGATTTTGGTTTCATCTGACCAGAGCACCTTCTTCCACATGTTTGGTGTGCCTCCCAGGTGTCTTGTGGCAAACTTGAAACGAGACTTTTTATGGATATCTTTGAGAAATGGCTTTCTTCCTGCCACTCTTCCATAAAGGTCAGATTTGTGCAGCGTACGACTGATTGTTGTACCCATGGACAGACTCTCCCAGCTCAGCTGTAGATCTCTGCAGTTCATCCAGATTGATCATGGGCCTCTTGGCTGCATCTCTGATCATCTTGTCCTTGTTCGAGGTGAAAGTTTGGTGGGACATCTGGGTCTTGTTAGATTTGCAGTGGTCTGAAACTCCTTCCATTTCAATGTGATTGCTTGCACAGTGCTCCTTGAAATGTTTAACGCTTGGGAAATCTTTTTGTATCCAAATCTGGCTTTAAACTTCTCCACAACAGTATCTCGGACCTGCCTGGTGTGTTCCACGGTCCTCATGATGCTCTCTGCACTTTAAACAGAACCCTGAGACTATCACGGAGCAGGTGCAATTTTACAGAGGCTTGATTACACAGGTATTCTATTTATCATCATCAGTCAACATTGGATTATTCAGAGATCCTCATTAAACCTCTGGATTGAGTTTTCTGCACTGAAAGTAAAGGGGCCAAATAATATTGCACGCCCCACTTTTCAGGTTTTTATTTGTTTGTCAGCTGAGATGAGCTTTTTACAGTGTGTAAGGTGTATCCAAGTGTTTGTTTCTGCTATTTTGTCCATGTTATTCAGCTCCTCCTCAGTCTATGCCAGTGTTTGAGTAACACTGCGTGTACAGCGGATGTTAATTTATAATGACAATAATAAAGTTTTTAAAGCACAGTAACTTGATCCATTTTTTTTAATCCGAGGGTGTAGTGATACACACGTGCAAGCGTGGGATCGATTCCAGCTCAGCGATGTTGTCAATATCTGCCCTATGACTGGCTGGCGACCAGTTCAGGGTGTAGTCTGCCTTTGCCCAAAGTTAGCTTGGATAGGCTCCAGCTCGCTCTCCGAATAAATGCAGAGGGGTTGCCTCAGGAAGGGCAACCGGCGTAAAAAAATGAAGAAGAATGTTACTGCCGCACCACCGTGACAATGGCACAAAAATGGTATTACACATCAATGCTGATAAATTATGATAATAAATTTGTTTCCAGTTCCTATTAATTTGATGCATGTGAAATTTCCTGGTGACACGTCATTATAAAACAGTTTTTTTGTTTTTCAAAATAAGTTAGTGGATACACAGAACCTAATGAACGAATGAACTCAAATTCAGTTTTTTGTATGTAGTTATCCAACTTGTTTTTCTGGGTTACCACAAGTACCACTTGAACAGAAAAATTTAAATAACGGATAGCGTTTTCAATACCCAACAGCAAAATTTTATTTAGTGACTATTATGACAACAGTGTCACTCCCCTAAATACCTTGGTCGGGTTGTTTTCTTCACCGGGTTGAGACGGAAGGGTTCTAAATACCACTACCCCCTGTGTAACCCGACAATAGTGACCTCGGCCGTAGAAATGAAAACAGGTATCCTACGAATGGCCAATAAAAAAAAAAAAACAAAAAAAAGTTTTTAGGATTAACAATGATTTCAAAATCAACCTTCTTTCCTGAGTGATGAGGC
The DNA here is from genome assembly GCF_019802595.1 of Syngnathoides biaculeatus. Lineage (NCBI taxonomy): Eukaryota > Metazoa > Chordata > Actinopteri > Syngnathiformes > Syngnathidae > Syngnathoides > Syngnathoides biaculeatus. The sequence goes on from NC_084661.1 coordinate 6,259,227, forward strand.
CATGATTCTCTCAAAATATTTGATTAGACTAGCCGATAATTCGATGAGACAAAAATTATTTCCCTTCAAATATTAAATAGGATTTTTTAGAACCGATAGTTGAGTTCTTACAGAGGGCGGGAACTGTGTGCAGTTCCGCAAATATTTGGAAAATGTAATGAGTCATTCATTTTATCGCTAAATGGATTTATAGTCCCTTGATCCAACTGGCTCTATCACTACTCAGCAAGTCTTCTGGCCATAAATGTATCGATTTAAATAGTCTTAAACATTTTAAAATCCATTGTATAGATACTGTGGAATTATTAGATTCATGCAAGTCAGACTTAATTGGTCCATGAGATGTTGTTGTTGTTGTACTTTTCATGTGCTGTGTTCAGGGGCTCATGGAAGATGCACATGAGCAATACATGAAAGGAACACAAATCCCCTGTGAAGCTTCTATCAAAAGTATGGACAATTTGGATTTGCAGTAAGCAAAAAACGACAGAGGAAGAAACATGACGGGCTTTCAAAAACCTCTTTGCTGTCGGCGGATGTGTATGAGTATAGGAATACAACTTGTACAACAATTTGAAGGCAGATCTTAGATATTTTTATTTTCCTTTCGGCTTGTCCCATTCGGGGTCACCACAGGGTGAATGATCATCTTTTTCTATGTAAGCCTATCTCCTGCATCTTACTGCCCTCAGGTCTTCCCTCACAAGATCCATAATCCTTCTTTGGTCTTCCTCTTTCCCTCTTTATCCTTAATCACCCAACCTGCTGCACGTCCTTCCCGTCTCTATCCCTCTCTCTGGCCATCCTGTAGCAGGCATGAGCATTTCACGGAAACGATCGTTCTTTTACCGTGTCGTTACCCAGCCTGTGAAAACACGGAACCAAAAGTCAGTTTCCCAGATCTCAGGGCTTGCTTTTAATAAAATTCGCCCATGTGTGGAATGTAAAACAAGTTCTCAACGAAATACAACAATCTGTATAAAACAAACCTACATGAACCCCTTTATTTTTAATGATTAAAGCGCTCAGCTTTGTCAGTGTGGTTTACAAACACCACCGTTTTCCGCTTCTGCGCTAAGCATGCGCAAGGTCGAGTTATTCATATCCGGGTCACTCAAACGCTAGTCAAACATGTCGGTTGCTAAGCGTAAAAGACAAAATGCTCATGCCTGCTAAGGCTTTATTCTGAAGTACATGTAAAAACCGGTTCCCATGAGCATCATCAATGGGAACCGAAAAATTCCGAAGACAAAAATCAACGGAACCGAAAGATCGGTTACCATACTTGCCGAAATCCTCATGTCTGCTGTAGAGATCCTTTTCTCCTTTTGTGTCCAACCTCGGCTACATGTCATATGCCTCTTGTTTACCCTACACCACTTCTACTTTTGCTCTACGTCGCATTTCAATGTTTTCCTTTTGCCTCTCCTCAGTCCTCTCAGTGTCGAACTTCTTGTTTGCTCATCTCTTTCCTTGAATGACTTCCTGTACTTCATGAAGTTTGTTCTTTAGCTTTTGACACAGTCCTTATGCCACAGGATTACAGCCTCAATGGGATCATACTCCCCGATTGGATCACTCATCTTTCCTAATTTGAATCTGGAAACATTGGCTCTGATTGATCCATCTCATAGCATAAGCAATGTTGTACTGAAGCAACTCCAACCACTGGAGACAAATTCCTTTTCTGTTTCTGAACTTATAAATGTAAAAAGTCAAGATGGTTCTGATGTCTTTCGGTGACTAGTTCACACTCCTATTCTGCGATCATGGGAGTTATTTGTGCACAACAAATCCGTATTTGTTTCTTTAGCTGTCGCCTTTGTCTTCTTCAGCAAGGTGGTGTGGAAGTGCTGTGGACCGGCATGAGTTATGGGCCCTCACCTCCTGCTAATAATCTCCACATTCTGTGACTTAATGAGCCTCTCTTCCACTTGTACGTCTTTTTACGTTATGCGTGTGTGTGTGTGTGTGTGTGTGTGTGTGTGTGTGTGTATACATGCGGATTGTTCATATCAATACACACAGCAGAGTAACAGAGGAAAAATCCATCAAAATAAAGACTGAAGAACATGAGTAATATTGTACAAACATTATTATATTACTATATGGAGGATAATCCAAACAATAGATTTACTAGCATTTTGCACCTGTCAAGTATCTATTGAGGTTCCACTATTTGTGGATATTTAATTCGCACAAGACCAGTTAATGTTTAAACTTTCATGTGTGCCTTATTTTTATACTTTTTTTTTTTTTTTTTTTTTTTTTTTTTCCCCCATAGGTTCATGAAAACACACAGTTCCCCTTTAAGAAGCTGATGCGGGTAGAGGTGGTGGATAAAAACTATCTGTGCCGGACACGAGTGGCCTTGGTGGAGCAAGTGATTGGAGGTCGCCTCAGGCTGGTCTATGAAGAGAGCCAGGATGGATCAGATGACTTCTGGTGTCATATGTACAGCCCTCTCATTCATAATATCGGATGGTCACGCAGCATTGGACACCGGTTTAAAAGATCAGGTGGGTTTATTAGACCACTATTATCAATGTTTTTTCATGATTGAATCATATTAAGTGAAAACAATGCTTTGTTGATGGCAGAGACTACAGGACAGGCAGGTGTGAAATAGCTATACTAAAAAAGGCCAGTGAAAATGTTGCATGGGATAATCATAATAAAACTGCACGTTGCGATGAATCGGTCCTTACAATCCCTTGTGTTTACAACCAATCCTCAAAAGTATGCTTAAGCTTTTGATGCTATCCTCTGTAAAAAAGAAATGTCATGAGTCAGTCTCGGAGATAGGTACTTTTGTACAAATCTTAATGGGCTGAAAAGATTTTTCTTTTCAATGAATCAAAGTTCTATATATTGAGGTTGGTCAGGCTGCATGTAATTCTGCAATAATAAAAACTAAATGTGCTGCTTATTCAAAATAATACAAATATAATCTAAAGTAAAAAGTAATTTCTATTTTGACTTATAGTACGATTTTTTTAGAGTCCCAATACCTCATAAACACTATCTGCTGAGTATTTTCAGTGTTTTCAGTGGACTCCTCTACACCACTATTTTTTATTCCATGCAACTTTGTTGTGCTTTCCCACAATTACTGAGGCAACATCGGAGGTCAGCATCACTATTTTGCAGATTTAATTCGTGCTTGGTGTAAAATTGAGTTATTGCCTAGACAACATCCTGAGTGGTGCATGCTCTCAGCTGGATGATGCCACACACTGTTTTATGATTTAAGTTATTTTTCTCCCTGTATTTAATATATAGGACTAGCCTTTTGTGCAGTGTTTGTGCGCTCATCTATGATCAGGGGTGTCTTCTTCTTTTCTTTCGGCTTGTCCCGTTAGGGGTCGCCACCAGAGTGTTCATCTTTTGCCATCTTAGCTATATCCTGAAATCTTCATCTCGAACCCCACCCCACTGCCCTCATGTCTCCCTCACCACATCATAAAACCTTCTCTTGGTCTTCCTCTCGCTCTTTTGCCTGGGAGCGCCATCCTCAGCATCCTTCTACCAATATACTCACTCTCTCGCCTCTGAACATGTCCAAACCATCGAAGTCTGCTCTCTCGAATCTTGTCTCCAAAACATCCAGCTTTGGCTGTCCCTCTAATGAGCTCATTTTATCCTATCCAACCTGGTCACCTCGAGAGCGAGAACCTCAACATCTTCCTCTGCCTGCACCTCCAGTTCAGCTTCCTGTGTTTCTTCAGTGCCACCGTCTCAATCCGTAATCATGGCCGGCCTCACCACTGTTTGTAAACTTTGCCCTTCATCCTAGCAGAGACTCTTCTGTCACATAACACACCAGACACCTTTCGCCAGCTGTTCCAACCTGCTTGGACCCGTTTCTTCACTTCCTGACCACACTCTCCATTGCTCTGTATTGTTGACCCCAAGTATTTGAGTCGTCCACCCTCGCTATCTCTTCTCACTGTAGCCTCACTCTTCCCCCTCCACTTTTCTCATTCACGCACACATATTCTGTTTTACTTCGACTAATCTTCATTCCTCTCCTTTCCAGTGCATGTCTCCATCTTTCCAATTGTTCCTCTGCATGCCCTGCTTTCACTGCATATGACCATATCATCTGCGAACATCATGGTCCAAGGGGATTCCAGTCTAACCTCATCTGTCAGCCTATCCATTACCACTGCAAACAGGAAGGGGCTCAGAGCTGATCCCTGATGCAGTCCCACCTCCACCTTAAATTCCTCTGTCACACCTAAGGCACACCTCACCATTGTTCTGCTGCCATCATACATGTCCTGTACTATTTTAACATACTTCTCTGCCAACCAGACTTACGCATGCAGTCCCACAGTTCCTCTCTTGGTACTCTGTCATAGGCTTTCTCTAGATCCACAAAGACACAATGTAGCTCCTTCTGACCTTCTCTGTACTTTTCCACGAGCATCCTCAAGGCAAATAATGCATCTGTGTACTCTTTCTAGGCATGAAAACCATACTGTTGCTCGCAGATACTTACTTCTGTCCTGAGTCTAGCCTCCACTACTCTTTCCCATAACTTCATTGTGTGGCTCATCAACTTTTATTCCTCTATAGTTCCACAGCTCTGAACATCCCCTTGTTCTTAAAAATGGGAACTAGAAACAACTTTTCCTCCATTCTTCAGGCATTTTTCGCCCGCTAGTATTCTGTTGAATAAGTTGGTCAAAAACTCCACAGCCATGTCTCCAAATTGCTTCCATACCTCTACCGGTATGTCATCAGGACCAACTGCCTTTCCATTTTTCATCCGTTGTAGTGCCTTTCTGACTTCCCCCTTAGTAATCATTTCCACTTCCTGGTCCTTCACTCTTGCCTCTTCAACTCTTCCTTCTCTTCATTTTCTTCATTCATCAACTTCTCAAAGTATTCTTTCCATCTATTTAGTACACTACCGGCACCAGTCAAGACATTTCCATCTCTATCCTTAATCACCCTTACCTGCTGCACATCCTTCCCATCTCTATCCCTCTGTCTGGCCAACCTGTAGAGATCCTTTTCTCCTTCTTTCGTGTCCAACCTGGTGTACATGTCTTCATATGCCTCTTGTTTAGCCTTTGCCACCTCTACCTTTGCCCTACGTCGCATCTCGATGTACTCCTTTCGCCTCTCCTCAGTCCTCTCAGTATCCCACTTCTTCTTCGCTAATCTCTTTCCTTGTATGACTCCCTGTATTTTGGGGTTCCACCACCAAGTCTCCTTCTCCCCTTTCCTACCAGATGACACCACCAAGTACTCTCCTGCCTGTCTCTCTGATCACCTTGGCTGTCGTCGTCCAGTCTTCCGGGAGCTTCGGTTGTCCATCGAGAGCCTGTCTCACCTCTTTCCGGAAGGCCGCACGACATTCTTCCTTTCTCAGCTTCCACCACATGGTCTCTGCTCTACCTTTGTCTTCTTAATCTTCCTACCCACCACCAGAATCATCCTACTACTACTACCATCCTATGCTGTCGAGCTACACTCTCCCCTACCACTACTTTACAGTCAGTAACCTCCTTCAGATTACATCGTCTGCACAAAAATATAATCTACCTGCGTGGTTCTACCTCCGCTCTTGTAGGTCACTATATGTTCCTCCTCTTCTGGAAATAAGTGTTCACTACAGCCATCTCCATCCTTTTTGCAAAGTCCACCACCATCTGCCCTTCAAAGTTCCTTTCCTGGATGCCGTACTTACCCATCACTTCTTCATCGCCCCTGTTTCCTTTACCAATATGTCCCATTACAATCTGCACCAATCACAACTCTCTCGCTGTCTGGGATGCTCAGAACTACTTCATCTAGTTCCTTCCAGAATTTCTCTTTCAACTCTAGGTCACATCCTACCTGTGGTGCATAGCCGCTAACCACATTATACATAACACCCTCAATTTCAAATTTTAGTCTCATCACTCGATCTGATACTCTTTATGATCAGGGTGTGTAACTGTGCATTTTAAACTTTGCACATTGTCATTTTGTGTTATTTGATTGAGTGAAATTCACAAACTCAAAGGCATAATATTTTTGCATTGCTAACTTTCTGGTATACTCACATAGCCTGTCATGTGATTGTGAATTTGTTGAACAGACAGGATAGAGGCATTAATGTTGTCTAGTAGAATATTGTTCATGAGCACTTTAAATTGCTGTGGTTTGGATTTCTTTAACTGTGTCAGCTCATTCGTCTTCTTTGGGCTAGAATCCCTATACAAATTCCCATCCTTCGTCTTACAATTCCAAAACCATTCCAAATTACCTTTATACCGAATCTGATGCTTGAGGTAGTCCAGGTTCAATTTTGTAAACACTTTTCCTCTGTTTATTGCTTGCTATTTTGCCTTCGCTAAACATTTTGCAGAGGACACATTACACTCATGGAAAAAATGACCTCACCCAATTACAGTTTATTCTTCAATTTGCATATACACTGTTCCCGCAGTATTCTTGGGGTGTACATTTCATTCCAATATTTCCATTTGACTTTGGAAGAGGATGTGCCTCTTTCTGTTAACTTTACCATTATTAAAAATGGTAGAAATAAGCAGTACTTGGTATTATTATTGTGTAGTTTGTTGTTGTGACCTAATACCATAATCAAAATTTGACACTGCACAGACTTAGACAGACATTTTTAAAGAGGTCAATACACATTCAATTTCAAAACTGAATATTCATATAATCAAATCGTTCTATTTCATCATGATGTATTGTTAAAATCTCGCATAATTTACGGCGCTATCTATTGTCAATCCATTGATGAAAGATAGCAGTAGATAATATCTTCCTAAAGCATGTAGAGGGGAAAAGTTTTCAACTTCGAGATAATGTGGTACCACGGGGGAAAATGACCATTCGCATTTAGACATATGGACAGACTAGTCTAACATTAGAACCAATGTTCCTCCTCATTTTTTACATCTCTGAGCAAACACACTAAGGCCGTGAGCGCGCCTTTTGACCGGAGTAAGCAACATCAGACGTTTGCACTGTGGTCAGATCAGTGTCATTCATTGAAGTTACATGGCTTATTAAAAGGTTCAGATTACATTCCCATTAGAACATTTTTAAGAACATCATTGAGCACCCCGGGTGTAACTGAATTTCCTTTGACATGGCTTATTATGTTGATGACTTTCAACGTAAATGCGCTCACAGTACGTGAAGCAGCTCGGAACATGTTCTTTTGGGATCACTTCCGTACATGCCCAGTATGGTTAACTTGCATTTCCTGTTTCCAGGTGAATACTTTAGCAGGCTTGTTTAGGAAACAACCTTTTTGAAATAATCATGTAAATTAATGTCAAGACTACGCAAAATAAGCGACGTCTTTCAGTATCTATTTTTTATACTATAACCCCATTTTACACGTGATTTTTCGTACTCAACTGTTCAGATTTGCGAGTGCGATGGCGCACGGGCGTGATCGCGCGCGTTAAATGTGAGTGACTGTTTCCTTAACATCAGCCACACTGCTTTGTTACCTAAAACACCTGTGGCAGCAAATACAGTGAAGAAAAGTATTTAACACCCTGCTGTATTGCAAGTACTCCACCTAGAAATCATGGAGGGGTCTGAAATTTTTAATGTAGGTGCAGGTCCACTGTGAGAGAGATAATCTAAAAAAAATCCAGAAATCACAATATATGATTTTTTTTTTTTAACTATTTGTGTAATATAGCTGCAAATAAGTATTTGAACACCTAAGAAAACCAATGTTATTTGGTACAGTAGCCTTTGTTTGCAATTTCAGCGGTCTACAGTTTCCTGTAGTTGTTCACCAGGTTTGCATACACTGCAGGAGGAATTTTGACCAACTCCTCCACACAGATCTTCTCTAGATCAGACAGGTTTCTGGGCTGTCATTGAGAAACACTGAGTTTCAACTACCTCCAAAGATTTTCTACTGGGTTCAGGTCTAGAGACTGGCTAGGCCACGCCAGAACCTTGATATGCTTCATACGGAGCCATGTTGAAAGACCCAGCCAACACCCATCTTCAATGCTCTGACTGAGGGAAAGAGGTTGTTCCTGAAAATCACACAGTATATGCCCGCGGTCATCCTCTCCTTAATACAGTTCAGTCATCCTGTCCCGTGTGCAGAAAAACACCCCCAAAGCAAGATAATACCACCCCCATGCTTCACATTCAGGATGGTGTTCTTGGGATGGAACCCATCATTTGTCTTCCTCCAATCACGGTTAGTGTAATTTTGAAAAGTTTCATTTTGGTCTCATCTGACCAAAACCTTTCTCCCATGACTCATCTGTATAATCCAAATGGTCATTGGCAAACTTAAGACAGGCCTTGACGTGCTGGTTTAAGCAGGGGAACCTTCCATGCCATGCATGATTTCAAACCATGGTGTCTTCGTGTATTACCTTGGAAACGGTGGTCCCAGCTCTTTTCAGGCCATTGACCAAGTCCTGTCGTGTTGTCCTGGGCTGATTCCTCACCTTTCTAATGATCATTGTGACCCCACGAGGTGATATCTTGCATGGGGCTCCACTCCGATTGAGGTTGACCGTCATGTTTAGCTTCTTCCATTTTCTATTGATTGCTCCAACAGTGGACCTTTTTTCACCAAGCTGCTTGGCAATTTCTCCATACATTCCTTGCATCCTGCTATGGTCGCTGCCTCTTTTCATGGTGGGGTGGGAGCGGTGGGTGCTCAGCAGTCTGTGCGACATACTGTCAGGATTTCGTACCGGTCTTGTCTGGGGGTGGATGTAGTTGGTGCTGGATTCCCATGGTTGGTGCTGCAGGATGAGGTAGGGTGGCCCTCTCTGTCTGTGGTAGACATTCCTTGCTGTCTGATGGGCCTGACCTGCAGTAGCCATGTCTCTTAATCACTCTCAGCACACTCTTACAACCACTCAAGGTCAACATTTTTTCTTTTTTTTCCCTCACGAATCACATACGCATATTCAGGCTGTTTCGGGTGGTAATGGGGGGAGCAGTCGTGTCCAGCCCCCCAGGGTTTTAATGCGTTACACATACTCATCCCCTTCCTTTTAATGCACAGTATCTCCTATAATTTCTGGACTATAAGATCCACCTGATAATAAGCCTCACCCAGTACATTTTAAAGGAAAAAACATTTTGTACATACAAAAGCCACACCTGTCCATAAGCTGCATGTCCCCACATTGAAACGAGATATTTACAAAGAAAGACGGTGCACAGAGAGTTTAAGTTTTAATAATATACCTTAGCTTTTCTTTCCAAACAGTGCCCGTGTAACACAGCAATACGGGAGTATAGGGGTAACACAGCACAAACAGGACTGGATAAAAAAACATACCGGTAAAAGTCACTGAGATACGGCAGCAACACAGTTCAGGCTAGCTGCTTTTGTTACCTCTGAAAGCTTTATTCGTCTTTGTACATTGCTCTAGTTCTTCCCGCTGCCGTTTCCAGTGCCTCACCATCGATTCATTTATGCAAAGTTTACGTTCAGCAGCTTTGTTTCCTTCTTTTATCGGCCAGTTCCATTGCTTTTATCTTGAAAGCTGCGTCATATGCATTTCTTCTTGCATTTTCCATGATGAGGGTCTGTTCATGCTAATTTTATTCTGCTTTGTGCTTTGTCTTTTTTCTGCCTCTGTCTCCTCTCGAAACCTTATTTTGTTTGACTGATGGTTTCTGATTTTAATATCCATTAAAATACTAAGAAACCACAGCGGCATCTTAAAACTCCACTGTAACACAGTTTAACTGTTCAAGCATAGAAGGGATAAAGATCCGCCTTTCTGCTTGACCAAACAGCCAAACAAGATGAAAGAAAACATTGGTTAAAGGTTCATCTTGCTTTCATCAGTCCATAAATCTTTGTTCCAAAACTTTTGTGGCTCATCACTGGACTGCTTTGCAAAAGTTAATCTGGTCTTGAGCTTCTTTTTTACTGATGAGTGGTTTGCATCTCATATTTCTTCTTTCAAAGCCTTTAAACGGTAGAATATGATACCTTGAGCCCTGCCCTGTGGAAGTTGGCAGTGAAGTTACTGCCTGTTGTCTCAGGGTTTTCCTTCACAGCTCCCTTTACGTGCTGTTGCTACTCGTAACCAACCTGTTTGTTGTATGTTGATCAGTACACCAGTCGTTTTGCTGGGCGGCCTGGCCCCTGCCTGTCACTTGACGTGCATATGGCAAACGTTGCTGCGCAGAATCCAGCGCTTATTCTCTCTCGTGATTGGTCCATTTTAGTCAGATACTGTGGTGTCACTTTCACATACCACTTAGGCCACCACCTCCTTCTTTATCAATTTTGCAGCATAATTAAACATATCATGGGTTCAGCTTGGTCCATTAGTTCACGCAGACATTGGTTCACAGTTGCCATTATTATTGCTTTGCTCCCTGTTACAAAAATGAAAGTAAGTCTATTCCAAATGGACCAAAAAATGTAGAGGAAACGCCACCTGGTGGCATCCTAGCCAATACCACCCATAGCGACACCGCCCGTCATGGAGGGAAACTGCAGTGCATTTCCAAAACTTGACTCAAGTATAGAGACAAACTCCACTGAATAGCCACAGTGACATGAGCGCAGTTGGTGCCTGCGCGAGAATGAAGAAGCCTGAAGACTTCAGTAGAAACCTAATGAGTCTGAGATTCAGCGAGCCCTATACAGCAAGAACTTATTTGTACTCACTCTGCAGATGTCCAATCTTGATTGCAGATCAGGTGCTGGAGCCCATCCCAGCTAACTCTAGGTGAAGAGCTGGGGTGCACCCGGAACAGCCCCTAGCCAATGGCAGGGCAGATATAAACAACCAGTTGGAGTCAGATTCACTCCTACAGATGATTTAGTCTTCAATTAACCTACCATTCATGTTTTTGGGATGTAAGGAGGAAATCAAACTACCAGGAGAAAACCCTAGACACTGGGAGGACACTTCCGAAGCCAGATTTGAACCCGGTCTTCAGAACTCTGAAGCACTTTGTCGTCCACCGTCCAGTCGAAGGAAAATGAGATTGTCACTTTATTCATCATAAGTCATGTTTTAGCCGTTCTTTGTTTGTTCCTTTTTTTGCCATGGATGACTCTGCCTGGGGCATAAAACCCCAAATAATTTAGTTCCGAGGATCACAGGAATACACAAACCACTCCACCACGATAAGGTCATGGCTCAAAGAAGGGTAAATTAATGTCCAAAAATTTGTATTTTTGAATCCATGAAGAGAAATGTTGCTAAATGGTGATTCCTTGTACCACACTAATGTGCCTCATCTTAATTGGTACTGATCACTGATCTACTGTAGAAACTGAAATGTTTTTCAGGAATAGTGTAATATAACATTTCTATTGACATGCATTTATTGTTGTTTTGTTCTGTGATTACAATGTGTTTTGTTTTCTTTTGCCAAACTACTCTGGCCTATATTGATTTTGGCTAAAAACGTAATTCATTGGTGGCATGGTGAATGACTGTTACAGCCTCTGCCTCTCAGTTCTGAGGTCCGGGGTTCTAATCCCAGCCCTGCCTGTATGTTCTTCCCGTGCCTGTTTGGGTTTTCTGCGGTCACTCAGGTTTTCTCCGACATCCCAAAAACTTGCATGGTAGGTTAATTGAAGATTACATGTGTGTTTGTGTGTGAATGTGAGTGCCAATGATTGTTTATATGTCCACCGCGATTGGCTGGCAACCAGTTCCGGGTGTACCCTGCCTCGTGAAGTTGGCTGGAATTGGCTCCAGCACTTCCAGGACGCTCGTGATGATGAGCGGTTCAGAAAATGGATGAATGTAATTAATTTTGGACAAAGAATATGCCGGAAGTGAACATCTACGATACTTCCGGTTGAGTTCAATTTCCATTTTTATAATGAACCTATCTTTGTCTAAAAACGGGGCAGCACGTGTCTTTTTATGTGTAAATTTTAGGAAAAGGGACAAAAAAACTTCAGTCACATGTAGAAAGCTGCTATTGCTGTAGTTCAAAAACAATCAATACAGGTTGTGGAATTTTTTTAGAGCATTTAATGAAATCTACAGGGAAAACTACAGGTAAAAAACACAGATTGATCTAACTACAACAAGAAAACACAAATAATGGTCATGGAAAGAAATTAGGGATATATAAATGAAGGTCGCCGCATGTCAAAGCAAGAGTGACCGCAGTCGAGGTTTGTGGGAAGATAATTTTCCCCAAAATCATAAGGCATTCATCTTGTACATTCTGCCAATGATTGCTGTGCTGTATTCATTGCTGTGCTGTATTCATGACTATGTATAGGTTGGTTTTGGGGTGGTCTTTTTCATTTTCTCAGGATAAAACAAGGCAAGTTTAATAGAAGAAAAAAACAGGTGGGAGAAGAAAAAGGGAAGTTGTTCTTTCCGCGCCTGTGGGAGAATGTGGCCCATTTCCTTCCTGTCTTTTCAGACTTGCGGGTATTTTCTGGAACTTCAACATTGACTGGAAGCAAAGCAAATACTTTAGCAGCTGTTCTGATTGCCTTGAGGCGACCCACATAGGCTGAGAAGCCAAGTCTCCATCCCAGGCTCCCACTGGCTGAAATGTGTTCGTACAAAGAAAAGGGGAGGGATAGATTTAAGGGGTGGCAAACATTTTTCCAGCCACAGCTGGAGGTTGTGATAACCAGCAGGAAGAGAACCAAAAGCCAGAGTGAATTAAAGCCCAGAGGTGACAGGAGTCACAGAATAAATACCCAGGATGTGTGTCAGAGAAATGGGGGAACTGGAGAACACCACATTCATTGACCTTGAATTTTGGCAAACAATTTACCCATGAAAAAGGGGTATAATATAAAATAAATTAGTATAAAGTACTTCCATGAAGTTCTCAAAGTCTTGCAGCTGGACCTGCAAAGCTTACACAATGACACAGACACCAATGCATACATTTGGAATATAGTTAATAAAATATCAGACTGTGCTCATCCACAGGTTTGCAGTAGCTCTCAATCACCAGTGGATGTCGTCTGCCTTTCAGCAACGTTCCAATTGGATCAAGTGCATGTATTTCAAAGGAGCAAATGGTTATTTGAACTGTATCCTGGCATGCTATGACCAGTGGCTTTTTCAAACTTTTGCTCAGTATCTTGAGCCTTCACACCAATGGGGGTCTGATGACTGGAAGTCCAGGCTTATTGGGGAAGGTATTAGTGTAATTAGTGTAAGGGCTGGGTGACTTAAACTAAGCATTCTTGTGGCTGTCTTGCCCAGTAGGGTGACATGGAAAAATCCAGTTTATTAAGTTTTGGTGCAGGGGAGGGGGTGTTGCTGGTGGCACTGTATCTGTCAATGCGTACGCGATACAGTACAAATTTGAAGTGTCTAATTACATAATCAGGTTATGTCAGCCGTGACAGTTTAGCTTTCCAGTATTTAGCAGTCGTTCTAGTAGTGACTTGTTCCAATCTATTTTTCAGACATAACAAAGAAAATTGAAGGTCAAGTTGACGCGCCGCCGCAGCTCTTCCAAAAGGTAATCATATAACCTTTTTATTTTAATTTCAAGTTGTCAGTTGTGGTTTGAATACAGGAAAAAAGTGACGTGTTGAAAGGAAAAAAATGTGTTACGATTTAGTCTGTATGACATAAGTGAAGCGCAATATCATGAATAGCATAAATCATTGAACAATTGAGACATTGAGAGTCCCCTGATGCATGTCTGGAATGAGTCCCTGCAACTTATCACAGAGTACAGATGCAGTAATTCTCTGCTACATGACGGTAGTGCCTTCACTGTCCCGCTATTTTGATTTTTGTGTGGTTATTTTTGCTTCTCCATTGCTCTTGCATGGTCTCAGTATAATATTTTGCCATGTTTTGTCTGTCAGATTGCAAATTTTTTAGGACAATATATCTTCAATATACATCAAAAACTCTCAGTATTTTGTAAAAACTTTTGTTTATAGAATTTACCAATCCTTTGAATCACTAAACTAATATTTAGTTGTATGACCCCATTTTTTTTTTTTTTTGTTACTGCTTCACATCTGTGTGGCAAGCGGTCAACCAACTTGTGGCGCCTTTCATCTGTGAGTTCCCTCCAAGATTCCATAATGACATTCCACAATTCATTTACATTTCTTGGTTTTGTTACAGAAACATTTTTTGATGTCACTCCACAAGTTCTCAATTGGATAAAGCTCTGTGGATTGGGCTGGCCACTCCATGACATGAACTTTGTCAGCTTGGAAACAAGACCTTATATGTTTTGTAGTGTGTCCTCTTCAGCGTAAGGCAACATGATCTTTTCACGTATTTTGACATATGCAAACCAATCCATGATCCCTGGAAAGCGATAAATAGGCGCAACAATATAATGGGTGAGAAATGCCCATATCATGATGGTTGCACCACCATGCCTCACTGTCTGCACTATGGCTTGAAATCAGAGTTTGGGGGTTGTCTCACGAACTGTCTGTGGCCCTTGGAGCTAAAAAAAAAAAAAATTTCTTTTACTATCATCAGTCCAGAAAATGTTCCTCCATTTAACTTGAAGCCAGTTGATTGTTTTTTGGCAAATTGTAGCCTATTCTGGTCATGGCTTTTTTTTTTTTTTTTTTTTAAACAGAGGGACTTTGTACAGGATTCTTGTGAATAAATTAGCTTCACACAGACATCTTCTCACTGTCAGTACTTACAGGTAACACCACATTGTCTTTGATCAACCTTAGCGGAACAGCCTATAATTTTTTGCACCTCTTTAGAAGGTTTCCCCTCTCCAATAAAACTTTTAATCCAATTATGATGTTCTTCTGAACAAGATGTTGAACGGCCCATTTTCCTCAGGCTTTCAAGAAGAAATGCATGTTCAACAGGTGCTCACTTAATCCTTAAATGGGGGGAATCTGATTCACACTTGTTTTTCACTAAATTGATGACCTCACTGAATGCCACAGTATTTTTTTGCACACACATAATCTTTTCCCTTCGGCTTCTCCCTTTAGGGGTCGCCACAGCACGTCATCTTTTTCCATGTAAGCACATCTCCTACATCTTCCTCTCTAACACCAACTGCCCTTATGTCTTCCCTCACAACATCCATCAGCCTTCTCTTTGGTCGTCTTCTTGCTCTTTTGCCTGGCAGCTCCATGCTCAGCACCCTTACACCAATATACACACTCTATCTCCTCTGAACCAGTCCAAAACATTGAAGTCACCTCTCTTGAACCTTGTCTCCAAAACATCCAACTTTGGCTGTCCCTCTGATGAGCTCATTTCTAATCCTATCCAATCTGCACACTCCTAGAATGAACCTCAACATAATTTCTGCCACCTCCAGCTGTAGTTCCTGTTGTCTCTTCATGTCACCGTCTGTAATCCGTACATCATGGGTGGCCTCACCACTGTTACTCGTCCGCCTTGTCGAGTAACCTTTCCGAGTAACAAGGTGACAAAGTGCTCGCTCTGCTTTTACAGCAGCTCCATGTCTTATGAATCGATTGCACTTGTCATTGACCTAGTAAATTTAACAATCCTCATTAGGATAGTACGGATTTGTTTTATCTTAAACCGGAGATTATCAATGAGTGACTAATAGAATAGAATTTTTACGACTAAATTATGTTAGTCGATGACGTTCAATCTTTAATGAGGTAGAATGGTAATAATGAGAATTCAATATAAGACTGGCAAAGATAGATGAAGATGGAAATTCTAAGAATTTAATAAAATGATAAAAATTGTTCAGATAACATTAATTCTACAGTCATTCCCGCCAGACGCGAGGTATGGTTGCAATGTTAAGGCAAAATTCAATGTTAATTGAACATAAATCAATAAAAGTAAAAATGGTTAAAATGATAAAAATTGTTCAGATAACATTCATTATACAGTTATCCCCGTCAGACGCAAGGTATGGTTGCGATGTTAAGGCAAAATTCAATGTTATTTGAACATAAATCAATAAAAGAAAAATGGTTAAAATGATAAAACTGATGGTAAGAAGGATAAAATAAATGATAAAAATAGCAAAAAGCAATATAAATGAAGTGAGATTCAAAGCCTGTTAGGGTTGATCAAGTCCTGTATAGCTCGAAGCCTAATTTAATAATAAGGGTTTTCGGGATTACGGATAAATTGTCAAGCCAACTTGCCCTTCATAGGTAACCACGTAATATCGCTGGTATTATCCTGCCATTACCTTATTATAGTAGTTTTACTTGAGCCCAATCTCAAAAAGAGTCGTCAATTTAAGCACTCCAAGTTGCCAAATTCCTTCTCCCCGCCAGCTTGCCACACGACTATTACACCTATAGAAAGACCTTGTCTCTTTGTCAGCGAAAACTGAACAAAAAGCCCCAAACTTCCGTATCCAAGGTTTTTATAGCTTTTTGGTGGAACATTCTGGAAAATGTTGGCTGAATCTACGCCTAGTGGGAAGGGCCTCCCTTGGTTCATCCTATCAGGCCCCATTTGCCATTCCTGGCTTGACTTGTCACGCCCCTCTTTAGCTTTACTCAATTTTTTTCATTCTCCCTTTAATTACTAAATTAATCTTGAAAAAATATAACCCCAACTCTCGTTCGGTTTCACCCTAGTTTTGAACAATAGCATAAATGTATCAACATTCTTGTGAATAAAATTCTCTCATGCATTCTCGGGCTTGTTTTAGTTGGTTGCTCATCATGTGTTGCCTTGTCTGAGAGTGACAGCCATACACAGGTTATATTCTTTTCACAAAGCTGTTTCAAAGCATCTTATTTTCTGCTAAAAGTCCACTGGAAAAATAGTTGAAATCTATTTCTGCTTGCCGCATCCTGCGTGGTCATTCGAGTGTGACGGGCTTCCTGTTCAGTAACTTGATGCTGCAACCATCTTGAAAAACATTAGGTGTGACCTGACAGCTGCATCCTGTCTCTGTCTTTATATCAGAAATAAGATGTGAATACAAAAGTATAACAATAATTGGGTTCTTAAGGTTGCTAACCCCGATATATATATGTAATACAAAGATATGAAAAATAATCAGGTTTATATAAGGTTACTGACTTTGGTATACGTATGCAATGCAATGTAGCTCCTTCTGACCTTCTCTGTACTTTTCCACACCACATCTGTGGTACTTTTTCTAGGCATGAAACTATAATGTGTTGCTCCCAGAGATTTCTGTCCTGAGTTTAGCCTCCACTACTCTTTACCATAACTTCATTATTTGGCTCATCAACTTTATTCTGATCATCTTATTTAGTTATTTATTATTTCTCTCTCCGTCTACCCCATGGTAAAATAATTTCAACCCTGCTCCTAAACTTCTAGCCTTACTAACTTTCCACCTGCTCTCTTGGATGCACAATATATAGAACTTTTTTCCAAATCGTGTCAACCAACTCCTGAGCTTTTCCTGTCATAGTCCCAACATTCAAAGTCCCTACAATCAGTTGTAGGCTCTTTGAATTCCTCTTCTTCTTTTGTTGACGAATCTACTTACCTCCTCTTCTTTGTCTTCGACCCACAGTAGCTGACACCCTGCAGGTTAACGGTGCCGGGGGCGGGCATTGTTAAACCGGGCCACTACTGATCCGGTATGGTATTATTTGGATGAACGCTCATATTTGTTTGGTACAGTTTTATGCCCTTCCTGACGCAACGATCTGCATATATCCGGACTTGGGACTGGCCTACAGATTGCACTGGCTTGTGCCCCCTGCATTAAAAAATCAAAACAGTTTTAATCTTAGTTTCTTGGGAATCTCTTATTTAATAATCACTGCCTCAATGGGCCAGGGCATTGAGGCAATCAGACTGTGGCATTGTCTGGGAGTTAAGGAAGCCTAGATTTTCTTGATGCATGTTGTCAGTTCTTTGTTTTGAATCTGGTGCCCTTCATTTTCATCTTGATAATACTCCATAGATTCTCAGTGGGGTTAGATCTGATGAGTTGGCCTGGCCAGTCAAGTTCCTTGATGGGAAGGGTGTCAAACCAGATTTAGGATTTATGGCGGTATCGACAGGCCAGGTCCTGCTGGAAGATTAAATTCTGTATCTCCATACAGATCCTCAGCAGAAGGAATCATAAAGGCCTCTTAAACATTCTGGTTGACTGTTACTGTGATCTCGGATTTAAGAAAACAGTTTACCAACACCTGCACTGAATATTGCACCCAAATCATGACAGACATGACTGACCCCAAGCAGCTGGGATTCTGCTCTTCACCAGTCTTCCTCCAAACACTCAGACCTTGACTCCCAGTTGAAAGGTACACTTTCATAGGCAAAGAGGACTTTGGACAACTGTCAAACAGTCCTGTCCTTCTTCTCCTTGGCACGGTTGAGATGCATCTTACGTTGACTCAGGCTCAGAAGTGGCTTGACCCAAGGAACCTGAAAGTTGTAGACTCCCACGTCATTCCAGTCTCAGAATCTGCTGAACCCCGTTGTCGTCTCTTTTACTGGCAAATCTCCTGCCACATTTTGACACTAGACTTTCCATTGATATGCTTCCACACAGCACTTATGAACATTCAGCCTCCTTAGCTATGAACCTTTGTGGTTTACCCATCCTATGGAGGGTATCAGTGATGGTCTTTTGGCCAATTGTCAAGTCTGCAGTCATCCCCGTATTCAACCTGATTGAGACAGTTGAACCAAACTGAAGCAATTCCATGACATGTGGGGAAACCTGTCCAAGTAATTTGAGTTTAATCCATTATTGGTAAAAATTTATGACTCAAAAAATTTGGGCTGTTTTTTTACATTTTGTGTTCCGTTGGTTGAGCTACAAGCCCAAATTATGTGAAAATAACCAAATCCTTGAAATTGATTAAATTGTGTGCCCTAAATCTATGAAGGTTAAACTTTTTGAATGAAATTACTGAAACTCAGCTACCGTGGGTCGAAGACAAAGAAGAGGAGGTAAGTAGATTCATCAGCAAAAGAAGAAGAGGAATTAAGAGTCTACAACTGAGTGTAGGGCCTTTGAATTTTGGGACTATGACAGGAAAAGCTCAGGAGTTGGTTGACATGATTAGGAAAAAAATTATATATATTGTGCATCCAAGAGAGCAGGTGGAAAGGTAGTAAGGCTAGAGGTTTACGAGCAATGTTTGAATTACTTTACCATGGAGTCGATAGGAAGAGAAATGGAGTAGGTGTTATTTATGTATATGAAGAGCTGGTTGAGAATGTCTTGGCGGTGAAAAGAGTATCAGATCGAGTGATGAGGCTGAAATTTGAAATTGAGGGTTTTATGTATCATGTGATTAGTGGCTATGCCCCATAGGTAGGATGTGACCGAGAGTTGAAAGACAAATTCTGGAAAGAACTAGATGAAGTGGTTCTCATCATCCCAGACTGAGAGAGTTGTGATTTGTGCAGATTGGAATGGAAATGTTGGTGAAGGAAACAGGGGCGGTGAAGAAGTGATGAGTAAGTATAGCATCCAGGAAAGGAACGTTGATTGACAGATTGTGGTGGGCATTGCATAATGGATAGAAAAGGTAGTAGTAAACATTTTTTTCCAGAAGACTCAGGAACATAGAGTGACCTACAAGAGTGGAGGTAGAAGCACCCTGGTGGATTATATTTTGTGCAGATGATGTAATCTGAACGATGTTAATGACTGTAAGGGAGTGGTAGGGGAGAGTGTAGCTCAACAGCATAGAATGGCGGTCTGGAGGATGACCCTCGTGGTGGGAAGGAAGATTAAGAAGACAAAGGTAGAGCAGAGAACCATGCTGTTGAAGCTTAGAAAGGTAGAATGTTGTGTGGCCTTTCGGAAAGAGGTGAGACAGGTTCTCAATGGACAAGAGGAGCTCCCGGAAGACTGGACTACTACAGCCAAGGTGATCAGAGAGACAGTCAGGAGAGCACTTGGGGTGTCTTCCGATAGAAAAGGGGAGGAAGGAAATACATTGAGATGTGATGTAGGGCAAAGGTAGAGGTGGCAAAGGCTAAACAGGAGGCATATGACATGTACACTAGATTGGACACAAAAGGAGAAAGATCTCTACAATTTGGCCAGACAGAGGGATAGAGATGGGAAGGGTGACGAAGGATAGAGATGGAAATGTGTTGACTGGTGCCAGTAGTATGATAAATCGATGGAAAGAATAATTTGAAAAGTTGATGAATGAAGAAAATGAGAGCGAGGAAAAAGTAGAAGAGGTAAGTGTGATGGACCAGGAAGTGGCAAGGTCTAGTAAGGGGGAAGTTAGAAAGGCACGAAAGAGAATGAAAAATGGAAATGCAGTTGGTCCTCATGAGATATGGAAGCAATTTGGTGAGGTGGGTGTGGAGTTTTTGACCAACTTATTCAACAGAATACTAGCGGGCAAGAAGATGCCTGAAGAATGGAGGAAAAGTGTGCTCGTTCCCATTTTTAAGAACAAAGGCGATGTGCAGAGCTGTTTGAATGATAGAGGAATAAAGCTGATGAGCCACACAAGTTAGGGGAAAGCGAACAGTATGGTTTCATGCCTAGAAAAAGTACCACAGATGTATTATTTGCCTAGAGGATGCTAGTGGAAAAGTACAGAGAAGGTCAAAAGGAGCTACATTGTCGTGGATTTGGAGAAAGACAGAATACCAAGAGAGGAACTGTGAAACTGCATGCGTCAGTCTGGTGAAGGCAGAGGAATATGTCAGAATAGTACAGGACATGTATAAGGGCAGTAGAACAGTGGTGAGGTGTGCTGTAGATGTGACAGAAGAATTTAAGATGGAAGTGGGACTGCATCAGGGGTTAGCTGTAAGCCCCTTTCTGTTTGCTGTGGTAATGGAGAGGCTGGCTGATGAGGTTGAATGGAATTGTGTTTCCACTTAACTCATGCATCTGTCTTATGTGTGTTTGTGCGCTGGGAGTTTAATTGCCCTTTTTGCCCACCTATTTTCAGATTATGGCCCAAAAGAAGAAAGCTGTTTTTTTTTTTTTTTTTACTTTGGAACCGAAGCTTAACATCATTTAAAAAAAACAAAAAACAAAACCCCAGAAAGGATTAACACCAATGGACATGACGGACATAAAGATTTGGGCTTCAGTCGGATGACCGTGGCGATTATTATTAAGGAAAAAGCCGTATTTTAGCGCAAGTGAAGGGTTTCGTCCCTGTGAGGGATACAGTGATCACGAAGCAACTTTTTTGTGAAAAAAACAAAAAACAACAAACAGCAGCATTCTTCGATCGTTGCCGAGATGGAAAGATGACTTAAAATATGGATTGAGGATCCGAATCAATGTAGCCTTAATATCAGCCTCGTGCCATTAAGGGAAAAGGCACGGTGTCTTTTCCTAACTTTGAAAGAGCAGAAAGGAGAGGACGCCGAGGAGGAATTTACCACTAGCAACGGCTACTTGCACTTTCTTGCTTAGCAATAGCTGAGCGCATGCAGTTTCCCTACATTGTTCACCATCCCAGCCTCCCTTCCCGAATTGTAAATGAAGCTAATATTATTATAATTTTTTACTTTCATGTATTTTAGTGTTTTAAATGAAGTACCAACACCTCTCGATTTCTGAGCCGCTTATCCTCACGATGGTCATGGGAATGCTGAAGCCAATCCCAGCACACATTAAATTTTGACTAATGGTGGAATCCGTCGAAATTCAAGTTAAGGCACTACTGTGGGAACGGATCTCAGTTGTAGACCAAGTATGTGTGTGAAAAGACAACAGGAAGCAGAGCTGGAGGTGTCAGAAATTAAGATGTTGAGGTTCTTGCTAGGAGTGAGCAGGTTGGATAGGATTAGAAAATTAGCTTGTTATAGGGACAGCCAAAATTGGGTTTGTGGAGACAAGGTTCAAGAGAGCAGACTTCGATGGTTTGGACATGTCCAGAGGCAAGACAGTGAGTTCATAGGTAGAAGGATGCTGAGGATGGGGCTGGCAGGCAAAAGAGCGAGAGGAAGACCAAATATAAGGTTGAAGGATGTTGTGAGGGAAGACATAAGAGCAGTTGGTGTTTGAGAGAAAGATGCAGGAGATAAGCTAAGATGGAAAAAGATGACACACTGTGGCGACCCCTAACGGGACAAGCCGACAGGAAGAGAAGAACATTCTGGATTATAAAATGGATCGGATATGACTCAGATTTGAGGTTTAGGGTTAGGGATAGGCTGGGTTAGCTGTGGCATACAGGACAACCCGAAAGGAAAAGAAGAATAAGTAGAAGTGTGTGTGTGTGTGTGTGTGGTGTGTGTGTGTGTGTGTGCGCGCGCACGTGTATGAGGGTAGCAGAATGTTTAAAATGTCAACAGTACAGTATTTATACTTTGCAAACTTGAGACAAAAATTACATTACATTAAAGTTCAATCTCTTAATTATAAAACCTTGTGCTACGCAATATTTTTTTTTGCAGTACATGTGTAATTTACATTCCTCACTTGGAGAATGCTGCTGGAGGTACTGACTGTGTAACAGGTTTTTATCTTTGGAAAAACATAGTTCTGGGGAGTTGTTGTCTTTGTTTTTCCTTCTGCTTCTTAGTCCCCCTGTACAAGAACTTGACCCCGTCAACACAATTGCTAAACTCGACAGCTCGTACCATATTGTCATCAAGGTCTTGTGCAAATTCTTCCTCCAGATAACGTGAGCAGCATCGTTGTTGCTGGAGGAAGCCTCACCATACAGAGACACACTTCTGAGGCCGTAACACTTGAGAAATTTTTCAAACCAACCTTTGCTTGATGAAAGCCTCGTGCTTGAGGGGGTGAATAGTTCCTTGCAGCTTGAAGTTTGTCAGCACTTCATCATAGTCACTAGGCTGTTTTTCTGCAATCCGAAATCCACAAAGCTAACGCAGCTTCCATTCGAACAATCCTCTTAATTTGCAGTCACCACGTTTTGATTCCTTTTTGTAAGTTATTGGTGCGGTTTTACGTATAGTTTACCACATCCTTCTTTATGTAGTGCACAATGGATTCATTCCCTCCATAATGGTGTGCCACAACAGTCTTACTTCTGCCGTCCGTCTTTGACCATATCCCAAATTTTCTTTTATTTTTTTTCCTGATTGTCATCACCTTCCACTTCCTTTTGGGTGCTTCGAAGGAAGCTTTCACATCAGCACAGCATTTTGGCAGCATTGTGAACACGAGAGGTTTTCGCGCAGTCAGTCAATAGCATAGAAAATGGCGGAAAGGAAGAACAAAGGAAAGGGTGGAATGGAAGTTGCTGGGTGAGGCTTCCATGATGCGCAGCCAATCAGCTCACGAGATAAATCCACACATGATCTCATTGGTCAATGTTGCGCCGGGAACCAATCACGCGGCTTGTATCAATGCGTCTTCTCGCAATATGGCACGAGATAAATCCACACATGATCTCATTGGTCAATGTTGGGCCGGGGACCAACCACGCGG